>NC_142347.1:5649459-5968074 GCF_054954075.1 Amborella trichopoda | reverse complement strand
TAAAGTGAAAGTTCCTGCATTGCTAATTTGCAATGGTTAAGAAGACAATAAAACAGATAACATAAGTGGATACAAAGTACAAGTTATGAATCCCATATTTCAAAGGCAAAAACCATAATCTAAATGGATGCATTTAGTGAAAGAATCATACTCATAAACAGGCCTGCCGAACCTCTTCTTTCCACAACAAACGTATAGAGCTTGTTTCATTGATTCTTTCTCCTCCCAACCCTTGCCTAAAGGTCTCCTTGATTTTCTCTCCTCTTGAACATTGCATGTTCCGGGTCTCGGCAATTCTTTCTCCTCATCTTCGCTTGTTACCGGCCTTGGCATTTCTCTCTCCTCAACATTGCCTGTTTCGGGTCTGGCCAATTCTTTCTCCTCATCTTCGCTTGTTACGGGTCTTGGCATTTCTCTTTCCTCAACATTGCTTGCTATGAGCCTTGGCAATTCTCTCGCCTCAGCATTACTTTTTATGGGTCTAAGCAATTTTCTATCCTCAGCTTTGCTTTCTATGTGTGTCAGCAATTCTTTATCATCAGCTTTGCTTTCTATGGTTGTCGGCAATTCTCTCTCCTCAGCATTACTTGCTATGGGTGTTGGCAATTCCCTCTCCTCAGCATTACTTGTCATAGGTCTTGGAAATTCTCTCTCCTCACCAATGTTCATGGGTATGAAGCAATTCCTTTCATCAATGAGATCGCCCTGATGCACAGAAGGGCTTGAAACCTGTGTAATCACATCATTCATTGCTCCTCCATTTCGAAGGTTATTCATTGCAACCCTCGCTGCAGATATTTCGGCCGTCTCCTTCACCTCAGACTCTCCACTCCCAATTAACTGTCCATCAACCAATATATCAAAAACATTCCCTTTGCCCTTTTGTTTGTGTATGAATTCCAACTGTTTCCCTTGCTTTTGACAAAGCTCTAGGAGCTCAGTTTTTGGATGGATTTTGAGAGTGGAAGGCGTGATAATTGGCTCAAAAAAATTGTGGAAAACCTGGAAAGAGCCCTCAATGAGTAATTAAGCAACGACCTTCACAGTAAAAACAGTCCCATTTTTCTTCGATCTAAAAGTGCTTAAGTTGAAACTCAGCAAGAAAAGGAGCGCAAAATGCATCAAGTTTTTCAGAAATAAAGCAACATGCAAATATTTAAAAAGGATAGCTATCAAACACCCCAGAAGAAGAAAACAGTAAAGCTATGAATTATATAAACCTAATGCATGTATGGAATTACATAAAGACACAATGGAGATATGAGGAATACAAATTTCTTCTCTGTCTATCACGCCACAAATGCGGTATCAACAAATAATCCCCCCAAAACCCAAGCCAATCCAAAAGAAAGGAATTAATACAACAAAAGAAAAATACGGCTAAAGCATCAAAGCACAAAAACAATACGATAAATGAGTTAATTTAAAAAAATAAAAAATGAGAAAGTAAGTGTAATAACAGCAAAGATATACAGGAGCATCAGAGAATAAATGCAATTACATCCCAAAGCTTTTGGAGATTGTAGTCACAATCTACAAAGACAGCGCCTGCAATGGACTCCACGACATCTGCAAGCACTTTGGGAGCTTTCATGAGCAACTCACAATCTTCAGGGTTCTCGTTAACAGTATCGGTGAATTCCGAGACCTGCAAATTGGCAATTCAAGTGAGAGAAACACAATAAGTGGTTACAGTTCTGGAGAGGAAAAAAAGGACGCTACGGCAAATTTTAGAGAAAGAAATGCAGAGGAAAGGGGCAATTCTAGAGATAGAAACACATAAAGCTCAATTCTAGAGAGAGAAGCATGGTAAACAACGCAAGAAGGGAGCAATTCCAGGATAGGAACATGGAAAGGAGGCAGTTCTGGAGAGTGAAATGCAAGAAAGAGGAAACTGTAGATACAATTCAAGAAAGAGGCAATTCAAAAGAGTAACACAAGGGGCAATTCAAGAAAGAGAAACACAAAGGAATGTGCAATTCAAGAGAGAGAAAACATAAGGGATCACACTCTGCAAAGAGAAACACAAGGACTTCATAAAAAGATGGGAAATGGTGAAATGGGGTACCATCCCTTGGAGGCTTGGAGAATTTATGAATAAGAAATCAAAGAATCCATGCTTCACCGCCACCCTTGCGAGCCTCTCGGTGCTGACATTTGCTGCTCTAAGGGGGGTGAGCTTTCCAGGGTTCAGGTCAGGAAACGATTCGAACAAGTGTTTCGCAAAGGCGTTACCGAGGGCCGCGTCGCCAAGGAACTCGAGCCTCTCTAAAGATGCCGAACTGCTGCAGGAGGCATGGG
The DNA here is from genome assembly GCF_054954075.1 of Amborella trichopoda. Taxonomy (NCBI): domain Eukaryota; kingdom Viridiplantae; phylum Streptophyta; class Magnoliopsida; order Amborellales; family Amborellaceae; genus Amborella; species Amborella trichopoda. Next base: position 5,965,773 of record NC_142347.1, on the reverse strand, counting down.
TGAGTGCTACTTTTAGGAGCTGAGGATTGGAGAACTTGTAATTCAGGAGACTCTCCAACTCCCTCACTTTCGTGTCCATCTCCACACTCTCCGATTCCTTCACTTTCATGCCCATCACCACCAAAAAAAACAGCAAAATGTAGAGAGAGAAACAAACAAACCTCCCTCTCTCTCTCTATTCACCGCAACTTCGGCGGGTGCCTGGACAGAAACTGCTCCCTCTATCTCTGTCAAGTGTTCCCAATAATGCTGAAAACCTCTCTCTCTCTCTAGAGAGGAAGGAGATGGTGGGTGTTCTAGACTTGGGACAGAAACTCTTCTCTCCTCTGTAAATGTTCCGCAACCACAGTAATCCTCTCTCTCCCTCTAGAAAGCTCACGCTGAGAGTTGGTAAAGAAACTTCTTTCTCTCTCTAGATTATGTTCCTGTGGAAATTAATCTCTCTCTGAGTTATGTAAGGAGAGTACAAAATCACGTCACTCTCTCAGTTGTGTAGGTGAAACTTGAAACACGAATTCCGATCTCCCTATACAGGAGAGTGAAAACTCTCTCTCTCTCACTCTCAATTCCCCACTCTCTCTCTAGATACAGGAGAGTGAAAAGTCTGGAATTTCCTCTCTCCCTATGTGCAAACAGGAAAGAAGGAAAAAGTAAACGAAGATGATTGAAATTTGGAAAGCATTCGACTCTCCCTCTCAAAACTCACCGGTTCTCGCCGATTTACACGTAAGACGGCATTCTGTTTATTTGTACGGCTTTAATATTTTAGGAACCTGTGTTCTATGCTCCCTCGAGCATAATTTACTTCTTTACTATACTCCCTTGGGAGCATCGTGTACTTGTACTCCTTGAGTAAGATGATCTACTTAGGAGGTTTTTTAGTAAGAAATTTTGGTAATTACCTTAGATTATATTACTTTCAAAAGAAAATTTTGAAAATTGAAATATTTGTTTTAAAAAAGAAATGTCATACAATCCTCAAATCCAATATCTCAATGAAAAATAATTTCCGTTTTTTTTTTTTTTTTCTTGATTTGATCTAAAAAAAGCCTCGAAAGTGGCTGTAAATGCTCGTTTAAGCGGTTTAATATAACCAAACTACTTCTCCCAACTTTTTATGGTAACAAAGACTATTTTGCCTATCCTCAATGGGCACAATCGAAAACAACAATCACGGAATATAATGCGGCCAAATGCGCTATGATGCACAATGTGGCTCTGATGTGGCGCATATGCACCCGCTTACCCCCAAACCGCATATGCGGTCTTTTTCGATGTAGTACCCACCATATAAGCGGCGATGTGGCCGCATCGAGATATTTGTTTTCACAACTAAATGTTATACAATCCTCAAATCCAAGATCTCAGTAAAAAACAATTTTCTTTTTTTTTTTTCTTTTTTTGCTCGATTTGATCCAAAAAAAGCCATAAAAGTGGCTGTAAATTCTCATTTAGGGGTTTAAATATCGCCAAACTACTTACCCAACTTTTTATGGTAAAAAAGACCATTTTGCCCATCCGTAAGGAGAACAATTGAAAATAACATCGTGGAACATCATGCAGCCAGATGCGCTAAAATACGCAATGCGGCTCTAATGCGGCGCATATGCACCCGCATATCCCAAACCGCATATGCGGTCTTTTTCGATGCGGTGCCCACCACATAAGCGACGATGCGGCCACATAGTAGGCGATACAGCCTCATACGCGGCAATGCGGCCGAATAGGCGGCGATGCTGCCGAACAGGCGGCGATACGGCCACATAGGCGGCAATGCGGCCTCACATGCAGCTACAACGATGCACCCTCATATGTAGCGATGTAGCTACATATGTAGCGATGCGGGCGCATAGGCGGCAATGAGGCCTCGTATGCGGCGATGAGGCCGTATATGTTTAAAACACTGTCGTGGAGGCACTGGCCTTGCACTTGCGCACTTCCCCCATGCCCGATGAAGCCATTAAGTTCTCTTCACATCTTTTATGTTTGCTTTCAAAACTAAATGTCATACAATCCTCAAATCCAAGATCTCAATGAAAAACAAGTTCTGCTTTTTTTTTTTTTTTTTTGCACGATTTGATCTAAAAAAAGCCACGAAAGTGGCTATAAATGCTCGTTTAGGGGGTTTAATACCACCAAACTACTTCTCCTTATTTTTTATGGCCAAAAAGTCTATTTTACCCATCCTCAAGTAGCACAATCGAAAATAACATCGCGGAACATCATGCTGCCAGATGCTCTATGATGCGCAATGCGTCTCTGTTGCGGCGCATATGCGCCCGCATACCCCCAAACCGCATATGTAGTCTTTTTCGATGCGGTGCCCACCGCATAAGCGGCGATGCGACCGCATAGGCTGTGGTACAGTTGAACATGCGACGATGCGACCGCACAGGCGGTGATACAGCCGCAAAAGCGACGATGCGACCACATTTTAAAACACTGCTATTGAGGCATTGGCTTTGCACTTGCGCCCTTCCACCTTGCTTGATGAAGCCTTAGAGCTCTCTTAACATCTTTTATGTTCGTTGTCAAAACTAAATGTCATACAATCCTCAAATCCAAGTTCTCAATGAAGAACAATTTCCACCTTTTTTTTTTTTGCTCGATTTGATCACAAAAAAGCCACGAAAGTAGCTGTAAATGCTCGTTTAGGGGGTTTAATACTACCAAACTACTTCCCTAAATTTTTGATAGACTATTTTGCCCATCCCCAGGGGGCACAATTGAAAATAACATCGCGAACATCATGCAACCAGATGCGCTATGATGAGCAATGCGGCTCTGATGCGGTGCATAACCCCAAACCGCATATGCGCTCTTTTTCGATTTGGTGCCCACCCACTGCATAAGCGGCAATGCAGCTGTATATGTGGTTGTGCTACCGCATAGGCGACGATTCGGCCGCATACGCGGCGATGCGACCGAATAGGCGACAATGCGGCCGAACAGGGGGCAATGCAGCCACATAGGCAGCGATGCTGCCTCATATGCGGCTATGCGGCCTCATATGCAGCAATGCGGCCTCATAGGTGACAATGCTGCTGCATAGGCGGCGATGCGGCAACACATGCGGCGATGTGGCTACATATGCGACAATGCGGCAACATTTTAAAACACTGTCGTGGAGGCACTAGCCCTTGTACTTGTGCACTTCCACCTTGCCCGATGAAGCCTTAAAGCTCTCTTTACATCTTTTATGTTTGTTTTCAAAACTAAATGTCATATGTGCATTGCTAATCATACTCTATTTTTTAGTTGGAAGGATTTTCATAAATGGGTCATATGTTTCGGCTACTTTAATAGCATTGTCATTGTTGTTAAGTGCTATCAAAATGGAGATAATCCAAAACAAAACAAAATGTTTTGTAATAAAATGAAAGTCTTCCAATATTGTTGTAAATAATCTTACATATTATTCGATTAATTCATACCCACCAAGGTCCAAAAGTGTAACACCTTATTTTTTTACCCTATGTGAGTTATTGAAATTTACAATTAGATCAAAACTAAGGATTGACGACCACTATACACGGAAATATTTTTGTGAAAATTGTTAGCAGGCAGGATTTTCATAAATAGCTCATTCAAAGGGTAAACATATCGAAGCAAGTAGGATTTTCATAAATAGCTCATTCAAAGGGTAAACATATCGAAGAGGAGTAGACCTCCACTATACATGGAAAAAGAAATCTTAAAGTTTATGAAAAAGTCTTACTACGTGAGGGTAATGAGAAATCTATTTTTTGTTTGGGCAGTTTTAATAACAATTTTGTTATGGTAAACTGTTTTGAAAATGAAAAAAAATCAAAACACAAAAAATTGTTCTATAGCCCCTACACAGGCCCTAGCCCCTACAGACGCCCCCTGGCCCCTTAATTCTGCGCAGGTCGTGCCTTACATGTGCCATTGCCTAGGCCCTTGACCTTTGAGTGACCCAAGATACGAGTATCTAAAAGAGGAAAACCAAATTCTTCATTAAAAACGAGAAGAATATGTCCAGACGAGAAACACCCTCCCAAATGATTCGTGAGGCTTCATTTGGGAAGGCTTTTAAGCTGAAGTTAAATGGTATCATTTTATTATTATTATTTTTTATTTTTTTTATTTTTTTTATTTTTATTTTTGTAAATTGTGTTGTTACATATTTTGTTTATTAGAAATATTTTTGTGTAAAGTGTGTTGTTACATATTTTCTTATAAATTGTATTGTTACATATTTGATTTATTGGAAATATTTTTTTGTAAATTGTGTCGTTACATATTTTCTTTATTGGAAATAGAAGTTCATCGCCTATACAACTAGAACTTAATTTTGTATAGCCTTTCAACTAACCCTATCTATCAATTTCGTGTACAATACTTAGAAAAATAAAAAGCACAAACATAGATTAAAATTTAGGTGGCAATTTCGTGTACAACACTTATAAGAATAAAAACCACAAACATAGATTAAAAATTAGGTGGCAGAATGAAGAAAGAATATGGAGAAATGTTTTTCTTAGTTCTCAATTTCTTTCGCGAAATATTTATTTAGAACCCTAATTTTCTCCCCCATCATTTTACCTAACTCCCTTTCACCACCATAAATCAATGGAGCACTTATTTTTTTTCTCATATTGAGTCCAAGTAAAGTGTGTCTTTCATTCTTAAGCCGAACTTTATCGGTTCTTGAACCGGTGCTCGATTTCTTCACGGCCTTAGAAACCCCCGATTTCTTGTTACAAATTCACCTAAAATTCCCCAAATCAACAACCCAAAGGTTCAAATCAAGATCCAAGGATCAAACAATCCTCAAATCCAAATCTCAATGAAAAACAATTTTCGCCTTTTTTCTTTTTTTGCTTGATTTGATAAAAAAAAAGCCACAAAAGTGGATGCTCATTTAAGGGGTTTAATACAGCCAAACTTCTTACCCCAATTTTTTATAGTCAAAAACACTATTTTGCCCATCCACAAGGGGTACAATCGAAAATAACATCATGCAGCCATATGCGCTATGATGCGCAATGAGGCTCTGATGTGGCGCATATTCGCCTGCATACCCCCAAACCGCATATGCGGTCCATTCCGATGCGGCACCCAACGGATAAGCGGTCGTACGGCCACATAGCCGACGATGCAGCCGCATATGCGGCAATGCGGCCGTATATGCGATGTTGCGGCCACATTATAAAACACTATTGTGGAGGCACTGCCCTTGCACTTGTGCACTTCCACCTTGTCCAATGAAGCTTTAAAGCTCTCTTCACGTCTTTTATGTTTGTTTTCAAAACTAACTGTCATACAATCCTCAAATCCAAGATCTCAATGAAAAACAATTTCTGCCTTTTTTTTTTGCTCGATTTGATCGCAAAAAGGCCATGAAAGTCGTTGTAAGTGCTTGTTTAGGGGTTTAATACCGCCAAACTACTTCCCCCAATTTTTTATGGTAAAAAAACTGTTTTGCTAATCCCCAATAAGCAAAATCGAAAATAACATTGCGGAACATCATGCGGCTAGATGCGCACTAAGATGCGTAATGAGGCTATGATACGGCGCATATGCGCCCGCATACCCCCAAACCGCATAAGCAATCTTTTTTGATGCAGTGCCCACTGCATAAGCAGCAAAAACGGCTGCATAAGCTGTGATGCGGCCACATAGTCAGTGATTCGGCCGCATAGTCAATGATTCGGTCGCATAGGTGGCGATGCAATCGCATATGCGGTGACACCACCGAACAGGTGGTGATGCAGACACATAGGCGGCAATGCGGCCTCATATGCGGTGATGAGGTCACATATGCAGCGATGCGGCTGTATATGCGATGAGGCGGCCACATTTTAAAACACTGCCATGGAGGCACTGGCCTTGCACTTGCGTACTTCCACCTTGCTCGATGAAACCTAACAGCTCTGTTCACTTTCTTTTTTTTTTGCTTGATATGATTCAAAAAAAGCTACAAAAGTGGCGGTAAATTCTTGCTTGATATGATTCAAAAAAAGCTACAAAAGTGGCGGTAAATTCTTGCTTGATATGATTCAAAAAAAGCTACGAAAGTGGCGGTAAATGCTCGTTTAAGGGGTTTAATACCACCAAACTACTTCTCCCAATTTTTTATGGTCAAAAGGACTATTTTGCCCATCCCCATGGGGCACAATCAAAAATAACATCGCGGAACATCATGCGGTCAGATACGCTATGATGCACAATGTGGCTCTGATGCAGCGCTTATGCGCTCGCATACCCCCAAGCCGCATATGCGGTCTTTTTCGATGCGGTGCCCACCACATAAGCGGCGATGTGGCCACATAGGCTGCAATTCGGTCGCATAGGTGGTGATGCGGCCAAATAAGAGGTGATACGGTCAAATAGGCGGCGATGCAACCACATAGGCGGCGATGCGGCATATGCAGCAATACGTTCGGATATGCGAGGATACAACCACAATTTAAAACACTGTCGTGGAGGCACTGGCCTTGCACTTGCGCACTTCCACCTTGCCCGATGAAGCCTTAAAGCTCTCTTCACATCTTTTATGTTTGTTTTCAAATATAAATATCATACAGTCCTCAAATCTAAGATCTCAATGAAAAATAATTTCGCCTATTTTTTTTTTGCTCAATTTGATCCGGTAAATGCTCGTTTATTCCCCGAATTTTTTATGGTCAAAAAGACCATTTTGCCCATCCCCAAGGGGCACAATCAAAAATAACATCGCAAAACATTGTGGCCAGATGTGCAATGATTCGTAATGCGGCTCTGATGCGGCGCATATTCGCCCGCATACCCCCAAACCGCGTATGCGATCTATTTCGATGCGACACCCACCACATAAACGGCAATGCGGTCGCATATGCGGCGTTTTGGACACATAGGAGGCGGTGCGGCTGCATAGGCATCGATTCGGCCTCATAGGCACCGTTGCGGCCAAATACACGGCAATGCGGCTGAATAGGCGGCAATGCGGTCGCATAGGTGCCGATGTGACCGCATAGGTGTCGATGCGTCCACATAAGCGGCGATGCAGCCCCACATGCGACGATGCGACATCATTTTAAAACATTGTCATGGAGGCACTGACCCTTGCACTTGCGCACTTGCGGTTGAATCTCCGCCTATGCAGCTGCATCGTCGTTTATGCGGCTGCATCGTCGCTTATGCTGTGGGCATCGCATTGAAAAAGATCGCATATGCAGTTTGGGGGTATGCGTCGCATCAGAGCCACATTGTGAATCATAGCGTATCTGGCTGCATGATGTTCCACGATGTTATTTTCGATTGTGCCCCTTGGAGATGGGCAAACTGGTCTTTTTTGCCATAAAAAATTGGGTAAGTAGTTTGGCAATATTAAATCCCCTATACAAGCATTTACAGCCACTTTCATGGTTTTTTTGGGATCAAATCGAGCAAGAAAAAATAGGCATAAATTATTTTTCGTTGAGATCTTGGATTTGAAGATTGTTTGATATTTAGATCTTGATTGAACCTTTTGGTTGTTGATTTGGGGAAGTTCGAGTGAATTTGTAATAAAAAATCAGGGTTTCTAAGGCTATGAAGAAATCGAGCACTGGTTCAAAAACCGATAAAGTTTGGCTCAAGAATAAAAGAGACACTATACTTGGGCTCCATATGAGAAAAAAATAAGTGCTCCTTTGATTGGTATGGTGGTTAAATGGAGTTAGGTAAAATGAAGGGGGAGAAAATTAGGGTTCTAAATAAATATCTCGTGAAAGAAATTGAGAATTAAGAAAAAAAATTTCTCCCTTTTTTTTCTTCTTTCTTCCACCTAATTTTTAATCTATATTTGTGGTTTTTATTCTTCTAAGGGCTGTACACGACATTCATAGATAGGGTTAGTTGAAAGGCTACATAACATTAAGTTCTATTTGTATAGGGGATGAACTTCTATTTCTAATAAACAAAATATGTAACAACACAATTTACACAAAAATATTTTCAATAAACAAAATATGTAAAAACAAAATTTACACAAAAATATTTCTAATAAACAAAATATGTAACAATATAATTTACAAAAGAAGAAGAAGAAGAAGAAGAAGAACATTTAACATCATCTTAAAAGCCATCCCAAATGAATAGTATTTCTCTTCTGGACATGTTCTTATTTTTTATGAATAACTTGACTTTTCTCTTTTAAATACTCGTATCTAGGGTCCAGGATAGCATTTAACATCATCTTAAAAGCCATCCCAAATGAATAGTATTTCTCTTCTGGACATGTTCTTATTTTGACTTTTCTCTTTTAAATACTCGTATCTAGGGTCCAGGGCTAGGTAAGGGCTACAGAACAATTTATTGTGTTTTGAATTCGGGTCCAGGGCTACATAACATTTTTTTGTATTTTGAATTCTCTCCATTTTCAAAACACTTTACCATAATAGAATTGCCATTAAAAATGCCCAAACAAACCATGAATTTCTCATCACCCAGACTTTTTCATAAACTTTAAGATTTTTTTTCGTGTACAGTGTTAGTCTGCTCCTCTTCGATCTGTTTACCTTTTGAATGAGCCATATATAAAAATCCTGCATGCTAAAAAATTATAGTAGGATTACACACATATTGCAGTTTGAAATCCTTCCTGCTAAAAATTATATTAGGATTAGAAATGCATATTTGACCTTTATATTTCCAATAAAGAAAATATGTAACAACATAATTTATACAAAATATTCCCAATAAAGAAAATATGTAACAATATAATTTATCCAAAAAAATGGATAGCATTTAACATTACTTTAAAGCCTTCATCAATGGGCAAGCGCCTAGTTTTGATCTAATTGTAAATTTCAATATCTCACTTAAGGTAAAAAACCCAGATTAAAAAATAAAGTGTTACACTTTGCATCTTGGTGCGTATGAATTAATCGAAGAACATGTGATTATTTACAACAATATTTGAAGACTTTCATTTCATTAATGTTTTGTTTTGGATTCTCTCCATTTTGACCGAAACATATGATGAATCTCTCACATATGAGCCATCTATGAAAATCCATCAAACTAAAAAATAGAATATGATTAGCAATGCACATATGACATTTATTTTTGAAAACAAACATAAAAGATGTGAAGAGAGCTTTAAGGCTTCATCGGTTAAGGTCGAAATGCGGTCTAAGTGCGCAAGTGCAAGGCCAGTACCTCCATGGCAGTGTTTTAAAATACGGCCGCATCGTTACCTATGTGGCCGCATCGTCGCATAAGCGGCCTCATCGTCGCATATGCGGCCGCATCGCCACCTATGCGGCTGCAACGCCATCGGTTAAGGTCGAAATGCGGTCTAAGTGCGCAAGTGCAAGGCCAGTACCTCCATGGCAGTGTTTTAAAATACGGCCGCATCGTTACCTATGTGGCCGCATCGTCGCATAAGCGGCCTCATCGTCGCATATGCGGCCGCATCATTACCTATGTGGCCGCATCGTCGCATAAGCGGCCTCATCGTCACTTGTTCGGCCGCATATGCCACCTAAGCGGCTGCATTGCCGCTGATGCGATGGGCACTGCATCGAAAAAAACTACATTTGCTGTTTGGAGGTATGCAAATACAAATGCGCCGCATCAAAGCCGCATTGCACATCTGGCCACATAATGTTTTGCGATTGTGCTCCTTGGAGATGGGAAAAATAGTCTTTTTGACCATCAAAAATCAGGGGAAGTAGTTCGGCGGCGAGCATTTATAGCCACTTTCGTGGCTTTTATTGGATCAAATCGAGCAAAAAAAAAACGTGGAAATTGTTTTTCATTGAGATCTTGGATTTGAGGATTGTTTGGTGCTTGGATTTTGATTTGAACCTTTTGGTTGTTGATTCGGTAAAGTTTAAGTGAATTTTTAACAAGAAATCGAGGGTTTCTAAGGCCGTGAAGAAATCGAGCATTGGTTCAAGAACCAGTAAAGTTGCGCTCAAGAATGAAAGAGACACTATATTGGGCTCAATATGAGAAAAAAAATAAGTGCTCCTTTGATTGGTAAGGTGGTGAAAGGGAGTTCGGTAAAATGAGAGGGGAGAAAATTAGGTTAGGTAAAATGAGGGGGGGGGGGGGGGGGGGGGGGGGGGAAGAAAATTAGGGTTCTAAATAAATATCTCGTAAAAGAAATTGAGAACTAAGTAAAAACCTTCTCCATTTTCTTTCTTCATTCTTTGACCTATATTTTAATCTATTTTTATGTTTTTTATTTGATAGGTTTATATGAAAGGTTACACAAAATTAAGTTTTATTTGTATAGGGATGAATTTTTATTTTCAATAAAAAAAATATGTAGCAACACAATTTATACAAAAATATTTCTAATAAAAAAAATAGGTAACAACACAATTTACACAAAAATATTTCTAATAAACAAAATATGTAATACCTCAATTTACAAAAAAAAAAAAAACAAAGAAAGAAAAAAAAGTATAGCATTTAACATTAACTTAAGCCTTCACAAATGAAGCCTCAAAATCATTTGGGAAAGTGTTTCTCGTTCGGACATGGTGTATGAAAAATTTGACTTTCCCCTTTTAGATACTCGTATCTCGGGTGAGTCAAAAGGAGAAGGGCCTCCAAGTGGAGTATGCAGCAGGCCTGCGCAGGGCAAGGGGGAAAGAGGCATTCGTACAGGCTAGGGAACTTTCATTTTTAGTTAAAAAAATATGTAACATCACCTTAAAAGCCTCACCAAGCGTTTCTTTTTCGGACATATTCTTCTTTCTTAAGATAGAATTTTGCTTATACTCATATCCACTATAGTATTATTTACCTTTAATGCCGTAAATAAACCGTATTAAAAAATAAGTTGTTTATTTTGGTTGGCATGCATTAATTAAATAATATTTAGACTGATTGCTGCAAGAACTGAAGACATTCATTTCATTAGGAAACAAATTTTTGTGTTTTAAATTCTTTTTATTTTCAAAACACTTTACCATAACAGAATTATCATTAAAAATGCCAAAACAAAACATGGATTTCTCATCACCCTCACATAGTAAGACTTTGTTATAATGAAAATCCTGTCTTCTAAAAATTATAGTAGGATTAGCAATGCTCATATAACATTTAGTTTGAAATCGTTCTTGTTAAAAATTACAGTAGGATTAGGAATGTATATTTGACATTTTTATTTCCAGGGCCTGCACAGGGGCTTGGGCCTACACTGGTTTATTTTCAGGGTCTGCGCAGGGGCTTGAACCTACACTGGGGCCAGTGCCTTCGTATAGCCCAGCTCACATCATGGAATTCTTGAAGCTCATAAACCATAGTACTGTTTCAAAAAATTAAAATAAAGAATAAAACTCAATACATTATTTTAATTAATGCGGAAATGAGTTTTTATAGCTACACCAAATTTAAAATCGATATAATTAACGAGTAAATGAGTTTTATACCCAAACCAAATTTCAAATCTCTTGCTACCTCTAGTTTTGATCTAATTGTAAATTTCAATACCTCACTTATGGTAAAAACAACCCAGGTTAAAAAATAAAGTGTTTTGATCTTGGTGCGTATGAATTAATCGAAGAATATGTGAATATGAATTTTGTTTTGTTTTGAATTCTCTTCATTTTGATAGCACTTTACAATAATGAGCCATCTATGAAAATCCTTCTAGCTAAAAAAATAGAGTATTATTAGCCATACGAATGTGACATTTAGTTTTGAAAATGTTTTAAAAACAAACATAAAAGAGGTAGAGAGAGCTTTAGGGCTTCATCGGGCAAAGTGAAAGTGGGCAAGTGCAAGGACCAGTCCTTCCACAACAATATTTTAAAATGCGACCGCATCGTCGCATATTCGGCCACATCGTCGTATATGCGGCCGCATCGCCACCTATGAGGCCGCATCGTCGCCTATGAGGCCGCATTGCCGCCTGTTCGGGCGCATCGCTGCCTATGCAGCCGAATCGCCGCCTATGTAGCCGCATTGCCGCCTATACAGCAGCATTGCCGCTTATCCGGTGGGCACCGCATAGAAAAAACCGCATATGCGGTTTGGAGGTATGCGGGAACATATGCACCGCATCAGAGCCGCATAGCGCATTTGGCCGCATGATGTTCCGTGATGTTATTTTCGATTGTGCCCCTTAGTGATGGGCAAAATAGTCCTTTTGACCATAAAAAATTCGACGAAGTAGTTTGGCAGTATTAAACCCTCTAAAGGAGCATTTAGAGCCACTTTTGTGGTTTTTTTAGATCAAATCGAATAAAAAAAAGAAGGCGAAAATTGTTTTTCATTGAGATCATGGATTTGAGGATTGTTTGATACTTGGATCTTGATTTGAACCTTTTGGTTGTTGATTTGGGGAAGTGTAGGTGAATTTGTAATAAGAAATTAGAGGTTTTTAAGGCCGTGAAGAAATCGAGCACTGGTTTAAGAACCGGTAAAGTTGCTCTCAAGAATGAAAGAAACACTATACTTGGGCTCAATATGAGAAAAAAAATAAGTGCTCCTTTGATTGGTATGAAAGAGACACTATACTTGGGCTCAATATGAGAAAAAAAATAAGTGCTCCTTTGATTGGTATCGTGGTGAAAGGGAGTTACGTAAAATGAGGGGGGAGAAAATTAGGATTCTAAATAAATATCTCGTCAAAAAAATTGAGAACTAAGAAAAAAATTTCTCCATTTTTTTTATTCATTCTTCTACCTAATTTACCTAGTTTTTAATCTATTTGTGTTTATTCTTCTAAGTGTTGTACAGGACATTGATAGATAGAGTTAGTTGAAAGGCTATATAAAATTAAGTTCTATTTGTATAGGAGATGAACTTCTATTTCTAATAAAAAAAATATATAACAACACAATTTACACAAAAATATTTCCAATAAACAAAATATGTAACAACACAATTTACAAAAAAATACAAAATCGTTAACAACACAATTAAAAAAAAAAAAAAAAATGATAGCATTTAACAACAGCTTAAAAGCCTTCGCTTATCAATCATTTGGGTAGATATTTTTTTTCTGGAAAATTTGGCTTTCTTTTTTCAATCATTTGGGTGGACGTTTCTCTTCTGGAAAATTTGGCTTTCTTTTTTTATAAACTCGTATCGGTCACTCAAGGGCAGTGCCCTTGAGCATCATGTACCCAAGCACGGGCCAGGGCCTGCGTAGGGGCTAGGTGGTGTACGCACGGGCGAGGGCTTGCGTAGGAGAGCTAGCGTAGGACAGCTAGGGTGAGTGCACGTCAGGACAGGGCAGGGCATGGTAGGGGCCAAGGGGGCTGAGCAGGGGCCAGAGAGCATAGGGACCAAGGCCCGTATAGGAGGATCAGAGAGGCCAAGACGCTTACGTAGGGGCAGGGGCTGTGTAGACAAAGAAAAAATAGCCTGTATTTCTAGTAAAGATAATAAGTAACAATACAAAAAAAAAGGTAGCATTTAACATCACCTTAAAAGCTTCACCAATCCCTGGAATCACGTTTTTTTTTACGGACATGTTCTTCTTTCTTGAAAGGTAGAATTTCGCTTATCTCTTTTAGATACTTGTATATCTCCCTACTCATCTCTACTACAATATTATTTTCATTTCTGATAACTTTTAATGTCTCATTTAAAATAAATAAACCGTACTAAAAAATAAGTTATTTATCTTAGTTGGCATGCATTAATCGAATAACATTTGACTGATTGTTACGAAGACATTCATTTCATTACGGAACAATTTTTTGTGTTTTGAATTCTCTTCATTTTCAAAACTCTTTACCATAACAGAATTATCATTAAAATTACCGAAACAAAATATGGATTTCTCATCACCCTCACATATCAAGACTTTGTTATAAACTTCAAAAAAAAATTTCTGTATATAGCAATGGTCTGCTCCTCTTCAATCTATTTACCCTTTGAATGAGCCATATATGAAAATCCTGCCTGCTAAAAATTATAGTAACATTAGCAAACGCACATATACCATTTAGTTCGAAATCCTTTCCGCTAAAAATTGTAGTAGGATTAGAAATGCATATTTGACATTTAGTTTTGAACAAAAACATAAAAGATGTGAAGAGAGCTTTAAGGCTTCATCACCAAATACATCTAATTATAGTTTTTCATGCTGTTGGAACATTGACATAATCGTGATACTATTTTTTTACAAAATATTTTTCATGAGATATTTTTTCCATTCTATTTTACTGCAGACCACGTAAAGAATCATAATTAGCATATTGATTTATTCAATTTTTTGCACATTGAACAATAATAATTTCGCATGGTTCTATTTGATAGCAAACATTGTACATTTCTCTACTAATAAATAGTACTTGTAAATAAAGTGAATGTATTATTCATTAAACATGATAGTGCTCAAGATGATAAATCGTAACATGAAGGTGATATTGGTTCGTCCACAATATCTGAAGGTTCCTAAAAAATAATTGATGCATTTAACTATTTTCAAAGTTCAAAGTTAAGAAGTACAACTTTCCTTCAAGAACCGAGCTTTAGATTTCATTGTACAAATTTCCATGTACTTCATCATGAAAATACTTTGATCTTAATGATAATTATTTACTTTAAAAATACACCATCTTAACGATAATTATGTACTTTAAAAATACACCACATGACTCCTTATATCCATATGGAAGTAAATTAATGTGTCCCAAAGAATTTATGTATAGCACAGTAGGTACCTTGAAAGACGAATATGAATTTGTCAAAAACGATAAACAAGTATGCACAAACACGCAGGCGTCGATACATGAAAAGTTGGACATAGATATATAATGCACCAATCTTCAAAAACCATGTTAGGGCCATAGATACATGAATGATCTTTTTACTTTTCAAATTTTTTAGATAATTTTACTATCATTAGATTAACAATATATTTTAAAAAATGATTTTGAATTAATAAAAGCCTAGATCTTGAAATTCATCAAATGGACGGTCTAGATTCATTGCTGGAGGGGACTCATATTTTACCATATATAAGGTGCAAAATAGTTATTATTATTATTATTACTATTATTATTATTATTATTATTATTATTATTATTATTATTATTATTATTATTATTATTATTATTATTAGTAGTAGTAGTTTATATTGATTATTGAGATGAAGAGAGTGTGTGTGCAAAACTTTAAGTCACATAAATGCCACAAACATGGTTTACTAACAAGGTGGTTGCGTTATACTATGATACAACTGTTGTATTAGATCATTTTCCACATATATATATATAACAAAAAGTAAGAAATAAATAAAGAAGCAGTAGTTGCATAATGCATGAGGTTATAGTGAGAGTAATGGATAGAGAAAAGAGCAAAAAAATCTAATGTAATGTAAAAATATGGAATCTATTTAAGGAATAAAACCTTTTCAATTAATGCCTCCGGTATATCCTTCAGCTTCCTATTTGATCTTCCCATACTTTCAAATGGTAAGCTCCCTATTTAATCCTCCCATGTTTCCCTACAAGATGAAAAATAAAAAATTCTTATCCCAAAACAATCTCCATTTTGTTGAAGGGAAAATCTTCTTGCTCTAGCAAATTTATGTCTCATGCTCTATGGTTGTTGCAAACTATATATAATGTAACTAAATACCTCGTCAAAATGGAGAAAAGTTCCATCTCACCCTTACTCCATCATAACTGGTCTCACTTCCAAGCTGCTATATTTTTATATTCTTTTTCTCTCTACCCATTGCTACTATCTTTTTATTGTCTTTCTCTTGCCATCCATTTTGCTCTCTCTCTTCCTATGTTTTTCCAAGTTTTCAAGGAAACACATGTTGGGTTAAGACCAAATGAACCAAATTTATGATGGATAAAAGGATGAAAGACAGAAACTAAGAACAATTCTTACCAAGAAAACTATCACACACTGGTTTCTTTCTCTCACTACTACTTATGTTTATCTCTTGCTTCTATATGCTCCCTGATTTTTGGGGCCATGGAGGTCTAGATGTTTTATGGGTTTGATTTGTTTGGTGTGGTTGTTATCCTCTGGCCTCAAGAGAAAGAGATTTTGGATTTTTCTTTGAGAAACTCAATGAAGAGAACTTTAGCAAGAGAATGCCCTAGATTAGTCATGTTGCTAAGGTTTTGTAAGTAGAGACAGAGAGTGTGTGTAAGGAAAGAGAGGTTTTTCTTAGAGAATGCCATGTTTTTTGGGTTTTTGCCGATAAAATCAAGAGAGTGGAATGTACATTTGGGTTTGCAAGAGCTTTCTGTTTGATGAAAAAATCAGTGAGCCAGTTGCCTAGGTAGATGAGGCTAGTAGGGGGACTTGAGATAGGAAGCCGAGAAAGGATGCGTCATTTAATGCTCGAGAGGGAGGGAAGCTAGATATCCTCTTCCTTAAGAGGGATTTAAGGGGATAAAGCTTTTGCTTGGCTAGAGAGACAGGAGCATGCTGTAATAATAAAAATGGGACAAGAGAAATGTATCTCTCCTTTCTCTTTGTAAAGGTTTTGATAAATCTCTCTCTAAAAGTTATTAAAAACCAAGGATAGAGAGAAAAGGGCAGAAAAGTGATTTTTTTTTTGCTGTATTGCCCCCACCCCATTTTAGAAAGAGAAACACACATTCCATTTGTATTTTAATAAGTTTGTATCAGCTGGTTTAAGTGAGAGAAAAAGGGAGGTCACGAAATATAGAAAGAGAGATGGAAATGTTGAGAGAGAGAGGGCTTACCTTGGTTAGCTAGGGTGCGCTTTGTTGAAAAACTTGATGGAAGAAATGGACCCACTTTTAGGATTAGAGGCAGTATATTGAGACTTTCGATCGTAAAGATCAGGTTTTTATCAGAACTATGAGAACTCTGTAAATTTTTATGTCCCTCTTCATAGCCATGAAACCCTTCTTAAAGAACGATGGAGAATGTCGTTCTCCAACGTTCGGCTTCTTCCTGAAATCTCTGAAAAACATGGCCCTGTAATCCTGAGAAGTTGGTGGTTACTTTCTAGTCGTTAGATAATGCCACTTTCTCTTTCTAAGAAGCCTCCATTTTTTAGTGATAAGCATTAAATTGTAAGAGAGAGAAATATTGCATGTTGAAAGGCCTTATGGCCATACACAGGTACTAACATCTCCCCCTTGACCATGACGGCCAGGTATATTGAAATATCATAAAGTCTTTACCACTTAATGAATTAACATTTATGTGCATATTTTTGTCATGAGGCTTTCACGCAAGTGCAGTTATACATCTTATAACAAAAAATATCCAAAGTCAAGTCATGGTTTTTCACACTAATGCGGTGTTTTCCTCTCATGACTAAGACATCAAAAAATATCTCATTTGGGAGTTTCTGACCTAAATATTTATAAGTCTCATCAAAGCTACATGCTTTGATAATATTTCTGCACTCAATCCCTTTGTTAAAAGGTCTGCAGTCATATCTGAAGATGGCAAATAACTTACAGTTATTTCATTCTTTCCAATACTATCATAAATATAATGATAATAAATTTCAATGTGTTTATCCTTGGAACCATATGCTCCATTTCTAATTGATGAAATAACAGCCTGATTATCACAAAAAAATTTAACCGGTCCGTCGGCTATATCTAGCTTCAAATTATTTATGAAGCGTTTAATCTAGACGACATAAGTTGTAGCAATGCTATAAGCAATATACTCGGCTTCCATAGTATACCAAGCTACACAATTTTATTTCTTACTAAACCAAGAAACACATCCACCTCCAAAGAGGAATGCAATTCTTGAGGTTGATTTTCTATCATCGGGGTCTCCTGCAAAATCTGCATCAAAGTACTCAGTAACCTCTAAGTTGTTAGCTTGGAAGCACAACTTGTAATTTTTAGTTTTCTGAATATATCTGAGTATCATTTTTACAGCTTGCCAATGAGTCATCCCAAGATTACTCTAAAATCTACTTACAAGACCATATGCATAATTCAAATTAGGTATTGTACATAATATGGCATAATTTATGCATCATACAGCTTGAACATATGGAATTCTTTCCATTTCAATTTTGCCACTATCATTTAATAGACATATTTTCTTTGATAATTTCAAGCCTTTACAAACATGTGTATCTATGGGCTTGCAATTTTCCATCTTAAATCTCTTTAAAACACTTTCTAAATAATTTTCTTGCAATAAACATAGAAGTCTTGAACTTCTATCTCTTGTTATCTTAATGCTCAATACATATGGGGCTTCTCCCATATCTTTCATCTCAAAATGGGAACTTAGCCATGATTTGGTTTGGTTAATCATGCCAATATTATTACAGACTGTCAAAATATCATCCACATATAGTGACAATATAACAAAATTACTTCTACTATTTCAGACTTATACACAATGGTCTAACCTATTGGCTATATAACCAATTTCAGTGACTGCATTATGAAAAGTAAAATATCATTGCCTAGAAGACTGTTTTAGACCATATAAAGATTTCTTAAGTTTATATACTTTGTTTTCTTGGCCTTTAATTATATATCCTTCTGGTTGTTTCATGTATATATTTTCTTTTAATTTTCCATTTAAAAAAGATGTTTTGACATCCATTTGAAATAATTCTATATCACAATATGTAACTAATGTAAGGATGATCCTAATAGATGAAAATTTTGCTACTGGAGAATAAGTTTCTACATAATTTATGGCATCCTTTTGGGTAAATCCTTTAACTACCAACCTAGCTTTATATTTATCAATGGATCCGTTTGCATTAAGTTTTTTCTTTAGGACCTATCTGCAACCGATGGCTTTTCTATCGTTAGGGAGGTCAACCAACTCCCAGACTTGATTTCTTTTAATAGAATCAAGCTCATCATCCATGGCTTGAGTCCACTCAGCTGAGTCATATGAATAGCTTCACTGTAGCTACGAGGTTCATCTAGTGTATCATCACTCATTGAAGAGTAATTATCTTCATTCATAAATACATAAAATTCTTTTAAAGTCATAGGTGGGGCTCTAATTCTTTTAGGCCTATCTAATATACTTGATTCAATTGAAACATTCTCAGCAAATGTAGAGGGAGTCTGAGAAACAGGGTCTTTCAGACCCTTATCTTTATCAATTTTATGTAAGTCAATAGGCTTATTTAAAATATTTTCATCATCTATATTTTTTAAGAAATGAGCATCACGACTCTCTTCTAATGTATCATGATTATAGAATCTATACCCTTTAAAATTGTCTGAATAGCCTATAAAGAGCATTTTATAGTTTTATTTTGTAATTTATCTCTATTTTGTGGTGGTTTAAGCACATGTACCTAAAAATCCCAAACTTTCAAGATAGTAAGGTCAGGTTTCCTACCTGTCCATAATTCATATGGGGTCAAGTCTATAGATTTAGTTGGAACACGATTAATGATATATATTGCAGTGTTGAGAGCCTCACCCCAAAAATGAGGTGATAAATTTGAATGGCTCATCATGGACCTAACCATGTCCATTAGAGTTCTATTTCTCTTTTCAGCTACATCATTTTGAAGTGGTGTATATGGTATAGTTGTTTGGTGAATTATATCATGCTCTTTACAAAATTCAAACAATAAGGTGGAGCAATATTTACCTCCCCTATCTGTTCAAAGAATTTTAATATGTTTACCTAACTGATTTTCTACCTCAGCTTTATATTCTTTAAATGTTTTTAATGGGGAGTAAGCATCTTTTAACCATTTGATTCATTTTGTCTTTATTTATATGTCCTAATCTTAATTGCCATACATATGGATCATCCATACACATAAAAGCATCAAAAGAAGCATCAATATAACCAGAAAATGATGAACTTTCATTAATATTCAATCGGTACAAATTGTCAACTTTAGTACCGTACACCAAACCTCTAGAATGCTTCCTAATGGTAACTCGACCAGACCTGAACCTTATTTCATAACCCTTGTCGTCTAGCATTGGGACATAAATCAAATTGCGTATCATATTGGGCGCATACAATGTATCAGTCAATAAGAGATTTGTTCATCCTAATAAACACAGCTTAAAAGTACCAACACCTAGTATATCGCAATAGGTGTCATTTCCCATATAAATCCATTGGTTACTAGCTGCAATCTCTTTCAATTATGTGAATCCATCCTTGGTCTTCGAGACATGTCGAGTGGAAGCAGAATCGACCCACCAATTTATCAGGTCATGATCGACAACTATTGATTTTAGGACTACGTAGATCAAGTCATTTCTCTTATTTTGATTATTTCGAACAGGGTTATTATTTTGGTTCCTATTTTTATTTCCAGCTTAGGACAATTACACTTGATGTGCCCAATTTCTTTACAATAAAAACAAGTCTTCTCAACCTTATTCTTTTGATTTTTGAAATTTATCTTCATTCCCTTGTACCTATTATTTTTTTGATAATTGAAAGGTTTCTTGAGGATCTAAGAAGATGAACTTTGGGCAAAGTGGAGCTCATTTGACTTCTTCATCATTCTTCTTTCAGCCTCAATACTAAGATGCATGAGAAGATTTAACATGGTTATCCCTTGTGCAGAATGGTTCAATGCAATTACCGCAGACTCCCAAGATGGAGAGACACTGTTAAGGACAATGGACACTTGCATGCGATCGGGGACTGGATTCCCAGCTGCAGCAAGGTCCTTTGCGAGCACTATCATTTTATTGACATACTCGTCGTTGAGTCTGTTTCTTTCATTCTGCAAGAATTGTATTTTTCTAACAACAATTGTACATGGGTCTCAAAAGTGGTCTCATACTTTCAGATAAGGTGCATATCATACTTTGAGCTGTAGTGTAATCCTCAAAGACTCTAATGAAATCATCTTCCATAAAGCTCAACATAGTAGTCTTAGCTACTTTGTCATCTTCTAACCATTTTCAAGTCGCCTTCTAGCTTGACCATTGGCATTAGGCTCTAAAACTGGAGGTTCTGTTTCTAAGATATAGTCTACCCTATCTTGAAAAAGAATATATCCAATTTTTCTTTTCTACATAAAAAAATTGGTCCCATTGAGTTTTTCAAGTTGGGATAATTCTGTTATGACTAGCCTAGATGCCATTTTAATTTTTAGATAATACCTAAAAGTTCAAAAACAAATTTAATTGTGTCTAAAAAAAGGTTGTCTGCTAGCTAAATCAATAAGTTTGCTGACTCTCAGTGAGCCGCAACTTCAAATGAAAATTTTCTCGAACAGTTTGTGTTCGCACTGCTGTGATGCAATAAAAAATTAATAAAGTAAGGCAACAACTATTTTTATGTTAAATCTTGCATAAGAATAATTTTCATTAAATATGTGAATATGTCTTAGCACAAACTAGAGAGTCCACAATGATATTTGATATTTTTCAACAAAAAATATGGCATTGCATAATCACAAAAAAAAAAAAAAAAATTCACAAAATCAAGATCATGAAATTTTCTAACTTTAAAGAGACCAAAGCATAGGATAATTATGCAATGCAGTGACAATTATCATGCAAATAAAATATGTCAAAAATCCCTAAATTATAGGTCACAAAAAAAATAAAATAAATAAATATATGCAATTGATATGTAAACCCTTACTCCAATAGAATTGGAGTGTGCATAATAAGATTCAATAAAAAAAAAAAAATGTACTAATTTTCAGCAACAAAAAGATGAAAGAAAGAAGATGTTAGCCGCCTAATTTTCAGCAGTCCATGGTCAATAAAAAAATATAGATAACAATTTAGATGCTCAGCTACCTTGCATAGAGTAGAAGAAAATTTTTGGACAGTCTTTACAAATTATTATTATTATTATTATTATTATTATTATTATTACTAATTTTATTAGAAAATAGAGAGAATAATTAAGTGCCTTATTTTTTGTTATTTGAATAACTGAACAACTTGTTCCTACTCTAGAGAGAGAGAGCCTAATATTGAGGCATAGAAGCGTATGATAAGTGTTCCTACTCTAGAGAGAGAGCCTAATATTGAGGCATAGAAGCGTATGCTAAGTGAAGATAACTCTTCTGCCACAACCTTAAACTTATTTTTTCTCTCTTCTTATTCTTTTGATGATTCTTCTAGCGTCTATATCTCTTTAACTTTTTTCTACAAAAGATTAAACAGAAGACTTATTCGAGTACGCTATGATCACGTAAGCCAAACGCAATCTAGAGAGTGAAAATATGGCAATAGAATTTACGGCAAGAAAATATTCCAGAACTAACAATACCAGTAAAAAAACAAACAAACACTGAATCGCAAATGAAGAGCAGTAAATTAAGAGAGAGAAATTCAAAAAAAATAAAATAAATTCAGACTATTAAATTTAAAGTTAAAAAAATTTTATAGCAAGATACGTGAATGACAAAGCACAATATCAAAGTTACTGTAAATTAAACTCAGAAAAAAAAAAGAAAGATAAAATACCAAAAAATATTGGGACTTGTAGATTATGAGCCCATCATGCTTCCACAACTTGCTCTGATACCAATGTTGAAAATCTTGAGGGAAGAGATGGACCCACTCTTAGGATTAGGGCTAGTGTCTTGAGACTATCGATTGCAAAGATCAGGCTTTTACTAGAAATGTGAGAACTCTGTAAATTTCATAAAACCCTTCGTAAAGAGAGATGGAGGAAGTCGTTCTCCAACGTTCCGCTTTCTCCTACAATCTCGTGAAATCTCTGAGAAAACGTGGCCCTGTAATCCTGAGAAGTGAGTAGTTACTTTCAAGTCAAAGTTAGGCTTTCTCCTGAAATCTCTGAGAAAACGTGACCCTGTAATCCTGGGAAGTGGATAGTTACTTTCAATCTGTTAGATAACGATACTTTATCTCTCTAAAAAACCTCCCTTTTTAGTGATAAGCATTAAATTATAAGAGAGAGAAATATGACCACACACTTACCAATCATGTTCAGCAAAGGGCTAGATTGAGAGTGCTCCACCCTGATTCTTTAGAGAAAGAAAGATAGCTCCACCCAGGTTATCTGCACCCTCTTCCCGTAACTTATTGACAAAACTTGACTTGGAGCTTCAACTTCCCTCTCTTAAAGAAGAGAGAAATAGAGAGAGCGACTGGAAAGGGAGAGAGAAAGGGGGGAAATGGAGGAGAGAGAGAGTGCGGAGAGAGAGGGCGAGAGAGACAAAAAGTGGGCATTTATAGGCGCTCTATTTACAGGCTCGCACAAAAATCTGGTTTTTATATGGAGAGGCTCTAAACAATCAAACTAGAGCCAACCTCAAAAATTTTATTAGAAGAGGTTGTTTGATAACCAAATATCCTCATATTGATCATCTCAAGATGCATGGACAAGAGAAAAAAATGGGTTTCAAGTTTTGAAAATAGAAAAAAATGGGTTTCAAGTTTTGAAAATAATGCATCTTATGATGCATTTTAGACAATCAATTTTCAAGATTTTCAAGGTTTAATAGATATACTTGATCTACAATAATTTTTTATGCTTTAAATTTTATAATTAAAGATGAAAATATATTTTAAGGCTAACAAAACGATTTTCAATATTGAAACTACATTTTTCGTCACCATTTGAAGGTAGGCTCTACTTTGATTGTTTAGAGCCTCGACCCTATACAAACTGCACCCTTTTTCAATTTTCAAATGGTTTTCTTCTCTCCCACCATTGATCTACGCCGTTGGGCGTAATGCATTTTTTACATGAGCGTACCCCCTTCGATTCCCTCAAAAAATATAGGGTGTGGTCTCTTTAAGTGTGCAACCTTAATCCATCCACTTAAGCTGCACCTCCAAAATTTATGATAATATGTAATTTTGGAGTAAAAAATTATTAGCGTAAAGATTGGAAAAAAAATGGTTGACTTCATTAACCCAAAGGGAACAATATATACAACAATTACATGACAAATATGATCCCTTGATCATGGGGATTTTAGAAGATGTGATATGTACTAAATATATTTGACTAATGTAATCCCTGAATTGTAGGGATTTACATTTTCAAATGAAACCGTATAACACTCCCCCTCAAATTGGAGCGTGAATATCGAGACCACCCTACTTGCGAATCAAAGAATTGAATTGGTCCCGTCCAAGAGCTTTAGTAAATACATCAACAAGCTGTCGTGATGTGTGAATGTAAGAGGTCTGAAGAACTTCATTTTGGATCTTTTATCGAATATAGTGACAATCAAACTCGATGTGTTTTGTTCGTTCATGAAACACTAGGTTGGCAGCAATGTATAATGCAGCTTGATTGTCACAATAGAGAACGACAGGTTGTGAGTGAAGAACTCCTAAGTCATGCAGTAGGAAGCATAACCAGGTGATGTCACAGTTGGCAGTAGCCATAGCTCCGTATTCGGCTTCAGCTAAAGACCGACTAACAATATGTTGCTTCTTGGTTTTCCAAGAGACAAGAGAATGACCAAGAAAAGCACAATATCCTTTAGTGGAGCGGTAGGTATCAGGGCAACTTGTCCAATCAGAATCACGAAAAACTCGAAGTTGAAGAGAGTTGTCGGAGGGAAAAAAATAAACATTGTCCCGATACAAGTTTTAAGTACCAAATAAAGCATAGGGCTGCTTCATAATGCCGCCACTATATATATATATATATATATATATATATATATATATATATATATATATATATATATATATATATATATATATATATATATATATATATATATATATATATATATATATATATATATATATATATATATTACAGAGGTTATATTTCCCAGTTAAAAGTATTTATACTTCTCTTTATTTTAAAAAGCCAAAATTTAAGATAAGGTTTTACCCGAATGAATAAATGGACAATATACTCCCGAAATAGTAGAATACGTTGGATATCTTTGAATCTAACAAACCGAGGCAACTTTTGCCACGGGATTTCTATACCATCCATTTACTCCCTAAGGAAAAACACATGTTAGGAATATTTTTGGATCCAAGTTTTGGGACTATAATCTCCAAAACCCATAAAATAATCTATCAAAAAATATTTCTGAACTCTTTATACTAGAAAAAAAACTTATTGCTCAAGAATGAATAGAGATTGTCTAATTTTTAAGGCTAGGTCTAAGTGTCACAGAACTTAAAATTCAAGTTTTTATTTTAAAAACAATCATATTCTTATGTGATTTCCAAAATTTATATTAAAAAATGTTTTGGGCAAGGAAGTATATTCACATTGTTATCCCGCAGGAGCATAATATGTCTTGAGCTCAAAAACTGAAACCTTTCAAAGTGGAAGCCAGGCTACCGATGGGACGTTCCACTTTTTCTGACGACATTGCGTCAAAGTCAAGAAAAACATAATGTGGACCCGAGGGTTCAAATGAACTGTGGATTCCTGGACACTGCCAAAACATGGTCTTTTCATATAAGTTACAAGGCCTAGCAAACTAATGTTTCTTGACAAAATTACGAATAGGATCCGGTTTCTACGTAAAAATGTGGGTCTCTTAATAAATTTATTTTTGAGATAGATTTTAAGGCTTAATTTTTAAGTACATGTAATCTCTAACATGGAGATCATGAATATGAAAAATAAATAAATTTTAAAATTAAAAATAGTAATTTTAATAAAAAATATATGGACTATTAGTTTCCATTAATTTTAGATGGAACACCTACTTGCAACCATCTTTGAGATGGATGTTTTACACTTTTTGAACTGCATATGTAAAAATGTGATCCAGCTCGCATGAAACAACTTTCCTTACAAATAACCCCAGAACTAGACTTTTTATGCCAGTTATCCCCAAAGAAACTTATTTTCATACCTTTTTTCCCAAAGTATACTTTATTAGCAAATACCACACTAAGTCAAAAAAATTATTTTTATAAAACGAAAATGCCCTTCTTATACACAAGAAATCATTTTGGCCAGATTTGACGTGAACTGTCAGACCCCGAGTCGTAATTGCTGGACTGTACCATCGAATTGTCGGACCCCTGCATTTGTGTCAGACCACACATTTCAAGTGCCGGACTCCCTGTTGCAAATGTTGAAGCGCCTCTCTGATCGCCGGACCCCTTTTTGTTCCATTAACTTTTACTGTCGGACCACCACTGTTATATATCGGACCGACATTACATTGCAGGACCGCCTTAAGAATACGCCGGACCCCCTTTTCGTAGGAAAGAGGAGAGAGATATGTGGTTAAAAGTAAGAGAAGGTAGTTTAAACTCTCTTTTTTTTGGGGGTTGGGGGATATTTACGAGAAAAGTGTATCTTGGGTTGGTTGGAGGTAACTTGTATTAAAAACTTACTCTTGGGGGTTATATGTAATTTTCCCATATTTCTTCTTCCACCGGTGCGGTTTGCATAAGGTTCATCTTTATACAATCAAATTAAAGCACACTTTTAAATTTTGTTGTAAGATGCAATTTTAGTGTTATTTTTTTAAGATATTGTGAGAATCTATTTTTATTTGTAATTATAAAATTTTAAACTCTAAGATAGTTTAAATAAGTATAACTATAAATGCATGAAAATCTTGAAAATGAGCGATCCAAATAATATATTACAAGATGTATTATTTCTTGGAATTAAAAGTCCTTTTTTCTTCCATATACATACATCTGGATGTCAAAATGATCGATTAGATGGTTTTCCAATGTCAAAATAGCCTTTTTGGATGATTTTTTATATGCACTTAATTCAACAATTTAAGGTATCTGCCTTATATAAACTTTTTCCATAATCAAATGGTCAGATTAGATTATACAAGATTATTCCTCAAGGGTGAGGTTTGTACAAGGTGGCCACCGTGCATGCAGTAAATGTAAGGTGCATCCAAGAATTTTTACCCATTAGTTTCGTATGGCAAATCTTATAATAGCTTGAAAATATATTTTCATCTCTAGTTATCAAATTTGAAATTTCAAAGTCGCAAATCTATAAAAACTTGAAAATCGTAAAAATAGACGGTCTAGATAAGTTATAACAAATTGCATTATTTTTAGGATTTACATTTCTTTTTTTTATTGATATCCATACATCTCAAGGTCGAGAAGATCAAATTGGATGACTTCTCAATATTGGCTACTCTCCTCTAGTAGATTTTTGAGGTGCACATTGCTTCAATAGAGTAAGGTTGGCACCTTCTTTAATTTCTTCCATTAAATAATCAGTTTAGTTTACAAAATTATTCCCTCCTTTTACTATTTAAACGTTATATGGCGAAGGTACTTTTTTGAGGTTGCAACTTGCAACCTTATTTATAGAAGTAAGATTTCAATTTTCTACACTTTCAATTTTCGTTGGATAATATAGATTTGACATGTTTTTTAAAATAATTTAAAAAAGAGGCGTCATTTTTAAAACAATATCAAATCTATATCATCAAAATAAAAATGCACGTTGTGGACTACTGCAACCAAATTACATTGTAACTTTATATAAACACTGGCCTTTTGAAAAAGTATAAAATAATTCAATTGTATATGTTTGGAATTGGGAACCACAACAAAAAATATTTCGATTATTTAGCCTTACTTGAATTGATTGAGCCAAATGATTAAAAATACCTTTCGTCGGTCAAATTAACAAAACAAAAAAAAAAAAAGTTTCTAATTAAAAAAAAACAAAAAAAAAGAGGTAAATTTTATGTTGTTAGTCTTAAAGAATTGAAAGTGTTATTGTCATTTCTCAATGGTATGTATAATCTAGCTAAATAATGAAAAAACAATAGTTGTTCAGGAATCTCAATGCCAAAGAGGGGCAATTTGGGCTTTCACTACATAGTTTCAATGAGGTACTTAGTAAAATAAAATTTAAAAGAACCCTAGATTTGAATGATGCTGAGGAAGAGGAATTGGATGCATCAATGATTTTGTCGAATGGTTCGATAACCATATTTGATTGGAAAAGGTTTTTAGATAGGGCTGCAGTGCTATCAAAATGCTCACCTCAAAACTCACAAAAATTGGAGGTAGGACAATTGATTACTTTCGAATTGATCATCTTCATTTTGACTATTATGGTTGTGAAAAATATTAGAATTTCGAGCCTTAAAAATGATATATATCATAATGCATTATCTAAGTGTTCTCGGATCGGCAAGATTTGTACTATTTTTTTAGCTACAAATTTCATAACCAGTGATAGAATTGATTTCAGAGCCATTATAGAGATTTCCCTATTTCCTAAATGCTTTCCAGATGCTGTCTCGATGAGTAGTCTTATTTTTTTTCATAATGCCAAGGCCTTGTAGAAACTACATCATTGTTTGTTTGACTTTTCTTTTCCTTAAGCTATATATATATATATATATATAGAGGAAAAACCTTAAAAATGCCTATAGGAGAAATGTTAAAGTGTTTCGCCTCTGCTTCAGACTTGCTATGTCCGTGGCGGTTTATTGCACGGACGCACGTCCGTTGCGGTTCCGTGTGATTTTTTGGCCCATAGGCTCATCACCGTCTAAAAAAATCAGACGGTATGCATTTTTCAACCGCCACGAACCTATCATATCCGTGGCAGTACCATCACGACACGTTGTCCGTTACAGCTCCGTTCAATAAACCATCAATGACATAACAAATCTATAGCGGAGGTAAAACACTGTAGCATTTTGCCTATAAAAGTTTCTTAGGCTTTTCCTATATATATATATATATATATATGGGAAATGGCCTTGTGAGACCTTCCCACACCCATATGTGTAAGACTCCAAAGGATCACCATTAAATTTGGCACAGATCTCTAAAAAAATCAAGTCTCACACCCATATGATAACTTTTCTAGAGATCTGTACCAAATTTAATGGTGATCCTTTGGGATCCTACACACATGGGTGTGGGAAGATTTCATAGGATCATCACTATATATATATATATGTATATATATATATATGTTCAATACGCGATGTCGTGTAAATGGGTGAAATGCGCCAATGGTTGGGATAAGTCATCGAAACATCCACGGTACACTTCAAAACTCTCAAAAATCTCATTTTCCCTGCAACTTTCCCTGCGAACTCTTTATCTCTCTCTCTATTCCCCTCGATCTCTCTCTCTCTCTATTCCCCGCGATCTCTCTGTCTCTCTATGCCCTCTCCCTCTGCAACTTTCCCATCCCTTGTGCCTCTCTCTCCCTTCTCTTTGTAAACCTCACGCCCCTCTCTCTCATCGCCCCCATTTTCTCATTGTCCCTGCAGCTCCCAAACTCCCATTTTCCTTGTGCCTCTCTCACACTGCCGCCCTGTAAACCTCGCACCCCTCTCTCTCATCTCACTTGTGCCGCTCTCCCGCTGCCCCCTCGATCTGCATAAGCAAGCCCCTCATGCAATTTTCTAGTAACAACTATCCATTTTTTAGATGCATCACCATTTTACCATGGCCATTATATATTTTACTGATGGATGCCATTTTTCATTTTAATGATGCTTATCATGGATGTCATTTTACATTTTACTAATGTGCCATTTTACATTTTACTGATGCTTACGATAGATGTCATTTTACATTTTATTGATGTCGCGTGTGGATGTCATTTTACCATGGTTGCCTATGGATGAATCAATGCTTGAATGTCTTACACAAAGCACACAAATTTATTTAGAAATTTGTATCTCATATATTTTGTGGCCACATTTGGGGGTTTCAGTTTTTCAGTGTTTCAATGTCTTACACAGAGCATATAAATTTCTTTATAAATTTGTATCTCACAGATTTTGCGTACACATTTGGGGTTTCGATTTTGGGTTTTTTGGATAACTGAAGCTTGCTTATGGTCTCCAAAATTTTATGAGCTAAAAACCGTTTTATAAAATGAATCAGGATTTTGTTTGGGGTTTTTTTATGGTATGAGCCTTGACAAACCTGATTTGTCAAAATGAATCAGTCCGCCAAATTTTGTTACGAAATGGATCATGTCTTGCTTATTTAAAGTTTGAAGTATGAATCATGTCTTGACAAAATGAATCATGTCAAAATAATTTTTTTACAAAATGGATCAGTTGGATGTGTTACTTACTATGATAATGATCATGTGGTTTGTAAGAAATTTATGAGACTTATGGATTCTTTTGAATTTTAATTGTATTAGTTGCTTTTGCTTTACAATAATTAACTATTATGATCAACGTTGGGGTCTCCATCTAGTTATTCTACATGTTTCCAATATTCGGCTCATTAATTCTTTGCAATTAACGCAGATGATTTTGGATCTTGCAACCCATGATTGCTTCCATTTTTTTCACACACTTAACAATTGTTATAAACTGTGTTATCTCTCATTTCCTTGTTGAATTTTAGTTTTTGGTATTCAACTCAACTTGTGGGACAAAGGATTTATTTAGAGAGGGAAAAGTAGAGGACTTTTCTTGTTTCTTTTGCCGATCAATTTGTACCCTTTTGGAAAAAGGTTTCCCCCTTGTTTTGTAAGAGCGGAGGTTTGTCACTGTATTGATATCTATCATTTTTGTTTTCTATATGATGTTATGCAGGCACTATTTTTGCAAGAGTGGAGGTTTGTTACTATTTTCGTTTCCTATATAATGTTAATTTAGACCTCGATGGGTGGATAGATATACCCAATTACATACTGTATTATAGGTCAATGTTTAATGCAAACACTCCCTATCAGAAATGTGTATATATGGTAGGAAAAATGGAAGTCATGCTCTTAGTGCTCAGTGAAGTACATTTATGTTGTACTAATGACAATAATTATTGCATTGATGAAGAATCACTTCTAACATTGGAGCAGTCTGGAACACAACAGGTTATCATCAATTGCGTTGGCTTCTTGAGAAATACAGGAAGAAGGTTATCCTTAATTCTAAGCTTTTGGATGTGTCATTTATATGTTTATTCAATGATGCTTGTCATGCCCATATATATATATTAGTTTCAATATGTTGCGTTCACTTCATTGAGGCATAATGTTTAGTTAATTTTCTTTTTCAGATTGTTCTCTTATTATGGTATAAGCTGGACACTCCTCCAAAGAAATTGTTCAAGACAATTGAAAAGAAAGGAGCCGGTGGTCTATAATTGCAGGTGGTCTAGTTAATTTAGCTCAAGAATAAGCTTTTGGGGAGAATAAAGGCGCCGAATTCTAGAAGAGAATCGAGAGATTCGATTGTAGATGCGAGGAACTCGCCATTAATGACTTAGTTTCTTCAATTTATATTCAAACAGTTGTATTGGATGCGAATAACACATATTGTTTAACTGTGTTATTCTACGCATAGCGTAGCACACCCTTCATTAGTAGGAAACATTGGAGAATGGGTTGATTGATTTCTATGGAAAATGTGAATTTTTGAGTGATTCATATAAGATCTTTAGTGAAATTTTTTTGAAACGTATGGTCTCTTGGAACAATCTGCTTTAAGTTTGCGGTCTCATAAGCAAGTTTTTTATCCAGGATTTTTCATAGTAACCTTGTACACAAGTCCATTGTAATTAACCATTGTCCTTTTGTGGTTCAATGGTCATGCTCCTGTCGATTTAATATGTCCCCAGTAAGTGGTTCAAATAAGTGAGAAATGTAGGAAAGAGAATTTATGAAGCAATTTAGAAACAGAAATACCAAAAGAAGAACTTTTGCACTTGAAACAATTGACATATTTGAAATCCTTTAAAAAGGTCGAAAAAAAAGAAAAAAAGAACATAGCCTGACTATTGAGCACTAAACAGTCCTATCTTTATCATCATGTGTCCATTGTGAGACCCTGTCATATATACTCTGTATACTGCATATTCCAAAATTTGATACACATGGTTTATGTTTCTCTCCAATGCAGTAGAAATCTGTACTTGCTAAATGTTCCAATATTTTGATTTTTATGGTTCATGGTTTTGTTCAATGCAGTAGAATGGAGCCTAATGGTGGATGGTGCTTGCACACATTGAAATATGCTACCAATTGTTGCCAAACAGTCACCGCAATGATTTTTACGACTGCATCGCTTGTTTTATAATGTTAATAGAAAGGACTTTAATGGGTGCAATTATAGATCATGGTAAATTTTTTTGTTATGATGTGCATCCCTTTCACAGCTATATGGATTTCACAAAAATCAAGGTTTGTGGGAGAAATTTTTTTGTTATGATATGCATCCCAGCTTTCTATCACAATGACCATTGCGTTTCTAATTGGAGAGAGAGAGAGGGAGGGAGGGAGGGAGGGGGGGGGGGGTTTGGTTAACCTTGACTGGCTTCTAACTTGCACCAATGGCCAAGCATAAATAAATTGAAAGAAAATACACAACAATTAAAAACTACTCAAAAAATAAATAACCTTTATATCAGTCATTGTTGAAACTTGTTACATACTCAAATCTGATGGGAGTAAACTTGTTACATACTATTTAGTCATATCAAATATTTTTCAATAAAAGTAATACAAACATAAACGCATTCGCTACACACAAAAAAACTAAAAAATGTTGTATACGCCCTAAAGTATCAATAATTTATTGTTGAAAACCATCGGTTCTGGCGTGACCATAGTATGCTCTTGTGCTTCTTGTGACTGATTGTTCTGGTGTATATCGCGACGTCTCAAATTTATATTGTAATTCATCCCTTCCAAGTATTCATCGTACCATTGAAAAAAAGTACAATTTGTACACCGATAATGCATTCTTCCAGAGTTAGATCGGGAGCTTCATGTACTTAATTTGCATTGTAAATTGCACCGTGGTCAGGTTCGTCATTGATATCCTCCAGCACATGTGGAAACTGATGACATGCTATGTACTTCAAAGGGTCTAAACCTGCATCCCAATTTCATAAAAAGGAAACAATGGAAGTGAATTTCTCTTGTATATCATAATCAAATACTAAAGTAACCAATCAAAAAAATAAAAAACTCACTATTGACAGACTGATTATGTTACACAGACCCATGTTAAATGACATCACTCGTCCATAAGAAAGCATCAGTAAAATGGTATCACTCATCAATAAAAAAAACCATTTTAAATTGGCATCTATAAGAAACGCCAGTAAAAAGTAAAATGGCCATGGTAAAATGGCATCCACAATTGTTTAGTTGCTTTGTGTAAGACATTCAACAATTGAAAAAACGAAACCCCCAAATGTGGCCACAAATTTTGTTTTCAATTAATTTGTATAGATCAAAAGCAAGCATAAGCAAACATCAGTAAAATGGCATCATTCGTCCATTAGAAAACATCATTAAAATGGCATCACTCATCCATAGGAAACCATGCTAAATTGGCATCCATAAGAAGCACCAATAAAAACTAACATGACCATGGTAAAATGGCATCCACAATTGTTTAGTTGCTCTGTGTAAGACATTGAAGCATTAAAAAACTGAAACCCCCAAATGTGGCCACAAAATCTGTGAGATAAAAATTTCTAAAGAAATTTCTGTGCTCTGTGTAACACATTGCAGCACTGAAAAACTGAAACCCACAAATGTAGCCACAAAATCTGTGAGATACAAATTTCTAAAGAAATTTATGTGCTTTGTGTAAGACATTGAAGCACTGAAAAACGGAAACCCCCAAATGTGGCCACAAAATATATGAGATAAAAATTTCTAAAGAAATTTTTGTGCTCTGTGTAAGACATTGAAGCACTAAAAAACCGAAACCCCCAAATGTGGCCACAAAATCTATGAGATACAAATTTCTAAATAAATTTTTATGCTATGTGTAAGATATGAAAGCACCGAAAACCGAAACCCCGAAATCTGGCCACAAAATCTGTGAGATTCAAATTTCTAAAGAAATTTTTGTGCTCTGTGTAAGACATTGAAGCACTAAAAAACCGAAACCCCTAAATGTGGACACAAAATCTGTGAGATACAAAATTCTAAAGAAATTTGTGTGCTCTGTGTAAGACAATTGAAGCATTGAAAAACTGAAAGCCCCAAATGTGGCCATAAAATCTTTGAGATACAAAGTTCTAAATAAATTTTTGTGCTCTGTGTAAGACAGTCAAAGATTGATTCATCTATAGGCAACCATGGTAAAATGGCATCCATATGCAACATCAGTAAAATGTAAAATTACATCCATCATAGGCATCCGTAAAATGTAAAATGTAAAATGACATCCATCATAAGCATCAGTAAAATGTAGAATGACACATCAGTAAAATGTAAAATGGCATCCATCATAAACACCATTAAAATGAAAAATGACATCCATCAATAAAATGTATAATGGCCATGATAAAATGGTCAAGAATCTGAGAAACGGATAGTTGTTACCTAAAAATCGTGTGAGGGACTTGCTTATGTAGATCGAGGGGGCGGCGGGAGAGTGGCACAGGTGCGATGAGAGAGAGGGGTGCGAGGTTTACAGGGCAGCAACGTGAGAGAGGCATAGGGAAAATGGGAAAATGAGATTTTGGGAGTTACAGGGAAAATGGGAAAACGGGGGCGATAAGAGAGAGGGGCGTGAGGTTTACAGAGAGAAGGGAGAGAGAGGCTCATGGCATGGGAAAGTTGCAGAGGGAGGGGGCGTAGAGAGAGAGAGTTTGCAGGGAAAGTTGCAGGGAAAATGAGATTTTTGGGAGTTTTGAAATGTACCGTGGATGCTTCGATGACTTATCCCAACCGTTGGGGCATTCCACCCATATACGCGACATTACATATTGAATCTTTTCCCATATATATATATATATATATATATATATATATATATATACGGATAATGACAACTCAGGACGACCAAAAGTCCAGCGTTTTCCCTAACGGCTCTTCCTCGGCCTTGGCGGTACTTTGCATAAGACCTTTTCGTCTCGTGTCTTAACACTCGGACCAACTTTCTCTAATGGATAAATTTATTAAGAATCTAACAGATACCACAACTAGTAAGACTAATAGAACTCTAAGAATTAAAAATAAAGAAGAACTTGTTATCAATAATATTGAAAATCAAATCCAGAACTGGAACATACCCAAGGTTCCCATATCTGATATTTACAAAAAGGGTACATTCGACCTTAAAGTCGGATATGCCATAAAAACAGTAGAAGAAACTCTTTCTGTTACTAGTAATCAAGAGGATTTCCAATTACTATCTAAACAAATATTACAAGTTCATCAAAATAAGAATTATAAATATTTACATATAGGATTAATACAAGTAGCAGTTAAACCACTCACTAGACTAGGACTAAATAATTCTATTCTAGTTTGTTTACGAGATACTAGACATAACAAATTCTCAGATTCTTTACTAGGAATGGTAGAAACTAGTTTATGTAGTGGACCAATATATTTCAATTGCTTTCCAAATTATTCTGTATCATTAACAGACCCAAACATATTAAATGTTTTATCTTTAAATCTTAAAACACAAGGATTTGACATGATGACGGGTTCACAAAATATAGCCATTATTTATAGGATATATTATAAGGTAATGAATACATTATGTCCTAATATACTCCAAATAGACAATAAGGGACAAACAATATTTTTTCAAACCAATATAGAAAAATCAAATACGATCATACCAAAAACAATATCATGGTCAGAAATAGTCCTACCCCATACCTGGGCTATTCATAATAACAACCAACCATCATCACAAAATCCTATTCAGAACATCCCAGACAGAATTTCAGAATATACGGATGGAAATGTTGAAATCCAATTTACTAATAATAGAATTCTAGATAAGACATCCACATCAGAAACCATAAGCAACCATTCTTTCAGAGATTTAGAACCTCCACGAAAATCCGTTACAACCTATGATCGGAATTCTCATATATCAGCTACTCCAATTTCAAAACCACAGTTAGAAGGGTTTTTACGCACATCTGATAATATTATTATACCTCAATATGAACAAGCTGAATCAGGATTTATCCAAGTGCTACAAATTGAAGAAACATTTACAAAGGAAGATATTATAAATGATTTTCTATCTCCAGAAAATGATAATATCAGAAAATGGTATGTTAAAGAATTCAAACCAAGATTAGTAGAATTATTCCATTCTCAATTTAATAAATGGAGACAAAAGGGTAATAAAGGAAAATGTTTTTTCGATTGGTTAAGAGATACTCTTAAACAACATAATATCCCAATTCCTGAGTTTGAATTAAATACTGTAGAAACTCAATACACTACCTTTAATACAACAGAAGGAAAATCAATTAAATCCATACACCCTCCAGAACAAAGTCTGAAAATACAAGGGATGGCAACTACGGTACCAAAAGCTTCAGAACAAACTGAAGGATCGCCATCTACCCAAATAGTTGTCTATGAAACAGTAGCCACACCTTACAAATTGAATAATGCTAATATACCTCGTATCGAGTTACTTCCACACATAATCGAACAAAACAATTATACAAATCTCTGTCTTCATACCCTTGGAAAACAATCAAATAGAATAGAAAATTTATTACAACCACCTAGTCACAAAGAGAAAAAACAATTGTTTTTCAAACCACCTCCTGATTTGAATAAAGAAAAATTTCTTATAGGCGAAGATAATACTACTCTTATGGGACAACTAATTTCTAAATTATCAAAATTAGAAATAAAAGAACCTAAGCCAACAATAGTAATATCCGCCCCTATTCTCCCAGATAATACTAAAGGAAAAGAGAAAATTCCTGAACATGATACTATGACATTACAAGAAGAAACACTTTTCCAAACAAATGAAATCATCGAACCATCTATAGAACCATCAATTGTTAATACAATACAAAATATGCAAAAAGCATTCTCCGAAATACAACTTAACCCAGAAAGTATCAATCGGATTAATTATAATAGAAATTGGCAACCAATAAATGCTCGTCCTTATTATAAAAGACCAACTCCTATTGATATACAATTAGAAGAAGACTTGACAAGTCATACTTCTACATATTCTGGAAGGACCATCATAGATTGGAATATAGACGGTATCTCTGATCATAAAATACTGGATACAATGAAGCATATGACTATGTATGCATCTGCTTGCAAAATGGCTGGAAGCCATGACCAAGAAATAGCCAAAGCTATAGTCTCAGGCTTCACTGGATGGCTGAGAGGATGGTGGGATTCATATTTAAATGAACAAACAAAACAAAATATATTAACCAATACTAGGCAATGGACAGCAAAAAATGAACATAATCAGGATATGGTATATTCTGAGAGTGATGCTGTCAATTCTCTAATATACACCATTGCTCTTCATTTCATAGGGAATAATACATCAATACTTGCAGCAAGAACTGCTGACCTTCTATCCAATTTAAGATGTCCAACATTATCACATTATAAATGGTATAAAGACGTTTTTTTCTCCCGACTACTTATCCGAGAAGATAGTCATCTAGATCACTGGAAAGAAAAATTTGTAGCAGGACTACCTTATCTCTTTGCTGAAAAAGTAAAGGAACGTCTCAAAAATAAAAATAGCGGTATGATCAATTATTCCCAATATACTTTAGGCGAGTTATCTTCAGAAATTTGTGCTGAAGGCTTAGCCCTATGCACAGACTTAAAACTCAAAAAACAACTCGAAAAACAGAATTTAAGTGGTAAGAAAGAATTAGGTGATTTCTGCCAACAATTTGGCTATCATATGGACCACGGTCATATAGATAAAACTAAACCACCCAAAATACATAAAGTATATAAGAAGAAAAAACATCGAGATAAACCCGATAAAACATATAAATCTTTTCCAACTAAACAGAAAAAATACAAGAAGTTTACAAAACGTTTTGCTTCTAAATCATTCCAAAATAAGAAAAAATTACCTATATGTTATAAATGTGGCAAAGTAGGCCATTACAAAAGTCAATGCAAAGTTAAACAAAAATTAAACTCCATTGTTTTAGATGAATCCATTCGAAATAAAATTTATGATATTATCCAATTATACGATTCAGAAACATCAAGTACAGACACTACCTCTTCCGGTAGTGATACTTCTTTCCTCGGAACAATACATAATGATGATTTTTATTGGTCAAATAACAGTTCGGATATTGACGATGATAATGAAATATGCAACTGTCCTATATCATCTGACATTCATACATTAACAAAAGAAGATAATCTTATTTTAGATTTGATAGAGAAAATATCCGATCCCAATGAAAAAAGAGAAATAATTACTCAATTTATAAATCTAACTAAATCAAAAACAAAACATACACCATTAATTAAACCTCCAGATAATTATAATTTTTCTGATATTATGAAAAGAATCAGTCAGCATGAAGCTACCCAAAAGGAACCCACTATTGCTGAACTCAAAGCTGAAGTTAATACTGTCAAAATAGAATTATCCCAACTAAAAACAAGAATTCAAATTCTTGAACTTCATAATACTTCTGAAGTACAGACTGAGGAAGACATGGTAGAATTCAATCATTTACTCAAATCATATCATTCCAATGATTATTCAAATCATCCTAATGATTATTTAGATCAAATACATTGTGGCGAATCTTCATCCAATAGACATTCGGTTAATATAATAAATAAAGTAATCACACAAAAATGGTTTGTATTAATAACTATTGTAATAAATGATGAATTTGAGTTTCAATCTTTAGCATTAATAGATTCAGGAGCTGATTTAAATTGTCTTAATGAAGGACTAGTTCCTACTAAATATTTTGATAAAACCACCCAAATCCTTAATACAGCCGATGGTAGTAGACTATTTATCAAATACAAACTTTCCAATGCAAAAATATGTACGGAAGGACATTGCTTCCCTACTCCATTCATCATGGTCAAAGGACTCAGTCAAGCTGTAATCTTAGGAGTCCCTTTTCTTACTTTATTATATCCAGTTACAGTTTCCCATACAGGCCTTGAAACAAATATACATGGTACACCCATTAGATTTGAATTTCTTGATAAACCGAGAATTAAAGAAATAAATACTGTTAAACAAAATATCAAAAATAAAGAAAGCTTCTTAGGATCATTACAATTGGAAATCAAACATAAGATTATAAGCGAAAACCTCCAATCTTCTGAAATGATACAAAAAATACATCATCTTAAGAATATTATTGAAAAAGAAATATGTAATGAACTACCCAATGCATTTTGGCATCGAAAACAACATATAGTAGGATTACCATATGAAACCAGTTTTGATGAATCAAAAATACCAACTAAGGCTAGGCCAATCCAAATGAATACCGAACTACTACAAACATGTCAAACAGAAATAAATAATCTACTCCAAAAGAAATTAATACGTCCTAGTACTTCTCCCTGGAGTTGTTCTGCTTTCTATGTTAACAAAAATGCTGAACAAGAACGTGGTGTTCCTCGACTAGTCATCAATTATAAACCCCTTAATAAAGTTTTAAAATGGATCCGATATCCTATTCCAAATAAAAAAGATCTACTAGATAGATTATTACATGCTGTAATCTTCTCCAAATTCGATTTAAAATCCGGTTTTTGGCAAATCCAAATAAACGAAAAAGATAAATATAAAACAGCCTTTAATGTTCCCTTTGGACAATATGAATGGAATGTCATGCCATTTGGATTGAAAAATGCTCCATCTGAATTTCAAAAAATAATGAATGATATATTCAATCCCTTTTCCAAATTTATGATTGTTTATATCGATGATATTCTAGTCTTTTCTGAGTCCATAGAACAGCATTTCAAACACTTACATACTTTTATCCATTCAATAAAGACATCTGGTTTAGTAGTTTCTTCTTCAAAGATAAACTTATTTCAAACAAAAATCAGATTCTTAGGACATAATATAAATCAAGGAACTATCATCCCAATTGATCGCTCAATACTTTTTGCTGATAAATTCCCTGATAAAATCTTAGATAAAACTGAATTACAACGCTTTTTAGGATGTCTAAATTACATAAGTGATTTTTACCAAAATCTTGCTTTAGATGCAAAACCTCTTTATGATCGCTTAAAAAAGCATCCTCCCCCATGGACTGATATTCATACTTTAGCTGTCCAACGCCTTAAACTTAAAGCTAAAGAACTTCCATGTTTAAACCTCGTTGATCCCATTGCATTTAAAATCATTGAATGCGATGCTTCTGATCTTGGCCTTGGAGGCATTTTAAAACAATCTCTTAATAATTCTAAGGAACAATTAATACGGTTTACTTCAAAAGCCTAGAATCCAACTCAAAAGAATTATTCCACTGTTAAAAAAGGAACTACTTGCTATCATCCATTGTGTTTGCAAATTTCAAACTGATATTCTCAATCAACATTTTCTTATACGCACTGATTGTAAAGCTGCAAAGGATATTCTGCAAAAAGATGTCCAAAATCTTGTTTCTAAACAAATTTTTGCCCGTTGGCAAGCAATTTTATCTGCATTCGATTTTTCCATTGAACATCTGCACGGCTCTCCTAATTCCCTTCCTGACTTCTTAACCCGTGAATTTTTGCAGGGGGGACCATATCCACCATCATCCTAAAGAAGACAACAGGACGAAATCATTTCGCCCTACAGTTTTCTCTTCTCAAGGTTTGCACATCTCTAAACATATTACTAATACAAAAATGAATCCTTCTTCCAAAGGCAAACAACCAATGGACCTAATTCAAAGCAATAGATATGGGCCTCTCATGCCCAGTCATTCTCCTCTTGACCTAACCCCTATGTCACCCTTGAGGTCCACAAATGTACCAGAATACATAATCCAATCTCCTCCACAAAGTCCATTTGTTACCCCAAGTCCAGCATTCACCCCAGCATCGTATCCCAATAAACAAACTTCAAATTCTCCCAAGTCAGTATATACTGACATTGCTTTCTTACCAGAAACTATTATCTCAGACAATCATATTGGCTTAGACCCATGTAAAATAGCTCCCCTATATTTATCCAACCATATGAACTCTTCTTATGGTATCAAGAATCGAGAATGGTATGAAGCCATACTTATGGAAACTGGTTCAGTTTCCATAGTACATTTCTTCCAAGACAATACCAAAATATTTGCATATTCAAAATTGCAAATCAAAAAGCTACTTTCATATGAAGATTGGGGTTGCAATCCCAATCAAGGGAAAAAGCTTCTCAATCCAGGATTTCAATATAAATCATATAAGTATAGTGAATATATTGAAGCATGGCACAAAGTCTTTGCTTACCAAAATCAAAATAATACACACTCCTGGTATATCCAATTCAAATTCCCTATCCTTGAAAGATTCCCTAGCTGGTTCCGACATTGGTTCTTAATCTGGGGATCTTTAACCCAAATAATGCCAGAGCCCTTTCAAGCCTTACAAACTAAATTTGTTGAATATAATACTTGCACTGAATCCGATGATTACCACCTTTATTTCATGGCCATCTACCAAATTCCCTGGATTCTCAAATGGGAATATTCAATCTCTGAAAATAATACTCTTGACTATACTTACATTCCCCATCTTGGCAAAACAGTAAAGGTTAAATGGTGGGATATCTTCAGTACTAATCCTGCTACTTTACCTTTAAAAAGAATACCTCCACAACCCACAACCTTCAACTCTGCTACATATAATACAGTCAGTCTCCCTACTTTCTCAGCCTATCTCAAAAGGTTGAAACAGTCAAATCCCAATGCTACGTTTGAGGAAATAGAGCAAACATTGCTCCATGTTTTCACTCCCAATACAACCGTACCAGCATCGTCAGAAGAAACAGTCCAGTCAGGAAACCCCCTGTTGGATGATTTCAGCCAAAGGCCCACTGACTGACCCGACCCGATGATCCAATTCCTTCTTCAATATTGATATGATTGAAAAGACATCGATAAGACTACTACAGCATACAATATTCTCTTTTCAATAAAGAAGACGCGTCCCTCTACAGGAAAGATTCCTTCTGCATAAACGACAAAAGCCATGTTGCACTCCCTCTACAGGAAAGATTCCCTCTTCATAAAACGACAAAGGCCACGTCACATAAAGGACAACCTTGCTCCCTTTCCAGGTCACATCAATCAATATCCATGGACCAATGTCCTTCTTCTCCCACACATACGAAGAACTCCTACCACAGATCACATGCATCATCACTATACAAGATTCTTCATCAGCAAATCAGTGATAGCCACGTATCATCTCCTTATCTTTACGAAGCCTTCTCCAGCAAGCAATCAATCCTGAGCCACAACCTCCTTCAGCCAATCACATCCTTTCCTTCATCAGCAAGCAATTGATTTCAACCACTCATTCAAGACCAAGCCGTCTATAAATACCTCTTCAACAAAGAAGAACTCAGAGCATCAAGGATATCTTCCAGCATACCAAGCAGACGATCTCGCAGCAGCAGCACAGCAGCACAGCAGCACAGCAGCATAGTTTCTTTAGATCTAGATCTTCTCATACTTTCTCTCTCATAAGATCTCTTCTCTTCTTCTTACCTTCTTCTCTTCTCAATCTGTATCTAAGACAAAGGTCATCGACGACTGAACTTCATAAAGTCGGTAACCTCCATAACTTTTATGTGTGATTGTAATCAGTCCTCTTTACCTTCCTATTTGCCTTCCGAATGGAGGAAATTCGCAAGCCTGTGTATATGTAATCAGTAAGTAATGCAGTTCAAGTTAGTCTTTACTTTTAAAATTTCTGATTATACTCATACTTCTTGGATTGTCTTTGACATTTCAGTATTACCAATTATTGTTATAATATTTGCATTTCTTTATTACATTTCTATACTTCAGCAATTAATAACCTATAATACTACAATCTTTTCTTACTTATTATAAATTCCGCAATCTTTTATAATTTCCTTACCAGTTTAATACTTAGGGAGATTCTTGGGAAGAAGAACTCAGAGCATCAAGGATATCTTCCAGCATACCAAGCAGACGATCTCGCAGCAGCAGCACAGCAGCACAGCAGCACAGCAGCATAGTTTCTTTAGATCTAGATCTTCTCATACTTTCTCTCTCATAAGATCTCTTCTCTTCTTCTTACCTTCTTCTCTTCTCAATCTGTATCTAAGACAAAGGTCATCGACGACTGAACTTCATAAAGTCGGTAACCTCCATAACTTTTATGTGTGATTGTAATCAGTCCTCTTTACCTTCCTATTTGCCTTCCGAATGGAGGAAATTCGCAAGCCTGTGTATATGTAATCAGTAAGTAATGCAGTTCAAGTTAGTCTTTACTTTTAAAATTTCTGATTATACTCATACTTCTTGGATTGTCTTTGACATTTCAGTATTACCAATTATTGTTATAATATTTGCATTTCTTTATTACATTTCTATAATTCTACTAATCTTGGTTTGAATTCTTTAACATACCATTTTCTGATATTATCATTTTCTGGAGATAGAAAATCATTTATAATATCTTCCTTTGTAAATGTTTCTTCAATTTGTAGCACTTGGATAAATCCTGATTCAGCTTGTTCATATTGAGGTATAATAATATTATCAGATGTGCGTAAAAACCCTTCTAACTGTGGTTTTGAAATTGGAGTAGCTGATATATGAGAATTCCGATCATAGGTTGTAACGGATTTTCGTGGAGGTTCTAAATCTCTGAAAGAATGGTTGCTTATGGTTTCTGATGTGGATGTCTTATCTAGAATTCTATTATTAGTAAATTGGATTTCAACATTTCCATCCGTATATTCTGAAATTCTGTCTGGGATGTTCTGAATAGGATTTTGTGATGATGGTTGGTTGTTATTATGAATAGCCCAGGTATGGGGTAGGACTATTTCTGACCATGATATTGTTTTTGGTATGATCGTATTTGATTTTTCTATATTGGTTTGAAAAAATATTGTTTGTCCCTTATTGTCTATTTGGAGTATGTTAGGACATAATGTATTCATTACCTTATAATATATCCTATAAATAATGGCTATATTTTGTGAACCCGTCATCATGTCAAATCCTTGTGTTTTAAGATTTAAAGATAAAACATTTAATATGTTTGGGTCTGTTAATGATACAGAATAATTTGGAAAGCAATTGAAATATATTGGTCCACTACATAAACTAGTTTCTACCATTCCTAGTAAAGAATCTGAGAATTTGTTATGTCTAGTATCTCGTAAACAAACTAGAATAGAATTATTTAGTTCTAGTCTAGTGAGTGGTTTAACTGCTACTTGTATTAATCCTATATGTAAATATTTATAATTCTTATTTTGATGAACTTGTAATATTTTTTTAGATAGTAATTGGAAATCATCTTGATTACTAGTAACAGAAAGAGTTTCTTCTACTGTTTTTATGGCATATCCGACTTTAAGGTCGAATGTACCCTTTTTGTAAATATCAGATATGGGAACCTTGGGTATGTTCCAGTTCTGGATTTGATTTTCAATATTATTGATAACAAGTTCTTCTTTATTTTTAATTCTTAGAGTTCTATTAGTCTTACTAG
Organism: Amborella trichopoda; assembly: GCF_054954075.1. Lineage (NCBI taxonomy): Eukaryota > Viridiplantae > Streptophyta > Magnoliopsida > Amborellales > Amborellaceae > Amborella > Amborella trichopoda. Next base: position 5,921,568 of record NC_142347.1, on the reverse strand, counting down.
TTGTGGTATCTGTTAGATTCTTAATAAATTTCTCCATTATTAGGTTGCGGATAATGACAACTCAGGACGACCAAAAGTCCAGCGTTTTCTCTAACGGCTCTTCCTCGGCCTTGGCGGTACTTTGCATAAGACCTTTTCGTCTCGTGTCTTAACACTCGGACCAACTTTCTCTAATGGATAAATTTCTTAAGTTTCTTAAGATAGCAAAACTGGTAATACTATGAGATCTCTAATACAGGGTTGGCTCTGATACCATCTTTTGCCCAAGAATCTCCCTAAGTATTAAACTGGTAAGGAAATTATAAAAGATTGCGGAATTTATAATAAGTAAGAAAAGATTGTAGTATTATAGGTTATTAATTGCTGAAGTATAGAAATGTAATAAAGAAATGCAAATATTATAACAATAATTGGTAATACTGAAATGTCAAAGACAATCCAAGAAGTATGAGTATAATCAGAAATTTTAAAAGTAAAGACTAACTTGAACTGCATTACTTACTGATTACATATACACAGGCTTGCGAATTTCCTCCATTCGGAAGGCAAATAGGAAGGTAAAGAGGACTGATTACAATCACACATAAAAGTTATGGAGGTTACCGACTTTATGAAGTTCAGTCGTCGATGACCTTTGTCTTAGATACAGATTGAGAAGAGAAGAAGGTAAGAAGAAGAGAAGAGATCTTATGAGAGAGAAAGTATGAGAAGATCTAGATCTAAAGAAACTATGCTGCTGTGCTGCTGTGCTGCTGCTGCGAGATCGTCTGCTTGGTATGCTGGAAGATATCCTTGATGCTCTGAGTTCTTCTTTGTTGAAGAGGTATTTATAGACGGCTTGGTCTTGAATGAGTGGTTGAAATCAATTGCTTGCTGATGAAGGAAAGGATGTGATTGGCTGAAGGAGGTTGTGGCTCAGGATTGATTGCTTGCTGGAGAAGGCTTCGTAAAGATAAGGAGATGATACGTGGCTATCACTGATTTGCTGATGAAGAATCTTGTATAGTGATGATGCATGTGATCTGTGGTAGGAGTTCTTCGTATGTGTGGGAGAAGAAGGACATTGGTCCATGGATATTGATTGATGTGACCTGGAAAGGGAGCAAGGTTGTCCTTTATGTGACGTGGCCTTTGTCGTTTTATGAAGAGGGAATCTTTCCTGTAGAGGGAGTGCAACATGGCTTTTGTCGTTTATGCAGAAGGAATCTTTCCTGTAGAGGGACGCGTCTTCTTTATTGAAAAGAGAATATTGTATGCTGTAGTAGTCTTATCGATGTCTTTTCAATCATATCAATATTGAAGAAGGAATTGGATCATCGGGTCGGGTCAGTCAGTGGGCCTTTGGCTGAAATCATCCAACAGGGGGTTTCCTGACTGGACTGTTTCTTCTGACGATGCTGGTACGGTTGTATTGGGAGTGAAAACATGGAGCAATGTTTGCTCTATTTCCTCAAACGTAGCATTGGGATTTGACTGTTTCAACCTTTTGAGATAGGCTGAGAAAGTAGGGAGACTGACTGTATTATATGTAGCAGAGTTGAAGGTTGTGGGTTGTGGAGGTATTCTTTTTAAAGGTAAAGTAGCAGGATTAGTACTGAAGATATCCCACCATTTAACCTTTACTGTTTTGCCAAGATGGGGAATGTAAGTATAGTCAAGAGTATTATTTTCAGAGATTGAATATTCCCATTTGAGAATCCAGGGAATTTGGTAGATGGCCATGAAATAAAGGTGGTAATCATCGGATTCAGTGCAAGTATTATATTCAACAAATTTAGTTTGTAAGGCTTGAAAGGGCTCTGGCATTATTTGGGTTAAAGATCCCCAGATTAAGAACCAATGTCGGAACCAGCTAGGGAATCTTTCAAGGATAGGGAATTTGAATTGGATATACCAGGAGTGTGTATTATTTTGATTTTGGTAAGCAAAGACTTTGTGCCATGCTTCAATATATTCACTATACTTATATGATTTATATTGAAATCCTGGATTGAGAAGCTTTTTCCCTTGATTGGGATTGCAACCCCAATCTTCATATGAAAGTAGCTTTTTGATTTGCAATTTTGAATATGCAAATATTTTGGTATTGTCTTGGAAGAAATGTACTATGGAAACTGAACCAGTTTCCATAAGTATGGCTTCATACCATTCTCGATTCTTGATACCATAAGAAGAGTTCATATGGTTGGATAAATATAGGGGAGCTATTTTACATGGGTCTAAGCCAATATGATTGTCTGAGATAATAGTTTCTGGTAAGAAAGCAATGTCAGTATATACTGACTTGGGAGAATTTGAAGTTTGTTTATTGGGATACGATGCTGGGGTGAATGCTGGACTTGGGGTAACAAATGGACTTTGTGGAGGAGATTGGATTATGTATTCTGGTACATTTGTGGACCTCAAGGGTGACATAGGGGTTAGGTCAAGAGGAGAATGACTGGGCATGAGAGGCCCATATCTATTGCTTTGAATTAGGTCCATTGGTTGTTTGCCTTTGGAAGAAGGATTCATTTTTGTATTAGTAATATGTTTAGAGATGTGCAAACCTTGAGAAGAGAAAACTGTAGGGCGAAATGATTTCGTCCTGTTGTCTTCTTTAGGATGATGGTGGATATGGTCCCCCCTGCAAAAATTCACGGGTTAAGAAGTCAGGAAGGGAATTAGGAGAGCCGTGCAGATGTTCAATGGAAAAATCGAATGCAGATAAAATTGCTTGCCAACGGGCAAAAATTTGTTTAGAAACAAGATTTTGGACATCTTTTTGCAGAATATCCTTTGCAGCTTTACAATCAGTGCGTATAAGAAAATGTTGATTGAGAATATCAGTTTGAAATTTGCAAACACAATGGATGATAGCAAGTAGTTCCTTTTTTAACAGTGGAATAATTCTTTTGAGTTGGATTCTAGGCTTTTGAAGTAAACCGTATTAATTGTTCCTTAGAATTATTAAGAGATTGTTTTAAAATGCCTCCAAGGCCAAGATCAGAAGCATCGCATTCAATGATTTTAAATGCAATGGGATCAACGAGGTTTAAACATGGAAGTTCTTTAGCTTTAAGTTTAAGGCGTTGGACAGCTAAAGTATGAATATCAGTCCATGGGGGAGGATGCTTTTTTAAGCGATCATAAAGAGGTTTTGCATCTAAAGCAAGATTTTGGTAAAAATCACTTATGTAATTTAGACATCCTAAAAAGCGTTGTAATTCAGTTTTATCTAAGATTTTATCAGGGAATTTATCAGCAAAAAGTATTGAGCGATCAATTGGGATGATAGTTCCTTGATTTATATTATGTCCTAAGAATCTGATTTTTGTTTGAAATAAGTTTATCTTTGAAGAAGAAACTACTAAACCAGATGTCTTTATTGAATGGATAAAAGTATGTAAGTGTTTGAAATGCTGTTCTATGGACTCAGAAAAGACTAGAATATCATCGATATAAACAATCATAAATTTGGAAAAGGGATTGAATATATCATTCATTATTTTTTGAAATTCAGATGGAGCATTTTTCAATCCAAATGGCATGACATTCCATTCATATTGTCCAAAGGGAACATTAAAGGCTGTTTTATATTTATCTTTTTCGTTTATTTGGATTTGCCAAAAACCGGATTTTAAATCGAATTTGGAGAAGATTACAGCATGTAATAATCTATCTAGTAGATCTTTTTTATTTGGAATAGGATATCGGATCCATTTTAAAACTTTATTAAGGGGTTTATAATTGATGACTAGTCGAGGAACACCACGTTCTTGTTCAGCATTTTTGTTAACATAGAAAGCAGAACAACTCCAGGGAGAAGTACTAGGACGTATTAATTTCTTTTGGAGTAGATTATTTATTTCTGTTTGACATGTTTGTAGTAGTTCGGTATTCATTTGGATTGGCCTAGCCTTAGTTGGTATTTTTGATTCATCAAAACTGGTTTCATATGGTAATCCTACTATATGTTGTTTTCGATGCCAAAATGCATTGGGTAGTTCATTACATATTTCTTTTTCAATAATATTCTTAAGATGATGTATTTTTTGTATCATTTCAGAAGATTGGAGGTTTTCGCTTATAATCTTATGTTTGATTTCCAATTGTAATGATCCTAAGAAGCTTTCTTTATTTTTGATATTTTGTTTAACAGTATTTATTTCTTTAATTCTCGGTTTATCAAGAAATTCAAATCTAATGGGTGTACCATGTATATTTGTTTCAAGGCCTGTATGGGAAACTGTAACTGGATATAATAAAGTAAGAAAAGGGACTCCTAAGATTACAGCTTGACTGAGTCCTTTGACCATGATGAATGGAGTAGGGAAGCAATGTCCTTCCGTACATATTTTTGCATTGGAAAGTTTGTATTTGATAAATAGTCTACTACCATCGGCTGTATTAAGGATTTGGGTGGTTTTATCAAAATATTTAGTAGGAACTAGTCCTTCATTAAGACAATTTAAATCAGCTCCTGAATCTATTAATGCTAAAGATTGAAACTCAAATTCATCATTTATTACAATAGTTATTAATACAAACCATTTTTGTGTGATTACTTTATTTATTATATTAACCGAATGTCTATTGGATGAAGATTCGCCACAATGTATTTGATCTAAATAATCATTAGGATGATTTGAATAATCATTGGAATGATATGATTTGAGTAAATGATTGAATTCTACCATGTCTTCCTCAGTCTGTACTTCAGAAGTATTATGAAGTTCAAGAATTTGAATTCTTGTTTTTAGTTGGGATAATTCTATTTTGACAGTATTAACTTCAGCTTTGAGTTCAGCAATAGTGGGTTCCTTTTGGGTAGCTTCATGCTGACTGATTCTTTTCATAATATCAGAAAAATTATAATTATCTGGAGGTTTAATTAATGGTGTATGTTTTGTTTTTGATTTAGTTAGATTTATAAATTGAGTAATTATTTCTCTTTTTTCATTGGGATCGGATATTTTCTCTATCAAATCTAAAATAAGATTATCTTCTTTTGTTAATGTATGAATGTCAGATGATATAGGACAGTTGCATATTTCATTATCATCGTCAATATCCGAACTGTTATTTGACCAATAAAAATCATCATTATGTATTGTTCCGAGGAAAGAAGTATCACTACCGGAAGAGGTAGTGTCTGTACTTGATGTTTCTGAATCGTATAATTGGATAATATCATAAATTTTATTTCGAATGGATTCATCTAAAACAATGGAGTTTAATTTTTGTTTAACTTTGCATTGACTTTTGTAATGGCCTACTTTGCCACATTTATAACATATAGGTAATTTTTTCTTATTTTGGAATGATTTAGAAGCAAAACGTTTTGTAAACTTCTTGTATTTTTTCTGTTTAGTTGGAAAAGATTTATATGTTTTATCGGGTTTATCTCGATGTTTTTTCTTCTTATATACTTTATGTATTTTGGGTGGTTTAGTTTTATCTATATGACCGTGGTCCATATGATAGCCAAATTGTTGGCAGAAATCACCTAATTCTTTCTTACCACTTAAATTCTGTTTTTCGAGTTGTTTTTTGAGTTTTAAGTCTGTGCATAGGGCTAAGCCTTCAGCACAAATTTCTGAAGATAACTCGCCTAAAGTATATTGGGAATAATTGATCATACCGCTATTTTTATTTTTGAGACGTTCCTTTACTTTTTCAGCAAAGAGATAAGGTAGTCCTGCTACAAATTTTTCTTTCCAGTGATCTAGATGACTATCTTCTCGGATAAGTAGTCGGGAGAAAAAAACGTCTTTATACCATTTATAATGTGATAATGTTGGACATCTTAAATTGGATAGAAGGTCAGCAGTTCTTGCTGCAAGTATTGATGTATTCCCTATGAAATGAAGAGCAATGGTGTATATTAGAGAATTGACAGCATCAGTCAATATCCGAACTGTTATTTGACCAATAAAAATCATCATTATGTATTGTTCCGAGGAAAGAAGTATCACTACCGAAAGAGGTAGTGTCTGTACTTGATGTTTCTGAATCGTATAATTGGATAATATCATAAATTTTATTTCGAATGGATTCATCAATGGAGTTTAATTTTTGTTTAACTTTGCATTGACTTTTGTAATGGCCTACTTTGCCACATTTATAACATATAGGTAATTTTTTCTTATTTTGGAATGATTTAGAAGCAAAACGTTTTGTAAACTTCTTGTATTTTTTCTGTTTAGTTGGAAAAGAATCAGTCAGCATGAAGCTACCCAAAAGGAACCCACTATTGCTGAACTCAAAGCTGAAGTTAATACTGTCAAAATAGAATTATCCCAACTAAAAACAAGAATTCAAATTCTTGAACTTCATAATACTTCTGAAGTACAGACTGAGGAAGACATGGTAGAATTCAATCATTTACTCAAATCATATCATCCCAATGATTATTCAAATCATCCTAATGATTATTTAGATCAAATACATTGTGGCGAATCTTCATCCAATAGACATTCGGTTAATATAATAAATAAAGTAATCACACAAAAATGGTTTGTATTAATAACTATTGTAATAAATGATGAATTTGAGTTTCAATCTTTAGCATTAATAGATTCAGGAGCTGATTTAAATTGTCTTAATGAAGGACTAGTTCCTACTAAATATTTTGATAAAACCACCCAAATCCTTAATACAGCCGATGGTAGTAGACTATTTATCAAATACAAACTTTCCAATGCAAAAATATGTACGGAAGGACATTGCTTCCCTACTCCATTCATCATGGTCAAAGGACTCAGTCAAGCTGTAATCTTAGGAGTCCCTTTTCTTACTTTATTATATCCAGTTACAGTTTCCCATACAGGCCTTGAAACAAATATACATGGTACACCCATTAGATTTGAATTTCTTGATAAACCGAGAATTAAAGAAATAAATACTGTTAAACAAAATATCAAAAATAAAGAAAGCTTCTTAGGATCATTACAATTGGAAATCAAACATAAGATTATAAGCAAAAACCTCCAATCTTCTGAAATGATACAAAAAATACATCATCTTAAGAATATTATTGAAAAAGATGGTATCAGAGCCAACCCTGTATTAGAGATCTCATAGTATTACCAGTTTTGCTATCTTAAGAAACTTAAGAAATTTATCCATTAGAGAAAGTTGGTCCGAGTGTTAAGACACGAGACGAAAAGGTCTTATGCAAAGTACCGCCAAGGCCGAGGAAGAGCCGTTAGGGAAAACGCTGGACTTTTGGTCGTCCTGAGTTGTCATTATCCGCAACCTAATAATGGAGAAATTTATTAAGAATCTAACAGATACCACAACTAGTAAGACTAATACAACTCTAAGAATTAAAAATAAAGAAGAACTTGTTATCAATAATATTGAAAATCAAATCCAGAACTGGAACATACCCAAGGTTCCCATATCTGATATTTACAAAAAGGGTACATTCGACCTTAAAGTCGGATATGCCATAAAAACAGTAGAAGAAACTCTTTCTGTTACTAGTAATCAAGAGGATTTCCAATTACTATCTAAAAAAATATTACAAGTTCATCAAAATAAGAATTATAAATATTTACATATAGGATTAATACAAGTAGCAGTTAAACCACTCACTAGACTAGGACTAAATAATTCTATTCTAGTTTGTTTACGAGATACTAGACATAACAAATTCTCAGATTCTTTACTAGGAATGGTAGAAACTAGTTTATGTAGTGGACCAATATATTTCAATTGCTTTCCAAATTATTCTGTATCATTAACAGACCCAAACATATTAAATGTTTTATCTTTAAATCTTAAAACACAAGGATTTGACATGATGACGGGTTCACAAAATATAGCCATTATTTATAGGATATATTATAAGGTAATGAATACATTATGTCCTAATATACTCCAAATAGACAATAAGGGACAAACAATATTTTTTCAAACCAATATAGAAAAATCAAATACGATCATACCAAAAACAATATCATGGTCAGAAATAGTCCTACCCCATACCTGGGCTATTCATAATAACAACCAACCATCATCACAAAATCCTATTCAGAACATCCCAGACAGAATTTCAGAATATACGGATGGAAATGTTGAAATCCAATTTACTAATAATAGAATTCTAGATAAGACATCCACATCAGAAACCATAAGCAACCATTCTTTCAGAGATTTAGAACCTCCACGAAAATCCGTTACAACCTATGATCGGAATTCTCATATATCAGCTACTCCAATTTCAAAACCACAGTTAGAAGGGTTTTTACGCACATCTGATAATATTATTATACCTCAATATGAACAAGCTGAATCAGGATTTATCCAAGTGCTACAAATTGAAGAAACATTTACAAAGGAAGATATTATAAATGATTTTCTATCTCCAGAAAATGATAATATCAGAAAATGGTATGTTAAAGAATTCAAACCAAGATTAGTAGAATTATTCCATTCTCAATTTAATAAATGGAGACAAAAGGGTAATAAAGGAAAATGTTTTTTCGATTGGTTAAGAGATACTCTTAAACAACATAATATCCCAATTCCTGAGTTTGAATTAAATACTGTAGAAACTCAATACACTACCTTTAATACAACAGAAGGAAAATCAATTAAATCCATACACCCTCCAGAACAAAGTCTGAAAATACAAGGGATGGCAACTACGGTACCAAAAGCTTCAGAACAAACTGAAGGATCGCCATCTACCCAAATAGTTGTCTATGAAACAGTAGCCACACCTTACAAATTGAATAATGCTAATATACCTCGTATCGAGTTACTTCCACACATAATCGAACAAAACAATTATACAAATCTCTGTCTTCATACCCTTGGAAAACAATCAAATAGAATAGAAAATTTATTACAACCACCTAGTCACAAAGAGAAAAAACAATTGTTTTTCAAACCACCTCCTGATTTGAATAAAGAAAAATTTCTTATAGGCGAAGATAATACTACTCTTATGGGACAACTAATTTCTAAATTATCAAAATTAGAAATAAAAGAACCTAAGCCAACAATAGTAATATCCGCCCCTATTCTCCCAGATAATACTAAAGGAAAAGAGAAAATTCCTGAACATGATACTATGACATTACAAGAAGAAACACTTTTCCAAACAAATGAAATCATCGAACCATCAATTGTTAATACAATACAAAATATGCAAAAAGCATTCTCCGAAATACAACTTAACCCAGAAAGTATCAATCGGATTAATTATAATAGAAATTGGCAACCAATAAATGCTCGTCCTTATTATAAAAGACCAACTCCTATTGATATACAATTAGAAGAAGACTTGACAAGTCATACTTCTACATATTCTGGAAGGACCATCATAGATTGGAATATAGACGGTATCTCTGATCATAAAATACTGGATACAATGAAGCATATGACTATGTATGCATCTGCTTGCAAAATGGCTGGAAGCCATGACCAAGAAATAGCCAAAGCTATAGTCTCAGGCTTCACTGGATGGCTGAGAGGATGGTGGGATTCATATTTAAATGAACAAACAAAACAAAATATATTAACCAATACTAGGCAATGGACAGCAAAAAATGAACATAATCAAGATATGGTATATTCTGAGAGTGATGCTGTCAATTCTCTAATATACACCATTGCTCTTCATTTCATAGGGAATACATCAATACTTGCAGCAAGAACTGCTGACCTTCTATCCAATTTAAGATGTCCAACATTATCACATTATAAATGGTATAAAGACGTTTTTTTCTCCCGACTACTTATCCGAGAAGATAGTCATCTAGATCACTGGAAAGAAAAATTTGTAGCAGGACTACCTTATCTCTTTGCTGAAAAAGTAAAGGAACGTCTCAAAAATAAAAATAGCGGTATGATCAATTATTCCCAATATACTTTAGGCGAGTTATCTTCAAAAATTTGTGCTGAAGGCTTAGCCCTATGCACAGACTTAAAACTCAAAAAACAACTCGAAAAACAGAATTTAAGTGGTAAGAAAGAATTAGGTGTTTTCTGCCAACAATTTGGCTATCATATGGACCACGGTCATATAGATAAAACTAAACCACCCAAAATACATAAAGTATATAAGAAGAAAAAACATCGAGATAAACCCGATAAAACATATAAATCTTTTATAATTTCCTTACCAGTTTAATACTTAGGGAGATTCTTGGGCAAAAGATGGTATCACATATACACAGGCTTGCAAATTTCCTCCATTCGGAAGGCAAATAGGAAGGTAAAGAGGACTGATTACAATCACACATAAAAGTTATGGAGGTTACCGACTTTATGAAGTTCAGTCGTCGATGACCTTTGTCTTAGATACAGATTGAGAAGAGAAGAAGGTAAGAAGAAGAGAAGAGATCTTATGAGAGAGAAAGTATGAGAAGATCTAGATCTAAAGAAACTATGCTGCTGTGCTGCTGTGCTGCTGTGCTGCTGCTGCGAGATCGTCTGCTTGGTATGCTGGAAGATATCCTTGATGCTCTGAGTTCTTCTTCCCAAGAATCTCCCTAAGTATTAAACTGGTAAGGAAATTATAAAAGATTGCGGAATTTATAATAAGTAAGAAAAGATTGTAGTATTATAGGTTATTAATTGCTGAAGTATAGAAATGTAATAAAGAAATGCAAATATTATAACAATAATTGGTAATACTGAAATGTCAAAGACAATCCAAGAAGTATGAGTATAATCAGAAATTTTAAAAGTAAAGACTAACTTGAACTGCATTACTACTTCAAAAGCCTGGAATCCAACTCAAAAGAATTATTCCACTGTTAAAAAGGAACTACTTGCTATCATCCATTGTGTTTGCAAATTTCAAACTGATATTCTCAATCAACATTTTCTTATACGCACTGATTGTAAAGCTGCAAAGGATATTCTGCAAAAAGATGTCCAAAATCTTGTTTCTAAACAAATTTTTGCCCGTTGGCAAGCAATTTTATCTGCATTCGATTTTTCCATTGAACATCTGCACGGCTCTTCTAATTCCCTTCCTGACTTCTTAACCCGTGAATTTTTGCAGGGGGGACCATATCCACCATCATCCTAAAGAAGACAACAGGACGAAATCATTTCGCCCTACAGTTTTCTCTTCTCAAGGTTTGCACATCTCTAAACATATTACTAATACAAAAATGAATCCTTCTTCCAAAGGCAAACAACCAATGGACCTAATTCAAAGCAATAGATATGGGCCTCTCATGCCCAGTCATTCTCCTCTTGACCTAACCCCTATGTCACCCTTGAGGTAATTTGGAAAGCAATTGAAATATATTGGTCCACTACATAAACTAGTTTCTACCATTCTTAGTAAAGAATCTGAGAATTTGTTATGTCTAGTATCTCGTAAACAAACTAGAATAGAATTATTTAGTCTTAGTCTAGTGAGTGGTTTAACTGCTACTTGTATTAATCCTATATGTAAATATTTATAATTCTTATTTTGATGAACTTGTAATATTTTTTTAGATAGTAATTGGAAATCCTCTTGATTACTAGTAACAGAAAGAGTTTCTTCTACTGTTTTTATGGCATATCCGACTTTAAGGTCGAATGTACCCTTTTTGTAAATATCAGATATGGGAACCTTGGGTATGTTCCAGTTCTGGATTTGATTTTCATATATATATATATATATATATATATATATATATATATATATATATATATATATATATATATATATATATATATATATATATATATATATATATATATATATATATATATATATATATATATATATATATATATATATATATATATATATATAGATATATATATGTGGAAATAGCTTTGTGAGACCCTCCCACACCTATGTGTGTAGGACTCCAAATGATCACCATTAAATTTGGCACAGATCTTTAAAAAAATCAAGAAAGTCAAGTTCCACACTCATGGAATAACTTTTCTAGAGATCTGTGCCAAATTTAATGGTGATCCTCTAAGGTCCTCCACACATGGGTGTGGGAGGGTCTCATAGAATCATTACCTTTATATATATATATATATATATATATATATATATATATATATATATATATATATATATATATGGTGCAGTTTGCATACAAACTCATCTGTAAGTGTAGAGGTAAGATGCACCTTCAAATTTTATCATGGTATATAATTTTGATGTAAACTGTTCTTAGGATTATCTCAAAATCTATTTTTATATTAATTATAAAATTTTAAATTTTAAAAATGGTTAAAATCAAGTAGATCTATAAACATATGAAAATCTTGAAAATGCACGATGCAGATAATATGTTGTAAAATGTATTATTTCTCGGACTTGAAATTTTTTTGTTTTTTATAGTCATACATCTCAATGTCGAGATGATCAATCAAAAGGTTTTTCAATATTAAAATTACCTTTTTCGATGGATTTTTAAGAGGCATCCGGAGTTCTACATTATAAAGTAGTATCCTTATATAAACTTTTTCCATATATTCCATATATATATATATATATATATATATGCAAAAAGTGTGTTTGTCTTGATCTATTGACTTTTTAAGACCAAAGTACCAGACACAAAGATATTCATGAAATTTGAAAAGAGGTCTATCTTAGGCAATAGTAAGGAAAACAGGGATCCCGACTCACGCTTCGCCATTGTCCTAACTGCCAGTCAGCCATCAAATTGGCTGAATCCAAGGTCCCACTCAACCGAATCTCTAAACAAAATACACAAGGGGATTGGGACTCAGGACTCAATGAGTCGTGACTTCCTCTGTTTTTCATCCAGACCAGCACCTTGCCATGTCCAAATGACTCGGGCGAGTCCGAGCCCAAATCATCGATTCTTCAAAGACCGTTGATTCTTCAAATAACGGTCGAAAGTTCTTCAACAAATCAAGATTTCATGACCAACTCCCTCAAAATCGAATAAATTAATGTACTCCAAGGCCATTAGTGGATCTTGAACTTTCACAAGTCTTCTTCCTCATACTTGGCACATGTTCTCAGGGCTTCTAGGACATGGAAGACTGCACGCCCATAGATTCAATGAAGAGGGTTATGAGAATAGATGTCGGCATAATCTCAAGAACCACATAATAAAATAACATACTTTTATAGCTTCACTCAAGACAGCACAGATATTTCATTTGTGGTTTGGCTTTTCCATCTTTTTTTGAAGTTAATCTGGATTGAAGATGTTACATACCAAAAATTGGCCTCCTAAAGATAGAGAGTTTTCATGCGACCATTGGGCTAATATATATGTAACAGTGATATGAACTACCCAACAATCACTATCATAAGCGGGTCTTCAATTTTTAACTTCAAATCATGCCACAATCTATTTGACTATTTTAGTTTCAGCTAATGTTTTAAAAACCGCTGATCTGAATCAGTGTTAGTCATAATGTCCAAATTTGATAGACCTGCCCCATTCTGTCATAAAACCAAATAAGTCTGTCAAGGAACTAGACAATCTAGATTGTCTCCGAATTGATCAGTTCAAACTCATTTCAATTTTTATTTTTTAATTTTTATTTTTTAATTTTAATTTTTTAAAATTCAAAATTATTATTTAAATTCTCTTGAGACCAACTCCCAAATTGAAGAATCAATCGGATCATGCCTAGATCAGTTCAACAGGTGTGACCATTTGGCCTCCCAATAGAGGATTTGAAAAGTGCTGATTTTAAGCAGAACCTTTGTACTTTCAAGAGGAGAAATTATTGTCAGCACATGAGAATGGAATCAAGGTCCCCATCTGAACCATGTCCACATCAGTCCGTTTTTGGCCTTTTTCCAGCTCCTTAAAGATGTGCTTGACTTCTTCCTATTACCTTCATTTCTTAGGCATTTTGCAAAAATAATTTTCCAACCATTTCTTAAAGGGTGCGGTTTGCATAGACCCAAGGTTCTAAACAATCAAAGTAGAGCCCACCTTTAAATGGTATCGAGAATTATAGTTTCAACATTGAAAATCTTTGTGACGGCCTTAAAACATATTTTCATATCTAATTATAAAATTTAAATCTTCAAAACTAGCAGATATCAAGCGGATCCATGAAAACTTGAAATTCTTAAAAATTGACGGTCAAAAAATGTATTACAAGAAGAACTATTTCCAAAACTTAAAATTCACTTTTGTCTCATGTCCATGCATCTTGATGTCGAGATGATCGTTTTGGAGATATTTGCGCATTAAAACAACCTCTTCTTGTGAAATTTTTGAGATAAGCTCTAATTTGATGGTTTAGGGCCTCAGCTCTATATAAACTTTTCCCTTTGCTTAAAAATACAACTTACCTGATGCATCCCAGCGCTTAAAAAGTACCCGAAAGACCATACTCTGTGGCTTCCAGAGGTCAAAATCTTCCCGTATTTACATCTCCAACAGACAATGACAAGCGTTTCTCAAATAATTAGTATGCTCCATGGGAGCATACTATGTATTTGTTCCCTTGAATGTAAGAACTACTTAGGAGGATTTTTTTAGATCTCAAACTATTGAAATCTACTTAAAAATCCCTAGACGATTATTTAAAAAAAAGAATAAAATTAACTACTTCAATCTCACCGCCCAAAACTTAGACTATCTTTGATCAATCTTAAGAAATTATTTTTTTAAGCACTTTAGGATTCATGATGGTCTTATGATGGCAAGTTAATTCAATTGGAATGACCGAAAAGGACAAAAAGTAAATCCAAAAGAATGTGGTTGGAAGTAATCCGAAAAAATATAAAGACTTATAGCCTCACTGAAGATATGACCTTTAATATAACATAATAGAAAATCAGAATTCATGTAACCGGTTCTAATTAATTGGAAAAAAACTAAAATGATGATGATGATGAGGGACTTAAAAGAGTAGAATTTGAATTTATTTAAATTTTTTTGAGGTTAATATACATTAAGTTATACCCCAAAATTTCAAGCCGCATAAACATTCCTAGATTAGGCTTACCCAAAGGAGTAAATGGGTGGTATGCTCCTAGGGGAAAACAGCCTCTCTTAGCATAAATGCTGCGTAGCACATGTGAGGCGGCATCCACTATCCATTCTACATATAAAAGGTGGAGAAAATGTGCAGTTCCTGATAATGGGCATCGCTTAATCTCCACCATCCAATGTTGACAACCGGCAGCTGAATGCCTGGCCATGTATTATTTATTATACAAGGCCATATGCCGAAAGTGATACAAAGAGCAGTGACAGTAACTTAAGAAGAATGATTAGTAGAACAATCTCTTCGAATGCCGGCGCACAATTCTTGATGAATCCAATTCTTTTTCAGCATGAGATGACATAAAATACATCTCTCGTGTGTATGCGTGTGTGAGAGAGACCTAAGCATTGTCCTTTCAAAGAACGAGATTCCTCTGTTTCTCCGTAAGTACACTCTCACACTGTACATCCCCGCACTAGGTAAAAGCTCAAACGGTCGAATGGCTCAAAATCAGGATTCAGGAGCCCTCTTCATCCTTCAGTCTTGCCAATGATTCTCCCATTACACAGTGGCGTTTCCTGATTTCCATCATAGCTTCCTCAGAGTAGTAACCTATCTTACCAAGGGCAAAGCCCTCTTCTTGAAGATGCCTGCATGCAAAACATGCAATTCAAAGTCATGCAAGGTTTACACCAAGAAATAAGAAAAGTTCAGAGAATCTCATTCCAAAAATAATAATATAAGATTTCAGCAAAGTCGCAAACAAGAAACATAGAGAAAGAGGACACAATACTATAATTTTTTAAATAAGCACCCAAGTCACAATTAGCTGTGCACTACATGGAAACACTTCAAGATTTCTCATGGGTCAGGGTCTGCCAAAATCAGATTCAAATATCTGTGGAACAAATATTGAATGAGTTCCCACCAGTTTCATTTAGCTACTCAAATTTAAAAATAAAATAGCTTGGTTGAGGCAGTTTCTTCATAATACGGATATAAATAAATACAAAACCAAAATTAAATCTAATGAGAATGACATCGGTTCAAGTTATAATAAGTCAAATGAAACATCCGCTACAATGAAACATCTGCTACACTTACCAATACATTGTATCAATATATGTATTAATAATATACCTCTTGGGCAATTAAGAATGGGAACTTTCCAATTAGGTGCTATATCCATGTCAGATACTTCAACGACAAATTACAAAATGATAAAATTTTAATGCTACAGCATTTCCACAGCTAAGATCAGGCACCATAGCTTTTAGGTGATTATGATCAAGTTTAAAACAACATACCAGAGCAAAATGGCAGTCCAGTTCAAACATATAAAAAATCTCTTCTACGAGATCTAAAAACAAAAGAATGGCTTGTCTACAAAACCTCCAATAAAAGCTCTCACAAAAGAAGAACACATAAATGCCCAAAAGGAGACTTCCGTCCATCCAACTTTCCCTCACAGTTTGTCTTCTTCCTCAAAATCATGGAAGAAACATAGACATGTCTTGAATATCTTTTTTCTTAAACCAAACATCAGAGGTCTCTTTTTTCCTTTTAGCAAAATCCTAGGTTTATTTTTTCACAAAATCCAAGGTTTTCTCTACGAGGATTGGTTCTAGTTTTTATTACCTAACAATCATCCCACACTGCCGAAAATGAACTTCCCCACCATATCCACCAAAATAGACTCTTGCTCTCAAGCAATCCCCAAATCCTTACCCATATAAAATTTAATCCGAGACAAGAAGAAGGAAGATAGCTCGCCCATGAAAGCTTACCGAAGATAAATATAAGAAACAGAAACCTTGTAGGCCTCAACGAAGGACTGTTTCAATTATGGAACGGTATGATATGCCTTTGATCTTTACCAAGGGTAAGGGTGTCATATGGTTGAAAATAATACTAATTTCTCTAGCTTCTTTCTATAGATCAGCTGTCCATTAGACACCACGACAAAAAGCAACATCATGGATCAGCTCTATTGCAACTCATAAAATAGAAGGATCAAAGATGTTATGTGTTGGAAGATAGTAGCATTCAGAAAATCAAAATATATATAAGTTTTTATACTCTAATATGAATCCAACAGGCTGAAGCCCTTGGTTGGAAGGTGACGTTATCTGCACACACCCAGCCATATTCACTCACATTAGAAACTAACTACCTAATCTTTGTGGACCCCACCATAGCAGTGTTCGAAGACTCGGACTCGGTATCTTGCCGAGTCGAGTCCTTGGGTACAAACTTAGAAAAATAAAAATATCATAAAATTTAAATTTTTTATTCAATGTATAAATTAAATTTATACTGTAATAATGTCAATATAGTTTTGATGTTTTGATGCTGATATGGGAGTTTCCTTATTATATCCTCTGTTTTTCTATTTTCCCCTTTTTTTGGGTTTTTTTAATATGCTTCCAGCTATAAATCAATTTCTTTTCCCAATTCCATCTGCTTTATAGTTTATCCATCTTTTATAGACTCTTAATGCTTTTTATCATTTCTTTTGTTTTATACTGTTTTATTTTAGCATTTTTTAAAATTTATTTTGCATCTTTTAGCCCTTTTTGGGCTCGTACAGTACTCGGGCAAGTACACTCCAACTTGCCCAAGTTACTAGCCTCAGGAAGAGGCTGAGTCCTGAGCCCCAACCAAAAATTTAATTGCTGCACCATATTATATTTTAAAATTTAGAGAATGAATTGTGCGCAAACAAATATTTGCTTCCCAATCGAAGGCTCATATAGAGAGCCATCATAGCTGTATGTAGATAAAATGACCCTTGGTTTTCTCAAAGTAGTGCTTTACCAAGTCCTACTAATTACTATTTGATAATTTGCTCTTCCTAAAACTGAATCATCATCGAAGCCTTTTGCCAACTAATTGGGATCGGCTACACAAATCCTAGTCCGTCATTCTGCTCTATTAAAGGCCTACCCCTTGCTCTTTTCGAGCCTTCCAGTTGAACTAACTCGCACCTCATAATAGGTGTTATGCTGGGTCTGCGCTACACATGGCCAACCCACCTAAGTCTACTTTCTCTCATCTTATCGCCTATTGGTAAGACATTTATCTAAATATAGATAAGAAATAACTATATGACCAATGGATCATGCAAAAATATCATTGAAAAAACAAACAAGATCGACAAAGGAATAAGCCGCTTTCATGGTGCCATTAGCTCTAGCAATGAAGCATAATATAATATAATATAATATATAACATACATAGGCAGCCCGACCTATGGAATAGTATTGCTTTGTTCTTCTCATCCAACCCTACCTTGCCTCTATCCCTTCTCGGATTCTTAGTCCTGCCCATCCATCCCACAACCTGCCTTATCCCTTCGATTACCCAATGATTGATCACCCGACCTTTTTGATTTTATGGTAGGACCTAAAGTTGCTCAGTACTTCTCCTACAGAGAAGCAAGTAAATCATTCTCTGAGCCAGACAGACAAAAATTCAATATTATAGATCTGGATGGTCAACTGTGTGTGTAAGAAAAAAAAAAATTTCTTTTAAAGCACAATTATAATGGATACCATTTAGCAAAAAATGTGCGCCTCATCTAGGTCACAAAAAAAATAAAAAAATTATACATGCCAAAAAAGTGTGCCAAAAATTGTCACCATTTTTAGTGAATGTTGGCCATCCAATTGCTCATCATTCAACCTAGGTTGCCCAGCACATGGAGCCTGTACCATTACATAGGCTGGCTGGCTCATAGAACCTTTATATAATATGGGAAATCTATCAAAATACAACTACCACTCAAATATTTGACATTTTACCCATTTTCAACTATTCCAACTCATGATCATGTGCATTTGGATGGGCCTTTTGAAATTAAATCAAAAGAAATACATGATTTGTTACGTAGTACATCTATTCGGTGCTTTCTAATATATATATATCCAGTTCTTAATAGGAAAGGTGAAAAGAAAAAACCAGCATTGAAACTAAAGAAGAAATTAAGGTCCAGATTATTTCTTATTTACAATAACCATACAGTTACAAGACGTTACTGAATATCTAAATGCATGTGTGCTCCAAAGTATGAATTCCATGTCTCTAAACTCCAAAGGAAAAATCACATTCAAAGTAGATGCACTAAGCAAGCGGAACATACAAATATCCGGCCTGTTTCATTGGTTGTCTTTCCTCCTCACTTTTGCTTAAAGATTTGACTGATTCTCTCTCCTCCTTGACATTGGTTGTTATGGGACTCTGAAAATCTCTCTCCTTGACTTTGTCTGTAAGCTTTAAGTATTCCATCTTTTCCACAAATTTGTTGTCCATAATCATGGAAGGGCTTGCACCGTGCTTACTCTCATCAGGTGATGCTTTTTCAATGGGACCATAATAACTTCTCACCTTGCGCTTGTGAGCATTCAATTTCACTTGCTTCCCTTGTTTCTGAGTTAAGTCTTGGAGCTCAGTCACTGAATGATTTTTGAGGGTCGAAGGAGTGACAATAGGCTCGAAAAAGTCATGGAAAACCTGAGAAAAAAAACATCTGCTAGCAATTGAGTTGCCAAAAGAACATGCCACATTTGTCTACTCTCATTTGAATTCAGAAGTTAGATTTCATAAAAGTCTACAATTCATTAATATCCTCAGGGGAAAGCATAAAGCAATTAGTCGAAAACAATAGCCGTCATACACATACACAAACAAGAAGAAAAAAAGGGAGCAATTACAAATAATTTACATATAGGTGCAAAAGCAAAATACTGAAGAATGACAGTAGGAGATATGCAATTCTCAATGCATGCAAAGCATGCAATTACAAAATGAAGAAGAGCTCAATCAGATCCAGGAATTAATGGGGTTGGGGTCGTGGTGGTAGCACCACTTGTGCCCCAAATAAGGTCTAGGGTTCCATTATCACCTAAGGTATTCAAAAACCACTAATGAATTCCAAAAACGATTAGGAAGGCTAGCCATCCCCATTGAATTACCCCCAAAAAAAAAAAAATTCCAGGAATTCCTAGTTTCTTCTCTCTATATAAGAAAAGAAAAAACATAAAAACAGCATCTGTCCGAAAAACAATAGCCCCAAAAAACCCAAACTAATGCCAGGAAAAGGAATACAAAAAACAAACCAGGCATTGCCTGGGCATCAAGCAACAAAAAACAAGCACATTTCAACAGAGAGAAGCTGGCGGGAATGATAAGAGTTCAAAACAAAAGCTGGAATAAAATTTGGTGTAATTACATTCCAAAGTATCTCAAGATTGTAACCAGTGTCTACATAGACTGCGCCAACAATGGACTCCACCATGTCTGCAAGGACTTTGGGGGTTTTCATGAGACAAGCATTGTCGGGGCTCTCGTTAATGGCATCAATGAATTCTGAAACCTGCAAATTGGCATGCCTAGTGAGTGAAACACAAAAACGGACACGCAACCCTAGAGAGAGAAACAAAAGCACAAGCCAGGAAAGGGCAATTCTAAAGAGATGAACAAAAGTGGCCGAAATTCTAGAGAGAGAAACAAAAGAACAAACATAAAAGAGGGGCAGTTCTGTATACCTTGTCGTCAGGGGTGGGAGAGTTTTGAAGAAGAAAAACACAGAAACCGTGTTTTACAGCGATCATGGCGAGCTTCTCAGTGCTGGTATTGGCGGCTCGAAAGAGGCTGAGCTCACGAGGGGTTAGAGAGGGGAATCTTTTGAAGAGAAGCTTTATGAAGACATGGGCAAGAGCTTCATGACCTATGAATTTGAGCCTCTCCTGTTGCGATGTTTTGGATGAGAAAGAAGAAGAAGAATTGATTAGCTGAACAACATCTTTGAGCAATTGGGGGTCACGAAACCTGTAACGCAGAAGCTTCTCCAACTCCTTCACTTCCATCGTCTACAAAACTACCTCTCTCTCTCTCTAAAATTGGTAAATGCAATTTGGGAATGCAGATCTCTCTCCCTCTCTCTCTTACTAAGACCCTGTAACTTGGGGGAATCTCTCTCTCTAAACTCTGATTCAACACAGAAAGAAGGTCTCAGATAAATTGTCCCTCAAAACACCCGCTAAATTTTCTTGTGGGATACCAACTCTCACTCCATCGTATACATACTGGCGATAATCTCTCTCTCTCTGCTAGTGCCTCTTTTGAGTAGGGGTGGCAATCAAACCCGACCCGACCTTCGACCCTATGGATATAGCAGACACAGGTCCGACTGTGGGTGTTATATTTGGACCTGCAGGTCGGGCATGGGTCCAAAACCTGGACACGAGCACTATTTGGGTCTGGGTTCGGGTCAGGTCTACCTGTAAACTTGGAAGTAAAATACTTCAAGCCTTATTTGTTTGAGTGTATTAATGATCATATACAATAAGACTTCGTAGTTATCTACAGCTATTAAACAACAAATTAGACCGCTTGAAATATAATGGCAGATGAATGTGATCCTATTGAAAAAAAGAAGAAGCTCAGAGTGATGGTAGCAATGGACCCAACTAGACTCTGGACACGAAGGGATAGATCCGAGACCCGACATTATGGGTCCAACTTTTGGAGCTGACGGGTTAGGTTCGGGTCCGGGTCCAAAACCTAGACCCAAATGCATTCGGTTTTGAGTGTGGATCCAGCCAGACCCTACCTATTGCCACCCCAAGTTTTGAATGTATGGTTTAGATGAGAAATTATGTGATGCATTTATAGATACTATAGTAAATGAAATAGATAACAAAAGTCCTCATGTACTAAAATTTTAAGAAGGAAAAAGTTTATATAAAGTTGCAACCTTAAAATGTAGAATCACATTTGTACCTAAAAAATCCATTAGAAAAGGTTGTTTTAACATTAAAAAATCTCTAATTGATCATCTCGACATCGAGATATATGAAAATGAAAAAAAAAAAAGATTTTGAGTCCCAAAAATAGTGCATCTTGCAATACATTATCTAGACCGTCCATTTTCAAGATCTTAATATGTTTATAGATCTACTTGATTTTAACCATTTTTTGAGTTTAAAATTTTATAATTAGATACAAATATAGATTTTGAGGTAATCCTACAAAAAAAAATTTCACCAAAATTACATGTTATGATAAAATTTGGAGGTTATCTTAATTGGATTATTTAAGATTGCAACCTAATAGAAACCGCACCGTTTTCATAGTGATAGAAATTTCTCATAAAGTTTTTTAATTATCAAACCCTTAAATGATTGACAAGTCACAATCTTCTAATAAGGATGACGTTTTTACCGAATTTTATTTATTATCTTATTTATCTGACTAATTTTCATTTTCCTATCAAAATAAAATATTTTTTAATGCATAAATTTAGATCTAATTTGATTTTTTTTAATGCACAAACTTAGATGTAATTTAATTTTATATGGATTAATATTTTTAATAATTAAGTTTCAATTGTATAGGTTAAGCACAAGGACGGGGGTATGTGAATTGAGAGAGATTTGATGTGAGTGCTAAATCCTTTTGAGAGCATACAACTTGGGTCAGGAAAATTAATTCATCTCCTAGGATGGGATCAGAGGGAGAGAGGGAAAATATGAGTAAGGAAGGAGATTGAAGAGAACATAGATTTGGAGAGAGAATTTATATGTGCTTTGGTTTCTTTTCTTTTTTTTTAAGAGAGAGATAAAGAGAAAGTGCATCCCTCAAAAAATAAAAATAAAAAATAAATAAAGAGAAAGTGCAAGATGGACATAGGATAGGGGGTGAGAATTTGATAATGTCTTATATAAGATTGCAACTTTAAAATGTAGAATTAAAGATGCACCTCAAAAATCCATTGGAAAAAGTTGTTTTAATGTTGAAAAACCTTCTAATTCATCATCTCGAGATCGAGATGTATAAATACATATATATAAACAAATATTTTGAGTCCAAGAAATAGTGCATCTTACAACACATTATCTAGGCGGTCCATTTCCAAGATTTTTCATATGTTTATAGATTTACTTAATTTTGACCATGTTTGGAGTGTAAAATTTCATAATTAGATATAAAAATATATTTTAAGATAATCCTAAGAATTTTTTACACCAAAATTACATGTTATAAGAAAATTTGGAGGTTCGCCTTAATTGGATTGTTTAAGGTTTATTTATTAACATTTCTCAAAAAATTGTGTAATCTCAATTCAATAGTAGATTATTAATTTTTTCATGCATATTCATAGTATGATTTATTTTGTTTTTTCTGCACAAATAACAATTGAAATAAAACCTAAAATTTTACCACTACGCTCTCCCTCTCTCTCTCTCTCATAGAACTCTCTAAGTTTTACATTTAAAGAAAAATTATTCCAACATGCATATTTAGTGACACTATCTTTTCCATACATAAATATACCATCTTTATACATATTTGATGCAATGGCTAAATCTATAAACAATTAATTTGTTTTTAAATTCTATATTATTTACGTTTACTATATATGTGATGGACTTTTATACATATTTGATGCAATAGCTAAACTTATAAACAATTAATTTATTTTTTAATTGTACATTATTTAAGTTTGGGTGAGGTTTCTATAAGGTTGCAACCTTAAACAATCCAATTAAGACATACCTTAAAATTTTATCACGACATTTAATTTTGTTGTAAAAATTCTTAGTATTATCTTAAAATCTATTTCCATACCTAATTAGAAAATTTTAAATTCCAAAATAGTTAAAATTGAGTAGATCTATCTATATGGAAATCTTGAAAATGGACAGTCTAGATAATGTATTACAAGATGCACTATTTATGGGACTCAAAATTTTTTTTTTTTTATGTTCATACATCTCGATATCGAGATAATCGATTAGAGTGTTTTTTCAACATTAAAACAATATTTTCGAGATATTTTTGCTGTGCATTTATGTATGATGGACTACAAGTACCATACTTATGTGAAGGACCACCATACACGCTTTAGCTTTGGAGCTTGAAAATGTGAACGGGTAGTCACCAAAATGTCGGCGAAATTGCACTGAGAACAGGCGAACTTTATTAATGACTTTGGGGGCAGTTGGCATACGGATGTATCCGTGGGTCTAGAGGTAAGGTGGACCTTCAAATTTTAACCTGGTATATATTTTTGATGTAAAATGTTTTTAGAGTTATCTCAAAATCTATTTTTATATCTAATTATTAGAATCTGTTTGTATGATTGTTTGATTTATTCGTTTAGTGTGACTGTGGGGGAGATATTTACTGTTTCATGTTGGGAAAAGCTCTTGCATCATTGGCACGTTTATAAAGTGGGGAACATGTCCATAATGCAAGCGGGGATGTGTATGATTATGTAACGAAGCATCTCAGAGCACCAAAATGCACATGTATTATCCTTATGTACAACGGGTAATACACTACCATAGACTTATGTGCATGGCGGAGATAAAAATATCATTTATAAAAATATATAAAATATGGGTATAGGTGTATTAAACTAGAAATTTTGTTATATATGAAACATAGAGAACTTTATAGGATATATCTGATAATTTTTCTATAATATATCATATATTATACTATAATATGGAAGAAAGGACAAAAGTAATTGGAAAAGTTTATATAAGGATGCAACCTTATAATGTAGAACTACGGATGCACCTCAATAATCCATCGGAAAAGGTCGTTTTAATGTTGAAAAACCCTTTGATTGGTCATCTTGACATCACATCGAGATATATGACTATAAAAACTAAAATTATTTTAAGTCTCAGAAATGGTACATTTTACAACATATTATCTACACTGTTTATTTTCAAGATTTTCATATGTTCATATATCTACTTGATTTTAATCATTTTTAAAATTTAAAACACCAAATTTGGTACGAAAATCTATTATCCTATAACTATCCCCAAGATATATTTAAATTAAATTACACTAACTGTAGTTATATAAAAATAATTGAATAACCAAATTTTCTAATGTCTCTCTATATTTTCTACTCAAGATTATGTAGAAATAGGAAAGAGGGAGATATATTCACATGGGAATCAGACGCATATCAATATCACATAGAGATATGATAGAATTTTATTTATTATTATTATTTTTAATGGTTAACAGATAGAAATTTTTTATTGAAAAATAAAAAGATATCTCCTAAAGGTCCTATACTCACGTGGGAGCCAAACACATATCAATATCACATAGAGATATGATAGAATTTTATTTATTTATTATTATTATTATTAATGGTTAACCGATAGAAAATTTTTATTGAAAAATAAAAAGATATCTCCTAAATGCCCTTTCTTTGAAGGTCATCTATCCTGAATTCCCTCTAGTGATAGGGTATTTTCTATTTTTGTGACATGTGTACATCCCTTAACTCTGACTTAATAGTATTGTATGGATACATATATGATGTATAAGGAAAAATTGCAACTAACCATGCTAACTAATCGCACACTTAGCCGGATCCAAGTTGGCTATCAAGTTCTCTTATTTGTTATTTCTCACTCATTGTGAGATCTTTTAATGAGTTATTTCTATATTTTCTATTGAGTTTTGAGAACTACATGGCACTAGAGCACCAACCTACAAATTATGGCAATCAAGGTGTTCAACCAAACTTGTTCCACTATAGGTGTGAGTAAAATTATAGTTTGTTCTAGTGGGTACACATTCACAACTATTCTCACTCATTCGATATCAAATTGGATGGTTGTGGTGAGTCATGAAGTTCAAGAACTTTTTTTGGGGAACTTTCTGTTAATCAATAACACTCTTATAACAACCCATCTTGAAATCTACTAAACAAAAATGATTGTGACCTGTTGAAGATTGATGTCTTATATTCTGAGGAAGTAGATCTGTCAAGGTAGAATCAAAAGGACGACTTCGGAAGGCCATTAAAAGCCAAGAGGGCTTGTGGCCAGGAGGAAGAGAGCTATTGTAACCCTATCCTCCATTGCCAATAAAGAAGCTCTCATCTCCCATTGACATAGGCACGTTGCCGAACCACGTATATATTTGCGTTGTGGTTGCTTGTCTCTTTCTTTCTTTTGTGTTTATTTCTTCTTTCTTCTTTCTTCTTTCTTCTTTCTTGTTTTCATGGATTGTTTTTTCGTTTCTTCAAATTGGTAACAGAGCCTACCAACTTCACATCGTGCAAATAAAGCTTGAACTTCTCCATAGTTATCGGCTTTGTAAGTATATCTGCAGGGTTTTTATTCGTATGAATTTTCTTCAGGTGAATGATTCATTCTGACACAAGCTCTTTGATATTGTGATATCTCACATCAATGTGTTTTATCTTTGTATGAAACACTTGATTCTTTGTAAGATTTATGGCACTTTAACTATCACAATGCAGCACAGTACCTTCTTGCTCCACCCCCAACTCACGAGCCAAACCAGTCAACCAGATCGCCTCCTTTGCAGCCTCAACTACTGCCATGTAATCTGCAACTGTCATAGACAAGGCAATCGTAAGTTGAAGCATTGCCTTCCATGAAATAAGTCTACTCGCTAGTGTAAATACATACCCTGTAGTAGACCATCACTTGTCTAAATCACCAGCATAGTCGGTATTGACATATCCCACCAGTTTTGTAGAGCTTCTCTTCTTGCTAAACATAATTTCAAGATCTGACGTCCTGCTTAGATATTTGAAAATCCACTTGATTGCATTCCAATGCTCCTTGTCATGATTACTCATGTATCGACTAACAACACTGACAGCATGAAATAAATCCGGTCTTCTACAAACCATAGCATACATGAGGCTTCCGACTGCGCTAGCATAGGGTACCAGAGACATCTGCTCTATCTCCTTATCCGTAGTGGGACACTATCATTCAAATAACTTGAAATAACTCGTCAATGGAGTGCTAACTAACTTGGCATTTTTCATGTTGAAACGCTCCACCACATTTTCAACATACATTTTCTAAGTTACCCAGAGTTTACCTACACTTCTATCTCTATGAATCTCCATACCAAGGATCCTATTAGCAGCCATTAGATGCTTCATATCAAACTCAGAACTTAACATAGACTTGAGATAGGTTATGTCATATGCATTATTGGCAGCGATGAGCATGTCATCAACATAAAGCATCAAGAGAATAAGGGAACTATCATAAAAAAATTTAAAATAAACACAACAATCATACTCACTCCTTGAATAGCCAATCCGCACCATGAAAGAGTCGAAGCGCTTGTACTACTGCTTGGGAGATTGCTTAAGACCATAAAACGATCTCTTGAGCAAGCAAACTTGATTTTCCTTTCCATGCACCTTAAAGCCTTCAGGTTGCTCCATAAAGATTTGTTCCTCCAGGTCACCATGAAGAAATGTTGTCTTTATATCAAGTTATTCTAGCTCCAAATCAAACATGGCTACTAAAGCAAGTAATAACCTTATTGAAGTATGCTTGACAACAGGAGATAATATTTCATTGTAGTCCACTCCCTCATTTTGAGCCTAGACTTTTGCTAAGAGCCTAGCTTTGAATCTCTCACATTCTTTTTCTGTTGCTGCATCTTTCTTTCGAAATATCCACTTGCACTCAATCATATTTTTCTTTCCTTGGGCCTCTTGACATGCTCCAAAGTCTTGTTCTTTTTAAGAGACTTTATCTTCTCCATCATGGTTGTCATCCATTTATCATTATGTGCATCACATAGACATCTTCGAAAGAATCGATTTGCCCAGTACCAACTGTTCGAACAAAAGCTACCATGTCCTCAAAGCCGTATCTCACAGGGGCTTGTGAACACACTTTTTCCTGCTTTTTGCCAGATTATAGGGTTCACTAGGTGGTTGTTGCTATTCTGGTATGCAGCTAGATTATTCTTCCTTTTCTGGTATTTCAGACTCTTCTGGCTCCACCTAGACTGTTGATCTTTTTTCATCACTTTTATCTACTTGCACTTTGTCATCTTGCATGTTGATTGACTTCACTATGTGAGATTCATCAAACACAACGTCCTTACTAAGCACAACCTTATGTGAAGTAGGATCCCCAAGCTTGAATCCATTCACTCTCTTCTCAAAACCGAGAAAGATGCATTGCTTAGACTTAGAGTCCAATTTAGAACACTGCCCACTTTGCACATGGACATAGGTTGGATATCCAAAGATCATCAGCATATAATAATCTACTGGCTTTCCTGTTCACACCTCCTCTAGAATTTTGCAATCAATAACTGTAGATGGTGACCAGTTAATAATGAAACAGGACATGTTAACTACTTCTGCCCATAAACTTTTCTTCAAATCTGCATTCAATTTCATAGTGCGAGCTCTTTCCAGAAGAGTCTTGTTCATCCTCTCAGCCACACGATTTTGCTGAGGAGTTTTTGATGTGGTAAAATGACGTACAATTCCCTCTTCTTTACAGAATTCTTGAAATTCTCTAAACTTGTACTCCCCTCCATTATCTGATATCAAGCATTTCAATTTCTTTCATGTCTTTCTTTCTACCTCTGCTTTCCATTGTTTAAACTTCATGAATGCTTCACTTTTGTGTTTCATGAAGTAGACTCAGACCTTTCTTGAGTAATCATCAATGAAAGTAATGAAGTATTCTGCTCCACCCTTGGATTTGATTGGTGAAGGCCCCCATACATCAGTGTGTACATAGTCTACTATATCCTTGCTCGTATGAACTACAGTTCTGAATCTAATATTGCACTGTTTGTCGAAAACACAATACTTACAGAAATCCATGTTACAAGCTCTGACACCCTACAGAAATTCCCTTTTATGAAGTTCCATCATACCTCATTCACTCATATGCCCAAGACTCATATTTGCTGAACTCTACATCTGTGGTTACAGAAGCTCCACCTGTAACTGTATTCCCTATCAACCTGTATAGGTTCCTAGCCATCTGACATTTCATGACAACCACAGATCACTTACTAACCTTGAGGACTCCACCTATTGCTGTATACTTGCAACCATTCGAGTCAAAGGCCCCCAAAGATATTAAGTTTTTCTTTAATTGTGGGACATGCATCACATCTAATGAGATTCGTACTATCACATGAAACATATTGATTTTGATAGTTCATATTCCAATGGTCTTGCATACCGCATCATTCCCCATTAGAACAAACCAACCATTATATGACTTGTAGGTTTCGAATCAGTTTCTTTTTGGGCACATATAAAAAGAACATCCAGAATCTAAAATCCAAGAATCAGTAAATTGATTCTTACCTGTAGATATAGAGAGAAGATTCTCACCATTGGTATTTGAGCCTATCAGGTTATTCCGCGTTCTGGGGTTTGCTACCACAATGACAAGAAAGGGCTCAAGCGTCAAGTATGACATTAAGAGATTCAATGGAAATAACAACTTCATATGGTGAAGTCAATCAACCTGGTAGGCTCATAACACTCTTATAACCAACCATCTTGAAATCTACGAGACAAAAATAATTTTGACTTCTTTGTACAAAAAGTAAATAATCTATTTGTATACCATCTCTTAAATTTATACCTCCGAAAGTGGCAAATGAAGGGAAGTATTGAATATGATCGAAACAGCTTGGATTATATTTATGGAGGAACCACCTAAGAGATAATTTGTGGAATTGGAGAGCCACTTTTGAGAATTGGAAAGAGATGGGCCCAATAATTGATAAAGAAACAAAAAAGAATATGAGAATCGACGGAAAGAAATAGGACGACGTGAACAAGTTGGAGGAGAAAGGAGATGGAGGATGGGAAGATCTCTTGACAACGATGATGACATCGATAAGGCCACAAATATAAATGTTGGTGATGACATAGGAGTACCTGAGACCAAGCATGAGCAATAGCATGGGGGTGTGACTAGAAGGGGTGAACCTTGAGTTACAAAGGGCTACCAAGTTCTCCAACCAACATACTCATTTATAAACGGGTAAGTATACAAACAGGATGACACTTATTGCGCTTATGGAGCTTGAGATGACATTGAGCCTCCTCATCATTCAAATTGGCTTCAAAATGTGTCATTTTACATGTATTTATGATTTTTAAAATTTAATTGCCCCTATGGAACTCAATATTATTATGTAATCCATTTTGGACTGTGCAATGGTGATGCAGTGCTTCGACAAACAAAAACCTTTAGTATAGTTTTCAAATTTTCATCTTTTTTTTTTTTTAATGTTAGTTATATTTTTACCAAGAGAATGAAAGACAATACAAAATAACATAGATAACAATAAAAAAGAGAAACGAAAAGGAGGAGAAGAAAAAAGAAGGAAGAACAGAAAAAGGCGAAGCAGAAAGTAGAGGGGGGAGAAAGAAAAGAGGCATTTCTAGTTTCCTTGCATCCCTCCATTATGTGTGGCCTCCTTCGCTAGAGCATTTGCGTCATTGCATCTTTCATGGTTTACATACTGGAATCTTACCACCATTCCTTCAAGATACAGAGTTACTTGGTCCATCAAAAGAGCTCGATAGCTGAGGGTTCCTTGCACCATACAATTACATTAACCGAATCACCTTCCACTATAACGTGCACCTCTAGTCTAATGTAAGCTTGATACCCCTCTTTCTAAGGCCCAAAGCTCAACTTCATTAATGTTGCACAGCTGTAGAGTCCCATTGTACGTCCAATATTATGTTCCCTTGCTATATCTCAACAAACCTCTATAGCCTGCCTTTTGAGCCTCACCCTTAAGGCTTCTATTAAAGTTGAGCTTGTACCACCCAATTTGAGGGGGGGGGGGGGTGGGGGAACAAAGCGAGTTCTTTACTGCTTTAATATTTCTCCTGAAAAGTAGGTCTCGATAATTGTTAAAAAATAACTCTTATGGAATGTCCCTGAATTTAGGCAGAGATATTGCCCATGGCACCACATGTACAATGATAGAGTAAATTATCTGCCCAATATCCTTTGCTTTGTCTGCAAATCTTTTGGGAATGGTGGATTCAGGTTATGCTAGAAGAAATCTTGAATCCTATCATTAACAATTCAGTTCCAAGAAGACAAATTTTTGCTCCATTCCCATAGATATATAAGGGCATATAAAAATTAGGTGAGAATTGGTTTCATCATCCTGTTTGCAAAGTACACAAACATAGGGGCATGTACAAACTAACTAAGACTTGGCTTCAGCATTAAGTAAGACTTGGCTTCAGCATCCTGTTTGCAAAGTATACACACATTTGTAAGGGTCACTCCTTTTTCTCTAATTGTTCGATAGAAAGTGTTCGATCTTGTTCCAAAAGCCATAAAAAATCTTCGACTCCATACTTTCATATTGAAAGTATTCGTGTTTTGTACATATTTGTTCATAAAGAGAAGGGCGTATAAAGATTTAACAGTGAAACTGTCCTTGGGGTTACGTTCCCAAATTATTCTATCCTCCCTTTTAGGATAATAAAAGAGTGTAGGGCCATCACCGATAAAAATTGATGCTCGATCACACCATCTACCCTTCAGATGTTGAGAGTGATGTTCTAAAGTACTCCTTGTCCTACACCACATACCACATCATAAATGAAAGCATTTTTGTTTTCAAAATTTCATCAAATTTCATAATGATTTAGTGGAAATATATGAAACACAAGGACTGTTGTTTCCCAATTTTCTTGGATTTTTCAATTTTCTTCATTAAGGCCTGACTTGGCAAAAAACCCTATTTACCGCTCCATAAAGAGAATTGGACTTGAAAACTACAGTTATATAATGGAGTCAGGTCGTTACCATTATATAGTGAATGCCCGTTGTAACAAAACCTCGTTGGTAAACTGAATAATATCCAAAATCATGAAAGAAAACGTACACATAGAACGTTTATTTCTAGGGTGCAGTTGGCATACCGATGCATCCGTAGTTGTAAAAGTAAGGTGCACCTTCAAATTTTATCATGGTATATAATTTTGATGTAAAATGTTTTTAGGATTATCTCAAAATCTATTGGTATATTTAATTATAAAATTTTAAATTTCAAAAATAGTTAAAATCAAGTAGATCTATAAACCTATGAAAATCTTGAAAATAGCCGGTATAGATAATATGTTGTAAAATACACTATTTCTGATACTTAAAATCTTTTTATTTTTTATGGTCATACATTTCGATGTTGAGATTATCAATTAAAGGGTTTTTCAACATTAAAACTACCTTATCTGATGGATTTTTGAGGTATATATGTAGTTCTACATTATCAAGTTGCAACCTTATGTAAACTTTTTCATTATTTTTAATACAAAGAGGTTAAAATCATTCTTGTCCATCAAATTTCATAGTTGTAATTCTATCATTGACTGGACTAAATTCAAAAAACACGTTTTCCAACTATGTGCATACCTCAAGCCACCCTATTTGAGATCTAATGGTTAAGAGCAATGTAACTTCCTTGTAAAGATATGGTCTCATAGTGTACAATCTCAAAACTAGTAAATTAGTAACAAGCCACAAATCTTAGAAAAACGGAAAGCGCAAAACAAGGGGAACTTTTAATCTTTAATTTTGAAAAAAACCTCATTTTTATAAACTTTAGAGAAAATTACACATATATATTCTTTATAGTTTCCATTATTACCAAAATACCAAATACTTTCCATTATTACTGGAATATCTATTTTTTTCACTTCATAACAAAAAAATTTTAAAAAGCCTTTTTTTATTCTTTCTTGGTTTTTGAACAACCGAAATGACTAGATTTTCGGTTGTTCAAAAACCAAAAATAAGCTAATTTCGGTTCTTAAACAACCGAAAATAACGAGGCTCGTTTAAGCTTCTGAAATACACAGTTCTATTTTCGATTGTTCAACATCTGAAAATATCTCATTTTCGATTGTTCAACATCCGAAAATATCCTATTTTCAATTGTTGAACAACCAAAAATAAGAATGCAAATTCTAAACTTCTGTTCTATTTTTTGTTGTTCAACATAAAAAAAATATGATATTTTTAGATGTTGAACAACAGAAAATAGGACTGCATATTCCAAAAGCTTACTAAAATACACAGTCCTATTTTTGGTTGTTCAACAACCAAAACAAAACAACCGAAAATAAAAATGCAAATTCTTAGCTTCTACCTATTTTAGGTTCTTCGAAAACCGAAAAAAGGTAAAAAAATCATTTTTAAAATTTTTATTATGAAGTGAAACAATCGAACATTCCAATAATAACATAAACTATTTGATATTTTGGTAATAACAAAAATTATATAAGATATATACATAATTTTCCCTAAACGTTATAGCTTTTTTTCTCATTTAGTACAATTTAACAGCCACGAACCCACTGCAAATCAGCCTTCATTTTGAGCCAGTTTTCTATCGACCCATTTATTCTGTTGCGCAACACAAAGGTCGTGTGTTTCTTAACAATGCGATAATCATTTGGGGCATTAACAACTGATATTTTGTCATATGAAAGCCTTTTGCAAGAAGAACTCATGATTTATCCAAACAATGCTCAAGATTCTCAAAAAACACCACTCAACCACAAACTCTGAAAAAATAGTATCCCAGTACAAGTTTCAGAGAAACAAGAAAGGCCAGCATCTTCCAAAGGGAAAGTAAACGTCTGTGTCTGTTACACATAACAAAGCCCAGCATCCATCATCTACACTGACAACCGGAGGTTAAGTTGACCATCTTTCCTGATGACATTCACGAGATACAGTAGATCTTTACCATCTGCGCTGAGAACCATAGAGGATTCGCCGTTTGTGTACTTACCATAAACCAGTTCAGAGGCTGTGGACTACACAATCCACACCACGCACACGCATGAAATATGCCATCCACTTTCATGCAAATTTCAAATTCCCCAACAAAAAAGAGGCCACAGCACCCGAAGTGCTAGCACCATTAGACAAATAACACGTGAAATTATTATGAGCTTTTCATGTGCTTGATGTGAGACATTGCGAGGGAGATATATATATATATATATAGCAAGAGAGAGAGAGATTACGAGAGAGAGATTTTATCATTGTCCAAACCAAGAAAGCGAGACATCTATGTCCCTCAAGAGCAAAAGTTCACTCCCACACTATGTACAAGGGAATCTTAAATTAAAACCATATATTATCATGGTGATAGCTTGAGAACACTTTAAATTATTCAACTGATCATCATTCGGTCAACAAAGTCTGGCAAATAACTTAACATCACACTTGCCGCAGAGTTCTCTGCATCTTTCATCTTCGGTTTTGGTTCTCCTATTATGCAGAAGGGCTCTCCTGTCGCCATTGTAATTTGAACTGAGCATTGAAACCTCTTATCATGACCAGGGCCATATTCTTTTACGAGACTGCGACAACCAATGTGCCCCTTCAAAGTTCAGCAATGCTTACAACAAGAAAAAAAGCATAAAGACCAAAGAAGTCTAATTCAATAAGAACTGATTCCCTTCAGTAGCAATACAAGGGTTTCATACAAGCAACAAATCAATATTTGTGGTAATAATTTTCAAATAAGCACTCCAATATTAAATTACTATGTAGCTCGAAACATTTTCGAGGACATTTTATGCGTTAATGTCTGAAAATCATATTTGGTTAATTGTTGGAGCAATATTTACTGACTCCCCAAAGTTTTCATTTAGATAATCACGTAATCGAATCCTTTGCTGGGCAAGCTAGGTGTGGCAGTTTGCATTAGGTTCTATCATGATATGAAATTCAGTAAACAAAAACTCATAATATTCATAATCTAATAATGGGATTATTTTCATAATTTCAAAGCCTAGTAGGTATGTATCCATGGCAGATATTTTTAACACATGTAAAATCACAAAATCTGATGATGTACATGCAGCATACCTTTGTAGTTTTATTAGTTTATTCTTTCCATGTGTACAAGGATAATGAGTACTTTGTATCTACTCTTGCAAATGTATCACATGAGTCCATTAAAGGAATTGTCCCTCTACTCATGGAAAGTAAAATTTGGGCTTCATCCTCAATATCTCCAAATCCCTGAGAAAGTTTTGCCAGTTTTAAAGGAACTAAAAGTGAATGACAAGATTAACCCTGTCATGGTTCAAGAAATCATCACAGAGAGAGTTGGAGTACATGACTGTTGTTGGTAAAGCTTCCCATGCTAGAGAAGTATTTGCAACATAATGGACTGTGGCTTCAAATAGGACCCTGCTTTTATACATTTTAAGAGTTCTTTTAATTCTACTTTTATCATTTAAACCAAACCATCTATTACAATTACAAACACAGGACTGTGCATGGAACCGGACAATGGGAGGTCTGTGATGACTTGACTTGTCGAGTCCCAGGTCCAACAGGCCAAGATGCAGACCGGAAATCACTGTTTTTAAGAGACCAGGAAAGAATCCATGAAGGCCCACGCAGACTGGTCACAACTCTGGTTACCTAAGTTAGCGTCATCTGAAACTGGTAAGGTGGCAGTTCTGAGTGACTCTGGTGTGTCCAAGTCGCACTAGCTGAGTTTTAAACATTGATTACAACTATATATGTATGATAAGAAATATATTCTACTTGATTAAAAAAATATCACTCTATTAAAAGAAAAAAACTGCTAAATCACAGGCAGTGTGCAAAATTTCACGAGTCCGACTAGAGTCGCCCAAGTGACTCAGGCTCAGCCCAAGCAGTTTGCCCAGCCCAAAACCCCCTCTACTCACTCAGGGAGGATACCGTAGAGTAACAGTAACATGGCATGGCATGATGCCAAACTCGGTAAGTTCATGACACACTCGCCAACTTCAGAAGAGGGTAGGAAAACTGAAACCCCTTTTAGTCCAATTTTCTCAAACTAAGCTCCCATTTGCACCCAATTTTGAGATTTAAGCTTGAATTTGCATCCTCTAGCTATTGAAGTGATCAGATTTGAGAGAGAATAAAAAACCTTGGATATGAGAGACTTGATTTCGAAGCCAAAGTTCGAAACTAGCGATTTCTTTGCAACCCTAACTCGTTCATGTTTGAAATTTGTTCCCTGGCCCTATGTTTTTTATTTATCCAATAGTAGAAATACTTTCCACAAAGAAACCACTAAGAATCCCAACTTTGTGAATTTTTTAACTTCAGAATGCTATTTAGCAAAATATTTGAAAACTCAGATCAGCTGGATATGAACATCTCAAATCTAGTTTAGGGGTTTCGAGTTGGGGGTATTTGACAACCCTGAGGCATTAAGTCACACTGAGTGCAAAGATTGGAGGATCAGTTCCCGATGTGGGTAAAAGCAATATTGGGCTTTATTTTTAATTTTAAATTCCCAACATTAAAAATAAAATTGGCATTGACTGGCTAACCAAGCTATTCAACAAGGTGTTGAGAACAAAGAAAATGCCAAATAAATGGAGGAAACTTATTTTGGTACCTATTTACAAGAACAAAAAAAAATACAGAATTGTGCGAGCTATCAAGGGATCATACTTATGAGCTACACTAGGAAGCTGTGGGAGAGAGTGAATGAGTAACTATTAAGGTATGAAATGAGTCTATCAGAAAACCAATTCGGTTTTATGCCATAGAGGTCAACAAATGAAGTTATTTTCCTACTTAAGCAATTGATTGAGAAGTTCAGGGCGAAGGGAAAAGACCTCCACATGGTATTTATTGATCTAATGAAAACTCAAGATAGATTACATTGAGATTTGATTTCGTGGGTGTTGGAAAAGAAAAAAGTCTCCAAACACTACAATAGGTCTACTACCTCTTTGTCTTAGTTATGAACGACTTAATTAGGCACCTACAAGATGAAGTATTATGGTGTATGTTGTTCGTGGATGCAGTTTTGATCAATGAGACCCGAAACAGCATCAACACAAAGTTAGAACTTTAGAGGGATGTTATAAAATCTTAAGGTTTTAAAATTTAGCTGGACTAAGACAGAGTATATGTAATGCAAATTTAGTAATAATAGGAGTAGAGACGAGGAAGCAGTTAAGATTGACGGCTAAGAAATACCAAAAAGAGTGCACTAGATAGAAAGAAGGAATCGATTATTATGAGACTTTCTCCCCCGTAGCTAAGTTCCCCTCAATTAGGATCTTAATAGCCATAGTAGCCTAGTTCTATTTCAAGCTCCACCAGATGAATGTTAATACTACATTAGTAAATGGGGAGCTAGACGAAGAAATTTACATAAAACAAAAGCTACATGAAACAAAGGCTTTATAGAAAAGGGAAAGGAAAACCTAGTGTGTAAACTTACAAAGTCTATTTATGCCATGAACAAGCATCAAGGTTGGTACATTAAGTTTCAGGAGACATTGTCAAAAGCTAGTTTTGTGCCTAACCAAGAGAATTATTTAATTATTGTATGTATGTCAAGGTCAATGAGTATAGTGTTATATTTATTTCCCTATATGTGGATGACATGTTAATAGCGAATAGTTTGATGACTCTCGTATTGGAAACAAGAGCTTTCTGGTCACAACATTTCAATATGAAAGATCTTGGAATGTTAACCTATTAAAATAAATATATATGAAAGATCTTGAAGAGGCATCGTATGTTTTGGGAATCAAGATCACCAAAAATAGAACAGAGAAAACCATTCAGTCATCTCAAGAGACATACTGTAAGAAAATTTTGAAACGATTCAAAATGGAGAATTGTCGGCCCGTATTAATCCCCATTAATAAGAAGACCAAGCTAAGCCTAGCCATGTGTTCCATGCCTTTAGAAGAAACAGAAGCCATGCAAAGAATCCCATACATAAGTGCAGTCGGGTAACTAATGTACGCAATGTCAAAGACAAGACCAAACTTATCATTTGCTATGAGTCTTCAACAAGTTCTAAAGTAATCTACGCATAGAGCACTTGAAGAAAATCAAAAGAGCTTTGCTCTATTTAAGGGGAACGGTAAGTCACGGGATCACTTATGTAAGAGGCTTGGATATACAGATACAAGGATATGCAGATGCATACTATCAAGGTGTTCCAGATGAGATGAAATCCACATATGGGTATGTCTTCACGCTTGCTAGTGAAGTTGTTTCCTGGTGCGCACGAAAACAGGACATCATTGCACTGTTGACTATAGAGTTAGAGTATGTGGGTTGTTGTCTTGCAGCTAAAGAAGTATTCTGGTTGAAGAAGTTCCTGAATCAACT
Organism: Amborella trichopoda; assembly: GCF_054954075.1. Taxonomy (NCBI): domain Eukaryota; kingdom Viridiplantae; phylum Streptophyta; class Magnoliopsida; order Amborellales; family Amborellaceae; genus Amborella; species Amborella trichopoda. The sequence continues at coordinate 5,883,673 of NC_142347.1, read as the reverse complement.
CAGATTTGATCTAGTGAAGTGCCCATGTGTAAAAATCTTTTGTGACAACCAGGCGACAATTAGTGTGACCAAAGAGCCACGACATTAGAAGAAATCAAGGCATATTAAGGTAGACTACTACCATATTCGCAACGAGATCCGAGCAGGAGAAATCGAGGTTGCTTATCTCTCAATGGAGGCTTTGTCAACAAATCTTTTATCAAAAGGATGTATAGAAATGTATTTTCCAAGCATGTACCATAGGATGAGCATGAGAGAGATTGAGAGGGAACGATTGTATGGCCTTCAAAGGCCACGTGGGAGATGTTGGGGTTTGTGGCCTTTAACAGCCGTGAGAGCACGTAAAAGACAACTATAGTGGATTATATACTTCAATGGGAGTATGTATTATTTGATTGACCTTTGGTTAGGCAGTATATGGCCCTGATAGTGTATCAAAATGCGCTAGGCGGGTCCTAGGGGGCCTGAGGGGTCCAGGCCGCCTAGCGCCTAAGCGGGTGCCCAGAACCTGGGCGGCTGCCCAGTTGAAAAAAAAGAAAAAGTCCCAATATACCATATTCCATGTTGAAAAAAAAAAAAAAAAAAAAGATAGAAGTTGAGAAGAGAATTTTGATAATCCATATTGTTAAAACAGTAAACTGTAACACCATACAAGTGTAGGATATAAAATTCAACACTCAACACAACAGAAATATATAGAAATTTAGAAAATATACAGTTTAACAAAAGTCAACACTCATGACTCAACACAACAGTCAACAAACTCAACACTCAACACTCAGCAGTCACCACCAAGAGGCAAGAGTCTTCAGTCATCATCATCATAGGAGTCGTCTCCCTCTTCAATATAACGCTCTGCCTCTTCCTCCTCTTCTTCTACCTTCCTCTTACTAGTATGTGCAATCAGTGCAGATGAGGCCCTAGGAGTCTTGGCTGCTCTATCTTTTTTTTTGTGCTTCTCTAAACTCAAATATTGTATAATTTCCTCCTTAGTAGCCTTAGGAATATTTTTACACAGGGCAACATCCCCTGTCATACAGGTAAGGTGTTTTGTAAACCGGTAAATGCCCCCATTAGTATCCTTTCCACAATAATTACATTTAATATGATTTTTATTACTTAGATTCGGGTTATAACCATACTTCCAACCCGGATAACCACTCCGACTAGAAATTGGAGAAGATACTTCCATAGAACAAGGCTTATTTTTATCTTTTTCTTGTTCTTCAAAATTCAGAAGATGTCTAATCTTATCTCGAACTGCCTAAGGTACTAGAAGCAACATTACCTCTAACACCAGCAAGGCGTTTCTTGAATCGGCTAATACCCCAATTGGTATCTTTTTCACAAAAATTACACCTTATATAATTTTTATCATTTGGTTTTGGGTTGTACCCATACTTCCAACCCGGATCACTTTTTCTAAGAGTAGTAGAAATAGATCTATGACAAGGATTTTGTTTTTGTTTTTGTTTTCCATAACTTAAAAATTGTTTAATCTCCTCCCTGATAGCTTCAGAAACATTTTTACAATGGGCAACATACCCCTTAATACCGGCAAGATGTTTCTTAAATCGGTTTATGCCTCCTTTTGTATCTTTTTCACAAAAACTGCATCTAACGCAATTTTTTTCATTTGGTTTCGGGATGTATCCATATTTTCAACCCGGATCTCCACTCCGACTAACTCCTGAAGAAGACATCTCAAAATAAAACAAGCAATCTAAAAAATACACTAACTTTGGTTGCTTGAACTCCAAACTTTGATAAACACTTTGATGATTCGATACAATGAAATGTAATTTTTTGGAGGTTTCTATTACTCTAAAAGGGGTTCTGGTGGTTTTAGGGTTCAAATGAACCTAAAATCCATCATTCTTAACTTTAATATCTTTGAAAAACATGAAAAAAAAAAAAAAAAAAATCCGCCTCTGGGTGGGGCGCAGGCCTTGGGCGGCCACTCAGGGTTGGGCGTTGGGCGGCCGCGTAGGCGGATTCCATACTACCTGGGCAGCTGCTCAGGGACCACCGCCTAGTTTGGCCGCCTAGGCCTAGGCGATGCTCCCAGGCCTTCTGGACCACCTAGGCGCTGGGTGGTCCGCTTTTTTGAACTACGGGCCCTGGTCATATTCAAAACGGTTACCGCTAGGTATGTAGTACTACCAAAAGGGTTTACAAAGGGTCATCCCTTATTGAGGTCGGAGAGATGCCCGGGGATAATCAGTAGGCCAGAGAGTTGTGTGGTCTCCTGAATACAGATGTAAGCATGTGAGAATTATGGCCAAATCCTCAACAAACTTCTTCACGAAAAATACATATGACAGCTGCATTTCCAGAAAGCAACCCTAAAAAGATATACGTGTACATGTACATCGAGAGAGTTCCCTTTGCGCTATAGTGATATGTGCTTGACTTGCTTTTAAGGGAGGGAACTGTAATCCACACTCCAAGACTGTATTCTTACTGTTTATTGGCCAACTTTGACAAGTCAATCATGAGCTCCTGTATGAAACCCTCATCATGGGTTTCATTGGGTTGGTTTATGAAGACAATTGTAGATTATAGTCACTAGGTCGAGTGGAGCACCCTTACATTCACTTGTTTTTCACCCATTTGCACTAGTCCACTACTAGATATTTTATATTTAGTATTGAGAATGCTTCAATACAAACAAAGTCTCGATACAAGCCAATGCCAAGCAAACAAATTCGCCATAAATCAAACAATTTCAAATTCACACTACATATAAACATTGTTTTGCAAGTTCAAGGCATGCATTCGATGAATTAGCAAAATTTACCTGCACAAATCATAAGATATAAACATTATTTGATAACTGAAATCAATTATCATGATCTCCCAGTAGATACTACTGCTGTCCTCCACAGAACTCCATTGTAATATACAAACACGTCAACTAACATATATTCTTCCCTAGAAATCGTCAATAACTTGCCCAAAAAAAAAAAACTAATAATAAAAAATTCATTTTAGGTGAGAAAAAAAAATAGAATGAGAACAAAAATTGAGGGTGGACAGGTTAAAAGAAGAAAGAAAGGTACCACAGTTCTCTTTAGTTAAATAGATAATTTCTTAAACTGTGTCTTAAGAGAGGTTAACGTTATTCCTATTGTATGCTCTAAGCTTCTTTCCCCATGTTTTTCCCATAACACACCACAAGCTCAGTGCGTGCATCCATTTGCCAAACTGTCACTTCTTTGTTATTCCTTACACCAAGCACTCTATCGCCTTATTGTCACATCCAAAAGATGCAGAATCATTAAAACTCATTTAGTAATAAGATTCTAATAGGTAGCACTACATTCCCTTATTGTTATCTAATGATTCAAAATTATTGAATAATAAGGTTAAAAAGTTCTAACAGCTCATCGCTTTATTGCTATTTAATTTAACTAATTCTAACTTTATTGAGATGGGTGCAACACACACATATTAGCAGAGCTATATGCTTGCCACTTTCCTTCGTCCATATCTCCATTTTTTCTACCTTGTCTATCTCTTCATCAGACCTTCCTAAGAACAAGAAGTCCAACAACAGAGAGATGCCAAGGCCTTGATAGAGATGCCTCTATCTAAATGACTAAAGGAGTTATGCCAAAATTTTCGGGCACCCTTATAGTAAGAAAAGGTCGAGGGCTTCAAACAATATGATTAAATTCCCAACATGGGTAACTGTTGGAGTTTCCATCAAATAGGATTTCAAGTCAAACTTCTCTCAAAAATATAATTAGGATTATCCTTTTTAGAGTTTTTATTCAGAGAAACATGGGGGAGTCCTGTTGTAACTTATACTATGCCTTAAAACTTTTGATGCATGGTGTGCACAAAGCTTAGAATGTAAGATAACCATTGCGAGGTACCTAGGCTGAAGCGAGAAACCTTTCTGATATGGAATGATTGATGGTGCCTTGAACTTTGCAACATGAGATGATCACTGAGAACTTCCTAGGCTAACGGAATTTGGCAGCAAGCCTTTGGACAACCGAAATATCTAGGTTTTCAGTTTCTACCAAATTCGTTGTGCTGGAATTGTCTTTCCTCCCATTGCTGGCGGCCTTGGTAAAAGGGGGGTCAATGCACTTGGTACACATAGAATGTTCTTACACTTTGTAACTGATCAATAGACATAGCATTTAACTTAGCCACGGAAATAAGGATGAACAAACTTTTGAACTACTTTTTTGTGGCCTTACATGTAAACATTAATACAATAATTATCTGATTACAAATGTAGATGACTAAAGCCATCTGTTAGCTAGTCTTCATGATGACTAGTTCAGATTTTCGTTGAAGATCCACGTAATCGCTGATCATTATATGAATAGCAGCTAGAGTTTTTCTACAGTATCCATGATTATTATATTTGGGAAAGCATTCTATACTTCCCCTACTGTATATAAGTTAAGTACTTCCTCTCCCCTCACCAGCGCAAAAAAATTCCAGCTGTCCAATTTAGGACAGCCACTAGCCGTTTGATCTAGATCATGTCTCAGAGTATTTCATTGTTTTCTTTCTATACAAATCATATGGATATGAAATTTGGTACGTGACATGATCTCAATGGGGCACACCTAAAAACAATATTAAAAAATATTCTCAATAAAATAAAATGACCAAAATACCCCTGAAACTTTTAGGGGTATTTTACCATTTTATTTTATCTGGAATATTTTATTATTATTTTTTGCAGGTGCGAGCTCAAGAGAGGAATGGACACCCAAAATTTGGTGTCAAAATGTTGTGTAAAAAAACCATTAAAAATAAAATAGTATAGAGGTGTGACATTGTGATTGGGTCCATCTTAGCCATCCATTTCAGATCAGACGGCTGGATAAGGGGAAGTATATAACTCTTATACAGTAGGGGAAGTATAGAAAGCTTTCCCATTATATTTATACTTCTCTGTGATACTTCCACAAGGTTATATAGAACATGCGCCCATATACTATTCTTGCTTCTGGAGTGTAAATTTGATAAGATAATCAAACAAGTTTATATTGATGTTTGTCTTTCAACTTTCAAGATAAAACTCTAAAAAGGCGAGTTATATGAATATTTAGGTCTTGAACACAATTAATCAAAGATGGAATTTATTCAATAAAAAGTTAAGAAAGGAAAGATAGAAGAAAATAATCTAGTTTCATTCACCAAGCAGACATAAATGGAATGGACTAAAAAGGATGATACAATCATTTACTACTTGTATTGAGACTAAATGGCACCATGGCTCTACTTTGAGATCATGGTGTTGGACTGACATCTTGTACTCCCTTAAACGATAAATAATATGATAAGTGTTTTACAAGATCACAACAAATAGAAGGACAAAAAAAATTAACATAATACAATCATAGAAGTTGTTACAGGCATGGATGTGACACTAGTAGAGGCATGGGTACAATATTGATAAGCAGAGGTACAGCCAAAAAATCAGAGGTGGCAAAACCCTCAATATATTTTGTAACACTTCCCAAATTTCCATGAAGATAATGAAGCATCGACCAGTTTTTATATTATTTGCAGTTAAAAATTGATCAACACAAAGTAGAAAATGTCCAGGATACTTCTCAGAAAGAAAAATTTGAATCAAGTGAATATACCTAATGTGACTCATATATATCCCGAAGTAATTAAGGAACAGAAGAACTGTATGAGCTCAAATCAGACATCGATGTGTTGGAGAAGCACCTTCGACATATCATAAGACAACCATTCAAGAGATCAAGTTGAAATTTCATTCATATTAGAACAAAGGGAAGGAACAGCAATCAAAACTAAGAGGATGAAGCACGATGTTCGGGTCAAGAAGAATCTTGCTTCAGTCCTGAAGGCAAGACCAAGGAAATTAATGTTGTTGCAACGGTCAAGTTAATAATCCAGTTCCCCAAGAGTGTTCTAGGCTAATGGAGAATCTGATCCCATTAATGTCATAACATATCTTCTGGTCATGCACATCATCATCATCAGAGCCTTATTCCAACAAGTCAGGCACATATGTTCCATAAAAGCAGTACCATTCACATATCTTCCGTAAAAGCAGTATCATTTTCTGTCACAATTGGAATAGTATGTCTTCAACTTTTCATTGACTATGACTGCTGTCGATTACCACAAAGTCCTTTTGACATCTCATAACCTTAGTTTCTGATGAGGAGAAGCGCCAGCAATATCTCTTTAAATCTCATTATCAGTATCAAAAACCGACCACAAATCATTGGGATACGACTTCAATGATTATGATCATTATCAGTATCAAAATGTTTTCTCTTTTTTTTTTTGGTCTAAAGGTTGTTATGACTTCTTCACATCGAGTATCAAATTGTTTCATGTTGCAATCCTCTGGAACATGGTTTTGAGAAGATGCAAGTATCTGCCAATCATCATCAAAGCCTTCACTGACAAAGTATCCCAAGTTCTAGTTCCCCAAGACAATGAAGCAGGCTTGAAGCCTCATCATATATATTCCTTTAAATAAATTCAACATCTACTACTAAAACTTCTCATGCTTCTTGGTCAGCAGCACATGGTATCTTCAAAAACTACAAATGGAGGGGAATTCATTTCCTCTTTCAGGCTACAAATGCTGAAATTTTGGCTGCCTACTTCCATGCTTGTTTACTCAGATCAACCAATAATGTACTCCAGCGTACTTCCTTGTCTTTTTTCTTTTTGTATAGCCTGGGTACCTTTTATCAGGAAGAAAAAAAAACTACTTATGTTTTTCAGAATTTCAGCATTGGTTTCCAGAAGGAAAAAAAGAATCCCACCAATAACCGGATTACAAGAAGTGCAAATCAATCCAGAGTCTCCATAAGAATTGGAATAACTTAACCATTGATCCAATCGCTAATCAACATGTTCTTCAGCATTTCTTGTAAGGCTATGTCATTCAGAAATCATTCTTATGTATAAACTTCTCATGTGCACAAACAAATGCATGAAAGTGGGGATGCCAATACAGGCAAGGAGTCCACCATAAACTCATGACCAGACAAGGTCAATAGGACTATAAGATCTCTAATCTAATCCGATTCATTGCCGTACATAGGCAGAATCAGTAACATATTGATTTCGCAAAAAATTGTAATGCAAAAAAATCAACCAGAAAATGAAATTGACCTCATGGCAAACATGATTGAAGCTTATTAAGGAATAAGGAAAGGCAGAGCAAGTCAGGGATCCATGTAATTATCTAGAAGACTATTAACTTCATTATATTTCCCAAATTGACTCACGCATGCTAAGATTGCTTTGAACTGTTTCAATTTCAAGAAATATACAAAGACACCATCACAAACATTCGCAAAGATCACTAAAATAAAAACTATCAAATTTCATCTTTGATGAAAAAGAACCGATACATATTGGCATAGCACCAATATGTGAAGTTCATAAAATAGGATTAGCAGAAGTATATGATAACCATGTGAATGAAAATTCCTTAAAAGAACTAATGGTAGTACCAACTATACTCTTGGGCAGCTTAAATCACACCAAAACAGGTCTTCTAACAATCTCTGAATGGAGGGACCTACTAAACCATAGAAACTCCCTTAAGCCTAGGCCAACTAAAACACAGGAAAAGCACATCCTAGAACTGCGCATTACAGGCAAGTTATTTAAACAACGATCTATAGATTGTAATCTGGGCAATATGAGCCATTACATTGACTCTAACACATAGGAATACTACACATTTTTCAGAAAGGGCGTCAAATAATATGGAGACAGCATCAAATTGCATATACTAGACTAGACTATATAACCTTTCAACTATCAAAATGCATAAAATGATACAATATTCTAATACGCAACCAACGGCCTTATGTACTTAAAAAGGCCTTACAATTGGAAGGCAATGTCTGCAAGTGTCATGCCATACTTGGCTGTAACGGATATCAACTATCTATCTTTTTGGGTCTCACCATAGTGCATTTCAGTTGCATAACCATAGATTTCATCAAACATTACTTTCAGATTTCCTAGTGAAGCCTTAGGTAAGCAGCCCATGAAAATAATAGGGGTTGTGGACATCATAAGAAACCATATATTGCAACTACGTAATCGTTTTCCAAGTTCCAGTAAAACTCAATAGTTTCAATGCCCAAAATTTAATTTATACTAAAAAAAAATGCCGTTGAGAGCACTGCAAATCCCTGTATCATAACCTCAATTTGAGAAGTATAATACATAGTGCAAATATATCAACTTTCACCAATCAAATAAACCATCATTTCTTTAAGAGCAACAAGGCATTGAAATGGAAGGTAAATAACCGGCATTCTAACCATACATGAATTCTCACTAAAGAAATTAACATTCACATAGTTTTTGACATGCAATAATTATGGTAACATTCAAAAGAAGGTAGAAAAGCATGCAACTCACAAATTACAAAACCCTCAAGTCCATGCCAAAAAACCACAATATAAAAAAAGAACTGAGTGAGAGGATCATACTCATAAGTAGGTTTGCCCAAGCGCTTCCTGCAGCAATAGACTTGTAGAATGTGCTTCCATGATTCTTTCTCTGTGCCACCTTTACTCACGGGTATCAACAATTTTCTCTCTTCCTTAACATTATTAATCATGAGTCTCGCCACCTTTCTCTCCCTAACATCGTCAATCATAGGGCTCGTAGGTTCTCTCTTCACAACATTATCTAGAGGCATCCTGCCTCCATCTTCATCAAAGTCTTTTTCCAACTTGGGATCATTTTCAGTACCCATCAAAGTGGTATCAGGAGATGATTCCTCTTCGATCTTCATATAATTTGCGAGTGCATCCTTCACAGCACACAATTTGGCCACTTCCTTTACCTCATTGCTTCCCTTCCCCATGAATTTCCCATCAACCAACACATGAAATACATTCAAATTCCCCTTATTCTTGTGCGAGAATTCTAACTGCTCCCCTTTCTTTTGACAACGCTCTTGAAGCTCAGTGAGTGGATGGTTTTTAAGGGTCACTGGGTTGATGATGGGCTCAAAAAACTTGCGGAAAACCTGGATAAAGCACTCTATGAGAAATTTGCATGAAACCAATAGGCATAAATTTATATCATCTCATTAGAGGAGACTGAGTTTGAGTTCATCAGAGTTCAAAAGATCCTTAAAATGCAATAACACATCCTAAAATGGCCGTCATATACATCCATGAAATTGGCTAATCATATCCAGAAGAAAAAAAAAAACAGATACCATTTTTCTTCCCTTAAGAAGAAATGAATAAATCAAGGCTCCAGCAAACCTTATAATGAATAAATATGTCGAGAGAAAAAGACTTAGGCTAGTAAATTCAAAGCAATGGCTATCACATATCAAAAAGGACAAAGAAGATAACATTTTATTTCTTTAACTAGAAGTGGATAACTTAAAGACTTCAATGAGACCCTTAAAATGCAATTGATATATCAAGAAGAAAGCATAAGACAAGTACCATTATTCTTCTCATGAGAAGTGGGTAACATAGAGCCAAGCAAAAACCTTAAATTGTACATGTATGAAGCATAACATAGAGCCGAGCAAAAGCCTTAATTTGTACATGTATGAAGCAAATGGTTAAAATGAATGGCTATTACATTCCAAAGGCATGGACGTCACAATACTACTGCATAAAACAGTTAGGCAGATATAACAAAGTTTCTAGAGAGAGAGCTATTACATTCCAAAGCATCTGAAGGTTGTAATCAGAATCTACAAACACAGCACCAGCAATGGATTCCACCACATCAGCAAGCACTTTAGGGGCTTTCATTAGCCAATCGACCTCATCAGGGCTCTTGTTAATGGCTTCAATGAATTCTGAGACCTGCAAATTCACAAGTTAAATAAGAGAAAAACAAAACAGGGCTATTCTATAGTGAGAGAACAGGACCAGCCCATAGGCCATTGTTGAGAGAAAACACGATGAGAACAAAGAGCCAGGCATCTAAAGGCAATTCTAGAGAGAGAAAAAGGACAGTTGAAAAGAGATGCCCTCCAAGAAAGAAATACCCAACAAAGGGGGCCATGCCAGAAAGAGAAACACAAAGAGATGGGCGCAATTCTAGACACAAAAACAACATCCATTAGAGAGTGAAAGAGAGAAAAACATGAAGAGGAAATACTTGAAATAAATTTCAAAAGAATAGGGGTCAACTCTGGAGAGAGAAACATAAAGAGAAACACAAAATAGGAGGTAATGCACTATGAAGAGAAAGGGCACAACACTAGAGAGATACAAAAGGAACATGCAAGAAAAAGGACCAACAAATTCTACAGAGAGAATATCAGTACCTTCACATCGAGGTTGGGAGCATCGCGGAGGAGATAGTTGTAGAAACCGTGCTTAACGGCGACCCTGGCGAGCTTCTCGGTGCTAATATTGGCGGCACGCAGGAGGCTGAGATCGCCAGGGGGCAGAGTGGGGTAGGTCATGTAGACATGGTTGGTAAATGCTAGTGTAATGGCAGCATCACCCACGAACTCCAGTCTCTCGTACGACGTTGGCCCTCCAATGGAAGAGTGGATGAGGGCATCCTCAAGGAGCTGACGGTTGAGGAACCTGTAATTCAGAAGAAGCTCCAACTCGCTCACCACGTCCACACCACTCACCCCCATCTTCTCTACCTCTCTCTCTCTCTCTCTCTCTCTCTCTCTCTCTCTCTCTCTCTCTCTCTCGAGAATATCACTACAGCTGACTCCCACCCTTTCTCTAAGATCTCTCTCTCTCTCTAAGATTAAGATGGGAGTTCAAGACTTAAAACTACTCTCTCTCTCAAAGAAAAACTCCTCGCTTTCTCTTTCTTAAAACTCCATTCTCGCCCCCAAGAACCTCTATTTCCTTTCTGTCAAACTCTACCTTTCAAAGAAACCCCTCTCTCTCTCTACCTTCTAATGCAGAAAGAAATCTCTGCAAGTTCCCTTATTCACATTGATCCTCTCTCCTCTCTCTCTGCAACCCAGGCCTGCCCACAGGAATCCTCTCTCTCTCTAACCAGGATTTACACAGCTCTCATTATCTCTCTAAAGTCATTGCAGAGAACTCGATCCTTCCTGCAAATAAAACCCTCGCTCTAAACCCCCTATCCCTCCTCTAAAACCCTCTTGCACAACTCTTTATTTTTTGGAAACCGAGTTGATCCCTAAAAAGACTCCCCCATTCTCAACGACAGGAAATATAGGAACCAAATTTAAATTTCAAAATTAACATCCCCCATTCTCAACGACAGGAAATATAGGAACCAAATTTAAATTTCAAAATTAACATCCCGTTTTTAGAGAGAGAAAGAGACTCGGCCGATTTTATTGCCCTGACCGGTATTTACCGTTCCCGAATCTATCGAGACAATCTCTCTCTAGAACTCCTCCCTCTCTCTCTCTAGAACTCCTCCTTCCCTCTCTCTAGAAGCCCTCTCTCTCTCTAGGTCCATAGCTTTGTCCTGATTGGTTTAGAATTTAGAATTTAGATATTATTTGGGGAAAAGATTTAAGGGGAAAGGTGCTTTTTCTCAGAGCTTGTCAGGATTATTGATAAATATAAATTGCCCCTATATCTTATTTAGTCACCGTACCGTACTTATTCTACTGTCAATAGGAGAGAGAAAGTAGAGTTTTAGAGAGAGAAAATGTTGAAATTAGGATCTCTGATTCCCTTCCTAAAATGGGTTGAACTGGATTTTCTTTTCTAAACCTGAACCGTTGCGTCCTAATCTCTCCTATTTTCATTTTGAGTGTGTATGTTATATGCTCCTTCGAGAGCGTACTATACATTTACTTTCTCGAGCAAAATACTTGATAGAATCTTTTTTTATTTGAAATTTTGGGATCCATTAAATTATCATTAGATGATTATTTTCAAGGAAACTATTAGATTTTGAGTTCTTGAATATGTAGATCATTTCTTGCAAAAATTGGATTGCAATCTTAGGATGCTATTTTTTAGGTGAGGTTAGTTGGTTAGTTCTCGGTATCACATCTCCAAATATTGGATCTAAAAGATATTTCTACCTTGAGTATGATTGGGGTTATATGTTTTTTACTCCCCGGGGAGTAATTAGAGGTTCTTTATCTCTTTAAAATTTTAAGATATATTTTTAAGATCAGGTTTTTATGCCAAGCTAATTTTTAGGGACACGTAATCTCTAAGCGTGGATATCATGAATAAGAAAAGATAAATAGATTTTAAAAACTAGAAGCAACCATTCTAATTCAAAAACATTTGGACCATTAGTTTTTATTGTTTTTAGATGGGACACCATCTTCCATCCATCTTTAAGATGAATGCTTTATAGTTTACACTTTTCGGACCTAGAAATGTGGTCCAACCGACATGAAACAATTTTTCATATTTTAAAAGCTCATATTAGGGTACTCGTATATAAATATTTATTTAATGTACTCAATATTCTTATTCCACCGTATGCTAACAATTTTATCTAGAGGTATTTTAGATAATTAAATAAGATTAAATTTTAATTTTTTATAATACAAATATTTATTATCTATAGTAAAAGATGACATCATCATGACATTAGCCATATGAAGCAATTATTGATTCCTATCTATTAATTAATGGCACTATTTTTTTACAAAAATATCTATCTTACCCGTCTCAATTACAAAAAATATTTTTATTAAAAATAATTTGTATTATAAAAGGGCAATGATTTCATGCAACTTTTGATGTATGAATATTAAAAAATTGTTGACTACATTAAAAAAATACTCATCTTAAAATAATTTTATTTTAAATCATGAGATAATTACACCAAAAAAATATGAATTAAAATTAGAGTTTGTGTTTTTAAATAAAATAATAGGTTAAGGAGACTACTGCCCCAAATTTAAGATCCTATATTTCGTCTTACATAGAGTTTCCACGTTGTGAATATTTATTCGTGCAAACAGATAATTGCCATCTTGTTTCGTTTTCTTGTAATCACATCATGAAGCTTTGTAGAATAAGTTAAAAGATTTCATGCTCCAATGGAGCATACTATCCATATACTCTCTAAGGTAAACCCCAATTTAGGACTATTTTTAAGACCCTAAAATTTGGGGATTTAACCTTTTTCAACCCATACTACACTTAGTAAGAGAAGTTCCAATTTGCATGGCCTTGAAAAAAATGATGTTTCAAGATTGAATAGGAACAATCTTAATTTTGAAAGGTGAGATCTAAGTGCTAGAAACTCAAAATTCACTTTTTTCTTTCAAATATAATCATCTTATCATTGTTGTTAGGTGGTTTCGTTTCAGATCAAAAATATCTTCTCAATTTAGTCTTCTGTCTAAGGGAGTAAGCGTACAATAATGCTCTCATACAAGCATGGTTTATACATCTCATTCTGAAGATCATCTATTTATTATTTATTCCGCATGGTATAGCATCCAAAGTGGCCCAAAGAGATTTTTGTATTTATTTTTTTTATTTATTTTAAAATATATTTATTGGATTTTTGGATTATAGATGTGTTTCTCTATAACACACAAAATAAATATAATAATAATATTTTGATAGAAAAATATTAACCAAAATACTCTTAAAATAATTTATAGGTATTTTGATCAACTTTATTTATTTAAAATACTGTTTTATTATTTTTATTTTGTTCACCATATAAAATGCATATGAGCAAAATTCTAGATAAATATAATTTTTTTAAAAAATGAAAAATAAAATAAAAATACACTAATTTTGTGACCATTAGATGTTGCCATGTGTTAGAAAGGTGCTTGTGCACCCTTCCACCATACACATGATGTAGACGAGCGACTTTCTCTATTCCTAATTAAAAGTCCTAAGGCTAATAGCGACTTAAGCTTGTGGTTTTTCTCCGGTCGAGAGCGCGTTTGGTCTGTGTGAAAATATTTTTCAATAAATATTTGCATGTGAAAAAATTACATCATTGGGTTAGGTTTAAAAAGATGCATTAAGACTAATTGGTGTGAAAATATTCATACACTTAACCATATGAGGAAATTCTTTCAAATAAAAATATTTATCAAAAAATATTTTTACATGTTACGAAAATAATAAAAATGTTATGTTAGAGTACTCACACTATATAGTATTTTATAATTGTATTCAACAAATTTTGAACACTTATATATAATTATTTTGTAATAAAATATTTTTTTAATAAAGGTATTTTTAGTCATTAAGAAAGGGTGTAACATCATCCACATGAACGTGATGTCACCTACATGGAGCATTAAACACAACTAGTATGCTCCATGTAGGTGATATCATACACATGTGGATCATATCACACATCTCCTAATGAAAAGAAAATACTTTTTATTAAAAATAAAATGTTTTTTGTGTGTTATAAGTGTCCAAAACTTGTTATAAAATTATCGAAAATACCATTATAGAAAAAATGCTACACGTATAAAACAATGGTATATAAATATCTTAAATTTGTTGAGTACATTTATAAAATGCTCTAATGTTAACACTTTAACATAACCCATAATAAAAAAAATGTGACTAAACTTAATAACGAGCTATACCACTATTAAATAACATTGTTTTAAAAAAAAAAAATTAACTGCACTTCTAAATAACAGGGAACTATTCAATAAATGTACATTGACAATGCATGTAGGATATGGACCTTGAAGGTGGTAGAAACCTCCCTAAGTTGCCCTCTCTTGGAAGTTTGCAAGTTAATGGAGAAAGAGAAGGGAATTATCAATCCAGAAAAGAAAACAATAAGTTCAAGAAGTGTTATTTAGGCCCTGAAAACCTTGGCTTTACATTCAATAAACTCCTTCAAAATTAGTGTATTAAAGATCCATATGGATCAGAAATTGCCGATTTGGATGGGAAATCAGCCGGATCAAATAGGTTATCAGAAAGTAATGTTACTGATGGATCTGAAGGATCCACAAAACCTTATTTACGGAGAGCTTTGAGAGATGAGAGAGCCATGGTTTTGTTTTCTGCACAACCCTAAATTTTGATGATGCTTTAGAGAGCGAAAGTCAGGATTCCATTGTCTACAGGGAAAGAGAGCACACATGGAGGGAGTAGAGAGAGAGAAAAACTTGGAAACGATGGATGGAGAGGAAAAGGTGGTGGAGGGGATGCTGAATAGGGAAGCTTTTAGGGTTCTCTTATTTTGTTTTGGATTTTGGATCACTGTGTCATTTCTTTTGAGAAATCGTTGTTTACCTAAGTAACGTGTCATAAAGGATGAAAAGGTGGTGCTCGCCTTCTTTTCTAAACTTTGAGTTGACAAAAGGTTTTATATAAACCCAAGGGTCTACGAGGCCCATAAGTGTGGGAGAGAGAAGGTCATTTTTCGAACTTTTTAATATAGAACCCATCATAAAAACACCTCTCATAAACCCTATTCTATTTTTAAAATTTTTATTTTTTTAATATTTTTAAGGATCGACGATCAACAATCTAACATGGATTTGTGGGTAGAAGATCCACGCTATCAATCCGGGTTTTAAAACACTGCTCAAAATTGTATTTTTATTAGGATCGGACTGGTTAATAAACTAAGGGAGGGGTCTAATCCAGTTAAAAGCAGAACCAATTGAAGGGTCTAGTCCAGTTAAAAACAGTCAAACTATTAATTGGTAAGTTGAACAGTAATTTGGAAAAAAGATTAAAAGATGAATAATAGTTTCACATAATAAATAGTGGGGTTTCTATAAGGTTGCAACCTTAAACAATCCAACTAAGACGTACCTCCAAATTTTATCATGTAATTTTGGTGTAAATTTTTTTAGGATTATCTGAAAATTTATTTTTATATCTAATTATGAAACTTTAAACTCCAAAAATAGTTCAAATCAAGTAGATCTATAAATATATGAAAATTTTGAAAATGGATTGTCTATATAAATATGTTGCAAGATGCTCAATTTCTGGGACTCGAAATCTTTTTTTCTTATATATATTCATACATCTCGATATCTAGATGATCGATTAATGGGCATTTCAACATTATAACAACCTTTTCCGATGGATTTTTGAGGTGCATACATAATTCTACATTTTAAAGTTGCAACCTTGCACAAACTTTTTCCTATTAAAATTAACTTTCTCAACATTATTTAGCTAGTTGACTGTTTCAAAACCGATTATACCCACTAATTAAAACAATTTAAACATTGATTTTGACTGACTTTTTATCAAACTCATTTTTTCTAGACTAAGACCTGTGGCTATTTGACTAACAAATCCAATCCGACCTTGATAACCATGACGATCCTATGCTAATAATAGGAAGAACCCGATGCGCACTAACATCCAACAAATGATTGGTAAAGGTTTATGAGAGAAGGATGATTTATTCCTTCCTCAACCGAAAACTGTTTGGATTAGCTCAAAAATAATAATAAACAAATAAATAAATATAAATAAACAATAACAAGCACAAGAAAAAGTCTTGAAATACTAGGAATGCAGTATGGAGGCGTTTGATAATTGAGAAAAAAGGAGAAAGTCTCGTACTTTCTCATGTATTGTATCTTTTACCCGTTTGAGAACAGTAAACTTGGGGAAAATAGGAATTTATTTTTTCCCTTGAGAAAATTGGCATACCATAGGCACCCCTACCTAGCCACTTTAGGAGAAAGTTACAAACCATCAACAAATATGATAATATTATATTTATATTATATATTAAATATAATATATAAATTATTATAGGGAAAAGTTTATATTGAGCCGAGGCTCTAAACCATCAAATTAGAGCTTACCTCAAAATTTTATTAGAACAAGTTGTTTTGATGCTCAAATATCTTCAAATTGATCATTTCGACATCAAGATGTATAGACATGAGAAAAAATGGATTTCAAGAATTGGAAATACCGTATTTTGTAACTCATTTTTAAATCATCAATTTTCAAGATTTTCAAGTTTTCATATATTTGTAAATCTACACTATTTTTGAAGCTTTAAACCTATCACAAAGATTTCCAGTATTGAAACTACATTTCTTGATACTATTTGAAGGTAGATCCTAATTTGATTGTTTAGAGCCTAGGCTCTATACAAATTGCACCCATTATTATATTATATATTAAATTATCATAGGAAAAAAATTATGTAAGGTTACAACCTTAAAATGTAGAATTAAAGATGCACCTCAAAAATCCATTGAAAAAGATCGTTTTAATGTTAAAAAACGCTCTGATTGATCACCTCAACATCGAGATGAATGAATACGAAAAACGAAAACTTTTGAGTCTCTGAAATAGTGTATCTTTCAACACGTTATTTAGAACATTCATTTTCAATATTTTCATATGTTTATAGATCTACTTGATTTTAACTATTTTTGGAGTTTAAAATTTTATAATTAGCTATAAAAATAGATTTTCAGGTAAATCCTAAGAATTTTTTACACCAACATTATGTTATGATAAAATTTTGGAGGTGTGCCTTAATTGGATTGTTTAAGGTTGCAACCTTATAGAAACTACATCCATTATAATATATTATATATAATATTTTTATAATATATATTATATTATATTAACATATTAATATAATATAATACATATGGGTGAGGTTTGTATAAGGTTGCCTCCTTATACTGTAGAGGTCAGGTGCACCTATAAAATTGACTTAGAGATATCATTTCGGCGTCGAAAATCTTATGATGGCTTCAAAATATATTTTTAAATTCAGTTAGAAAATTTAAAATTTAAAAAATAGTACAGATGGAGAAAATTAATAAACACTTGAAAATCTTGAAAATAGACGGTCCATATGACTTTTTATTAGATGTCCTATTTTTTGAACTTGAAGTTCTTTTTTCTCTTCATGTGCATTCATCTCAAGGTCTAGATGATCAGTTGGAGGGTTCTTCGTAGAAATACTCTCCCCTGTAGGATTTTTGAGATGCACCTTTTCTCAACAGTATAACGTTTTTTTCCAATACATATTATAAAATATATAATATAATATAATATAATATAATATATAATATTAAAATAATATACAATACAAGTGATTTGGATTTGTAAAAAAATAAAAAAATTTAAACACTACCGGACATCCGTGATCGTCAGATTGGCCCAGATTCAATCAGAGCCGTTGACGCATTTAGCTTATCTAAGCTAGGCTGTATATATATATATATATATATATATATATATATATATATATATATATATATATATATATAGCAATGATTTCATGGAACCGTTGTATAGTAATATGATGCAATAACCTTAAAAAACCATCTTATGGCCATTTGTTTGATCCAAAATTTGAAATATACACTATTTTCATTCTAATGAACAATCACAAAAAAAAAAAAAATGAAAACATAACCTAGATAGTATTTTTTTAGCCTAATTAACATAGGCCGTTCATTTTGGTGAGATACTTAGATCTAGGCCTTAGAAGGATTTTTTTATTTCCAATTTTTTGGATGGCTTTATTATCATTAGATGAACAATGTTAAAAAAGAAAAAAATGATTTTGAGTTAATAAAGGCTAAGATCTTGAAATTTACAAAATGAATGGTCTAGATTCATTTTTAGAGATGACTCATTTTGACCATATCTAAGGTTCAAATGGAACTTTTTTTTTTTGGGAATTGATTATTGAGATGAAGAGTTACATTATACTATGATTCAACCGTTGCATTGGATCATTTCTTATATATATATATATATATATATAGCAAGTAATTTTTTTTTCACAGTAGAATAATTTTTTTGTGTAGGATTCCAAGCTTTGAAAGTAAATCGTATTAATTGTTCTTTGTAATCAACTGATTGTTTTAATATGCCACCAAGTCCTAATTCAGAAGCATCACATTCAATTATTTTAAAAGCTGTAGGATTAGATAAAGTTAAACATGGTAATTCTTTGGCTTTTAATTTAAGTCGTTGTACAGCCAAAGTATGGACATCAGTCCATGGTAGAGGATTTTTCTTTAATCGGTCATATAAGGGTTTGGCATCAAGGGCTAGATTTTGGTAAAAATCACTTATATAATTCAGACATCCTAAGAATCTTTGTAATTCAGTTTTGTCTAAAATTTTGTCAGGAAATTTATCAGCAAAGAGAATGGATCTATCAATTGGGATAATTGTCCCTTGATTTATATTATGTCCTAAAAATCTAATTTTTGTTTGGAAAAGATTTAGCTTTTTAGCAGAGACTACTAATCCAGCATTTTTAACTGTGTGGATGAAAGTATGAAGATGTTTAAAATGTTGTTCAAGAGATTCAGAGAATATTAGAACATCATCAATATAAACTATCATGAATTTATAGAAAGGATTAAATATATCATTCATTATTTTCTGAAATTCAGATGGAGCATTTTCAGACCAAAGGGCATAACATTCCATTCATATTGTCCAAAAGGGACATTAAATGTTGTTTTATATTTATCTTCTTCCTTTATCTGTATTTACCAGAAGCCAGATTTTAGATCAAATTTGGAGAAGATGACTACATGTAAGAGTCTATCGAGTAAATCTTTTTTATTTGGAATGGGATATTTAATCCATTGTAATACTTTATTGAGAGGTTTATAATTAATAACTAGTCGTGGAACTCCTCGTTCTTGTTCGGCGTTTTTATTAACATAAAAAGCAGAGCAGCTCCAGGGAGATAAACTGGGACGTATGAGTTTCTTATGAAGCAAATCTTTAATTTCATTATGGCATGTTTGTAATAATTCCGTATTCATCTGTATGGGACGAGCTTTTGGTGGCATTTTCGTTTCACTCAAATTAGGTTCATATGGTAATCCAACAATATGTTGTTTTCTATGTCAAAAAGCGATTGGTAGATCATTACATATTTCGTTTTCAATAAGGCTTTTGAGTTATTGTATTTTTTGTATCATATCATTAGTTTGGAGTTTTTCACTGATAATCTTGTGTTTGATTTCAAGTTGTAACGATCCTATAAAATCTTCTTTTTGTTTAATATTTTGTTTGACAGTATTAATTTCTTTGATTTTTGGTTTATCAAGAAATTCAAATTTAATAGGGGTACCATGAGTATTTGTTTCAATGCCTGTATGGGAAATGGTAATCGGATATAGCAGAGTGAGGAAAGGTACGCCAAGGATTGCAACCTGGTTGAGTCCCTTGACCATAATAAATAGAGTAGGAAAACCATGTCCTTCATTACAAACTTTAGCATTGGATAACTTGTATTTAATAAATAGTCTACTCCCATCCGCAGTGTTAAGGATTTGAGTAGTTTTATCGAAGTATTTTGTAGGAACTAATCCTTCATTAAGGCAATTAAGATCAGTACCTGAATCAACTAGGGCTAAGGTTTGGAATTCATATTCATCACTTATTACAATGGTTACTAATACAAACCATTTTTGTGTGATTACTCTATTTAATACATTTACTGATTTCCTGGTAGATGATTCGCATTGATTTATATAATCATTGGGATGATATGATTTGGGTGAGTGGTCAAATTCAATGGCATCTGAGTCAGTGTCGATTTCTGAAGTTTTATTCTGGAGTTCAAGAATTTGAATTCTATTTTTTAATTGGGTTACTTCTATTTTAACTGTATTTACTCAGCAATAGTAGGTTCTTTTTGTGTGGCTTCATGCTGACTTACGCGTTTCATTATATCAGAAAAGTTATAATTATCAGGAGGTTTAACTAATGACATATGTTTTGTTTTTGTTTTAGTCAAAGTAATAAACTGAGTAATTATTTCTCTTTTTTCATCAGGGTCAGAAATTTTTTCTATTAGGTCTAAAATAAGATTGTCTTCTTTTGTTAGCGTATGAATATCAGAAGTTGTAATAGGACATTTACATATTTCTTCATCTGTGTCAGAACTACTATTTGTGGACCAATAAAAATCATCATTATACATAGTTCCTATAAAAGATGTATCACTACTTGATGAAGTAGTATCTGTATCTGAACTAGTAGATGAATCATATATTTGAATAAATGTCATATATTTTATTTCTGATTTGCTCATCTAATGTAATAGAGTCTAATTTTTGTTTGACTTTGTATTGGCTTTTATAATGGCCAACTTTTCTACATTTATAACAAACAGGTAATTTCTTACTGTTTTGTTGGAATTTTTTAGATGCAAAACGTTTAGTAAATTTCTTATATTTTTTATGTTTGGTTGGAAAAGACTTATGTGTTTTTTCGGGTTTATTAATGCGATGTTTTTTCTTTTTATATATTTTATGTGATTTATTTTTATCAATATGATAGCCAAATTGTTGGCAAAAGTCTCCTAACTCTTTTTTACCACTTATGTTTTGTTTATCAAGTTGCTTTTTTAGTTTCATATCTGTGCATAGGGCTAAGCCTTCAGCACATATTTCAGAAGATAATTCACCTAAAGTATATTGAGAGTAATTGATTATGCCACTATTTTTATTTTTCAGACGTTCTTTGACCTTTTCAGCGAATAGATATGGTAGTCCTCTACGAACTTTTCTTTCCAGTGGTCAAGATGACTATCTTCTCGTATAAGTAAACGAGAGAAAAAAACGTCCTTATACCATTTGTAGTGAGATAGTGTAGGACAACGTAAATTAGATAAAAGATCAGCAGTTCGGGCTGCAAGTATTGAAGTATTTCCTATGAAATGAAGAGCAATTGTATAAATCAGTGAATTGACAGCATCACTTTCAGAATATACCATATCTTGGTTGTGTTCATTTTTTGTTGTCCATTGACGAGTATTTGTTAATATTTGTTGTTTTGTTTGTTCATCGAAATAAGAATCCCACCATCCTCTTAGCCAGCCAGTAAATTCTGAAGCTATGGCTTTTGCTATTTCCTGATCATGCTACCAGCCATTTTACATGCCGAAGCATACATAGTCATATGTTTCATTGTATCTAATATTCGGTGATCGGAAATTCCATCAATGTTCCAATCTATAATAGTTCGACCAGTATATGTAGAGGTATGACTTGTAAGGTCTTCTTCTAATTGGATATCAACTGGGGTTGGTCTCTTATAATATGGTCAGGCATTTATTGGCTGCCAATTCTTATTATAATTGACTCTATTTATCGTACTTGGGGAAATATGATGTTCAGAAAATGCTTTTTGTATATTTGTTATTGTGTTGGCAATTGGTGGTTCAATATTTTCATTTTCTTGGAACATTATTTCTTCCTGAAGAGTCATATTATCATGTTCTGGGATTTTTGTTTTGCCTTTATCGTTGTCTTGTATAATAATATTTTCCTTAGGTTTGGGATCTTTTATTTCTAATTTGGATAATTTGGAAATTAATTGATCCATTAGTGTTTTATTATCATCACTTATATGAAATTTTTCTTTATTTAATTCAGGAGGAGGTTTAAAGAATAATTGTTTCTTTTCCTTACAGGTGGGAGGATGTAATAAGTTTTCTATTCTAATAGTTTGTTGTTCAATAGTGTGAAGATATATATTTGTATAATTGTTTTGTTCAATTATGTGTGGGAGTAATTCCATACGAGCTAAATTCGCATTATTTAGTTTGTATGGTGTAGCTATTGTTTCGTATACAATCATTTGGGTTGAGGATCCTATATTATGCTCTGTGTTTGATCTCGTTGTGGCAGATCCAGTATCTGTTTCAGCTATTCCTTGTATTTTCAGACTTTGTTCAGGAGGATGTATGGCTTTGATTGTGTTTCCTTCAGTAGTATTGAATAATGTATACTGGGTTTCTAGTGTATTTATTTCAAAATCGGGAATAGGAATTTGTTTTTGGAGTAGGATGTCTTTTAACCAATCAAGAAAACATGTTCCTTTATTTCCTTGTTTTCTCCATTTGTTGAATTTTTTATGAAACAAAGATACTAATTTAGGATCAAAAGTTTCTACATACCATTCTCTGATATTTTTATTTTCGTGGGATAAATAATCATTTATGATATATTCTTTATCCAATTTTTCTTCAGGTTGTAGTACTTGAATAAATTCTGCTTCATCAGGTTCTTCCTGAGCCTGTTTATATTGAGGGATAATGATATTATCAGATGTTCTTATTAGTCCATCAATTTGTGGTTTTATTGGTGTTGATGGAATAGTTATGATGGGAGGAAGTCTATTGTAAGTAGTAACAGATTTTCTTGCTGGTTCTGGTTCTGATTTTCGGAAAGAATAAGTACTTGAAGTACCCGAGATGGATGAATCATCCATTGGTTGCAAAATTCTATTATTTGTGAATTGGATTTCAATATTTCCATTTGTATATTCAATAATTTTATCTGGAATGTTTTGGATAGATGTTTGTGATGGTTGATTTTCATTATGGATGGACCATGTTTGTGGTAAGATAATATCTGACCATGATATTGTTCTTGGTATAATCGTATTGGATTTTTCCATATTGGTTTGAAAGAATATTGTTTGTCCTCTGGTATCTATTTGAAGTACATTTGGACATAACGTATTCATAACTTTATAATAAATACGATAAATGATGGCTATGTTTTGAGAACCTAACATCATATTAAATCCTTGAGTTTTTAGATTTAAAGACAAAACATTTAAAATATTTGGATATGTAAGGGATACAGAATAATTTGGGAAACAATTGAAATATATTGGTCCACTACATAAACTAGATTCAACCATTCCTAGTAACGAATCAGAAAGTCTGTTATGCCTAGTATCTCATAAGCATATTAAGATAGAATTATTTAATCCTAGACGAGTTAAGGGTTTCACAGCTATTTGGATTAATCCTATATGTAAATATTTATAGTTTTTTGCTTTATGGACTTGTAATATTTTTTGAGATAATAATTGAAAATCTTCTTGATTACTTGTGACAGATAGAGTCGGTTCTACTGTTTTGATAGCATATCTGATTTTTAGATCAAATGTGCCTTTCTTATAAACATCTGATATTGGAACTTTGGGTATGTTCCAATTTTGTATTTGATTTTCAATATCGTTAATAATAATTTCTTCTTTATTTTTTATCCTTAGAGTCCTATTAGTTGCACTGGTTGTTTTATCCGTCAGATTCTTAGTAAATTTCTCCATTATTAGGTTGCGATTGAGTGTTATCTGGACAGTCCTCTTTGACTACCTCTTACGTCTTCTAGACATCAGCGGCTCTCCTGGCCTAAACGGTCAACTGACTGGGTGTCTGAGCGTCTCTAACCTCAATACTCGGACCAACTTTCTTTAATGGATTAATTTTTTAAGTTTCTTAAAATAAAAGAACTAGTGATAACTCTTAGTACTTGAATACCGAGTTGGCTCTGATACTATAAATGCGCCAAGATCACCTTATAAACAGCTACTGAACTTATCTTAGAAATTGAAATATTAAACTATGATAAGATATTACTTGTTGTAATATACTGACATAGTATAAGAATACTAAGATGATAAATATGGCGGATATAATAGATATATCTATGACTATCCACGAAGTATGAGTATAATTACAAATTTTTATGCTAAATACTAATTTAAATTGCATAATATGGAAAAAAAATACTAATCACATATATTGATACAGGAAAGGAATACACACTTACGAATTATTACAAATGCATAAGCTGGAAAATGACTGCCATTCGTGAGGGCAGTAAGAGGGTAGAGTTGATAAAATCACATATGTATTAACAAAAAGAAAGAGTAAGAAGTTACGGACTTGAGAGACGGTAGATTTTCAACAGTACGAAGCTACTGTCTGAGAAAGAGTGAGAAAACAGAAAGAAGAGAAGAGCAAAAGCGAGTAAAAGAACGTAGAAGATAAATGAGCAGAGGTCTGGGCTTGATCTTCTTTGGTCTGCTGGAAGTCCTTGCCTGCCTCCTTCTGATAAGTGAAGGGGGTTATTTATAGAGGGCGAGAGGTAACTTGGTCTCCAAGGTATCCTTTCTGATTGGCGAGAGGTAACTTGGTGCCGAAGGTATCATTTCTGATTGGTTGGTCCTTCAATGAGAGGAGTTAAAGGCGAAAGATGGGATGTAAAGTTGTTTGTCGTGACTTATTGTTAAGTATGTGGTGGCTGTGTATTGGTTGCTGGAGAGCTGACGTGACGGAGGAATCTCTGGTACTGTGCTTGAGGCTTCGTGGCGAGTATCCGAGGGAGGTGTAGCTGGTGGAGTCACATCGTGCATAAAGTGGTGTCATGTCGAGCATAAAGTGGAGTCATGTCGCGAATAAAGGTAAATACAAGAATCTTCTTTATGTCGTATCATGTTGCTGTTGATGCTGATTGTATTGATCGGGTCGCAGTAGTGGGGTCGCAGTATCGGGTCGCAATTATTGGTCGGGTCTCTAGCTGAAATCTTCTAACAATGGATTGCTAGATTGGACTGTTCCTTCTGACGTAGTAGGTGCAGTGGTATCAGGAGCAAAGATATTGAGAAGATTTTGCTCTAATTCTTCAAGGGTAGCATAAGGGTGTGCTAGTCTCATCTTTTTCAAATAAGCAGAAAATGTAGGTAGGCTGGCTGTATTATGTGCTTGTGGGTTCAGGATATTGTTCTGAGGAGGTATGCGTTTAAGGGGTAAGGAGGCAGGATCAGTACTAAAAATATCCCACCATTTAACTTTGATGGTTTTGCCAAGTTTAGGAATGTACTCATAATTATGCGTATTATTTTCAGAGATGACATAATCCCATTTTAGGATCCAGGGTATTTGGTAGATGACCATGAAGTAGAGATGAAAATCATCCAGTTCGGTGCAAGTATTATGTTGTGCAAATTTGGTTTGAAAGGCTTGAAAAGAATCTGGTAAGATTTGTGTCTACGATCCCCATAATAAAAACCAGTGGCGGAACCAGTTTGGGAATCTTTCGTAAATAGGGAGTTTAAATTGCAAGTACCAAGAGTGAGTATTATTTGGATTCTGATATAAGAATACCTTATGTCAGGCTTCTATGTACTCAGCATATTTATAATATTTATATTGGAATTCTGGATTTAACAATTTTTTCCCTTAGAGAGGGTTACATCCCCGATCATCATAAGAAAGTAATTTTTTGATTTGAAATTTTGAATAAGCATATACTTTAGTAGTTCCTTGATAAAAATGAACAATCAAAACCGAACCGGTTTCCATGAGAATGGATTCATACCATTCACGGGTTTTGACCCCGTGTGATGGATTTAAATGGTTTATAAAGTAAAAGGGAGCCAATTTATTTGGGTCAATTTGTGCATGGTTATCAGAAATGGGTATATCTGCTAGGAATGCTGTATCTATATAGACTGACTTAGTAGAGGTAGATGTTTGCTTATTTGGGTATGTTGCCTGAGAAAATGCCGGACTTGGAGTTTGTATTGGACTTTGAGGATGAGTTTGAATCAAGTATTCAAGTATGTTTGTGGATCTAAGAGGTGACATAGGTGTCAGATTCAAAGAGGGATGGATGGGCATAAGGGGCCCAAACATATTGCTTGGTACTAAGTCCATGGGTTGCTTTCCTCTTTTGTTTGGAGGATTATTCATATTGATATTCTTATTGGCAAGAAATAATTGTAAACCGTATGGAAGTGTATCTTTTTCAGGAAGTGTGGGTAATGTACGGTCCCCCCTGCAAAAATTCACCGGTAAGGAAGTCAGGTAAAGAATTAGCAGAGCCGTGAAGATGCTCAATAGAGAAATCAAAGGCAGATAGAATGGCCTGCCAACGGGCAAATATTTGATCTAAAATCTGGCTTCTGGCAAATACAGATAAAGGAAGAAGATAAATATAAAACAGCATTTAATGTCCCTTTTGGACAATATGAATGGAATGTTATACCCTTTGGTCTGAAAAATACTCCATCTGAATTCCAGAAAATAATGAATGATATATTTAATCCTTTCTATAAATTCATGATAGTTTATATTGATGATGCTCTAATATTCTCTGAATCTCTTGAACAACATTTTAAACATCTTCATATTTTCATCCACACAGTTAAAAATGCTGGATTAGTAGTCTCTGCTAAAAAGCTAAATCTTTTCCAAACAAAAATTAGATTTTTAGGACATAATATAAATCAAGGGACAATTATCCCAATTGATAGATCCATTCTCTTTGCTGATAAATTTCCTGACAAAATTTTAGACAAAACTGAATTACAAAGATTCTTAGGATGTTTGAATTATATAAGTGATTTTTACCAAAATCTAGCCCTTGATGCCAAACCCTTATATGACCGATTAAAGAAGAATCCTCCACCATGGACTGATGTCCATACTTTGGCTGTACAACGACTTAAATTAAAAGCCAAAGAATTACCATGTTTAACTTTATCTAATCCTACAGCTTTTAAAATAATTGAATGTGATGCTTCTGAATTAAGACTTGGTGGCATATTAAAACAATTAGTTGATTCCAAAGAACAATATATATATATATATATATATATATATATATATATATATATATATACTAGCTTTCCCAATGTCAAACAAGTGAAAATACTAACACTACAATTTATCAATCATGGTCCCCAGCTTTTAGGCTACCAAATTTCTTCAGCTTCTCAAAATCTAAGAAAGCTAGCAACAGGGAGAATCCCAAAGAAATTGTAGAGAAAGTTATCAATGCACCCTATACTTCATTAATCAAGTTTAGTGGACAACTTGGAGTAAAAATCAACCACGAAGTGGAATCCAAAACTTCAAGGCTAACTATAAAGGCCGGCAAATAGAGCTGTGAGGGTGCACTAAACCTCATGAAAATAGAGCCAACTAAGTGGGGGAACGTATATATATATATATTTTTTTGTAAAAGACTGGATTTTCCACACAAAAAAGTATATATTTTTTGTAAATATTATGTTAGACTTTCTTTAGTTTTTTGTTCTACAGAATGTTAGGCATGATTTAGATTTTTAGCATTAATTTTATTTGTAGTGTTAAATTTTATTTCTCATAAAATGAAAATTAATTAATATATTTTTTTTGAATTTTCATGCATATTTTTTTTTACTAACACTTAAACATTTTTTTAAACTGTCTAGTTATAATTAATCCCTTGATTAATTGTTTACATTGTGTATTTACTAATCATCAATATTGAGCATTTTCCAAAAATACATGATATTTATAAGAGATAAACAATATTGCCAAAAAATATTTAAATTTAACAAAAACTTTTTTAACTAAAAAAGTCAATAGCATATTAATCATTTTTCATAATAGTATTTTTGGCAAAATCTTTTTAACAAATTATATAACTCAAGGAAAGAAGAAACATCATTTCAGTGTGATAATCTATGTTTTGGTTAAAAAAAAAAAAAACAATCTTATCTAAGGACTAATATTGTAATTTTTTTTATAAGATTTGTTTTGGACCAAAACAGACTTTACCTAAAATTTTTACATAATTCACCTATATTAAAAAACCACTAATATGTTCACTTAATTTGCGACTCCGATGTGGCTGTTTGCGACTCCGATAGGAATCAGATTCTTAAAATTTTTGTCTCTTTATTAATTTCATCAAATTAGCTGATATATTTATTAATTGTTTTGGTATTTCAACTTTCAGCAGATGTTGACTATTTCTCAACATTTTTTAATAGCTTAGTATGGCCAAACTGGTCCAAACTTGCTGGTTCACTTAGTCGACTTGGAACTGGCGAGTCATAGATTTGGTTACGCAAGTTGATCTTTTGAAGACCAAATGGGAAGAATTTAAGAGAAAGCATCCAAAAAGATGAATAGATAAGGGTAGCAACAGGTCAGTTTGGGTTGGGTCTGGCTGGACCCGGACCAGAGTCTAATTTTTGACCCATACCCGTACCCGGATTGGGTCTACCCCTCAGGTCCCGGGTCAGGCCCAGGTCCATTGCCACCCCTATGAAGGGAGCATACTCCCATGCTGAGAGACATCTATATGCAGACTAGGCATGCATCAGGCCTTGGTGCTCAAAGGACAACAATGAAAAAATGAAGTTAAGCTACATTGAAAAATATGGTCATTCGGATGCTAAATATATCAAAAAAATTTCCCAAAAATGTTTGGCATCCAAATGTCTCAAATTCGAGTTTTGAAATCGCCTCGCTGAATATCTTCTCGCATTAATTAATTGGGTGTGTGAGAGGCTGTTGCATTGTTCATTTCCATTGGGTAACATGACAGTTTGATTGTACATTTCAATGCTCTTTGGGAACAAACGATCCTATTTCCTAGTCTCAAACACCAAGCGGGTCTAGCCATCAAAAGCCCCATCCAATCCAATGGTTGTGGTAGAACATACAGGAGATGGTCATGCTGTATAAACATTGCATGCCTGGTAATTGCGACGCCGTACATCCGCTACCAAGAAATGCCATTTTGTTTACACACAGATCCAAGTGAGGAAATTTGAGATTTCCCCAGAAATCTGAGAGTTCCCCAGAAATCTGAGATTTCCCCACTTTAATCTATCTAAAATAGAAAATAGTTAGAAATGAAGGAAATGAAGATCATCAAACTATGACTTGTAGAAATATACCTCATAATCTCTTTCATGTATAGTGATCTCCCCTATTAGAACTTAACAAAGATTATGAGAAGTAGAAGCCCTAAAATCTATAATGAATGAAACTTTAGGAATTTGCTCAAGGTTAAGTAGTTAGGATGGCGGGGCGCCAGTGTCTTGAGTTCCATTTCTAACACAGTTAGGGGCTCCATCACTACTGAACTAACCTAAAAAAATTAATAACAAAACCTTAAAAAGGAAGAAAGAAAACTACTTGAAAATTTGAGGAAACAGAAAATGGAGTCATCTAGTCGGGCCCACAAGCTCTGTACCTGGAACTAGAGCATGGACAAGACCTGCAAAGTCATAGACCAGCCTGCTCCAACTTCGAAATGATGTGATTGAACTTAAAATGGGGTCAGAACTTGTTTGAATGTTAGATTGAAGCAAATTGGCAGTCAAGGTTTTGATTTGGACTTTGGGATGGATCCTACAAGGACCGAGGTCCCTAGGCTGTGCCTGTGGTTTACAATAATTGGGCTAGCCTTTCTAGCGACTTTAGGCATGCTAATGACCTTAGTTTTGTGAGGGAAGGGCTAGGTCTCTTAGGGTTTTAGCTGGGGGTCAGAGACTTCAAACTCCAGAAAGGTCCTGAAATGCATATCCAAATAGCTCTTTAAAGAGTTGAAGTTCCCATAGAAAACCCTAAAAAAAGTTCATCAAAATCCTAGCGATTTGGGCCCACCATTTTGGCCATCCCTAATTTATTAGCTTCCATGAGTGACATTTCAGCTTCCAAATGTCAACATCTGGAGCTGAGATATTTTGAACCCCTGATCATCCGGATCTTCAAATCTGGTTTTTGCATGTTTATTTCATTGAGATCATGACTTCAAGCATCCATTTTAGGGGCTTCGTATTCTAATTATCTTCTTCACTATATCATCTGAATTAAGCCATCAAACTTACTGTTAAACCCCATTCCCCTTGTCAAATCTGATCCTTAAATGTATACTTATTGCCGGGATCATTCGACAATAAGTTTGGTTTCTTAATGTCTATCATAAATAATATTCCCGTGTTCAGGGTTTTGAGCCCTGTCTCCAATTTCAAGTGGTGTTTTCTGCATAACTCAGCTAACTAGGGTTTTAGAGGCCCAATACGCCTATAGGATCTACGACGAAACCCTCTTATTTTGGTGTAGAACGGGTGAGAGGCACGTCGAGAGTTTGGTGGGACTAGAAGAGCTTTAGCATCAAGTTCACTTCAACAAAGGGTTTTGTGCCTAGTTAGCCAATTGGGGATCATTTCTATATAGCCTGTCCCATGGTCAAATGATTCTAACTAAAAACCAGCCTTAAGGCTCTAGGCCAGATGACAATATGGGCCCAACCACGTTTAAGAGAGACAAGATGATGGTATGTATGTCTCCATTGGGCCTGAAGTACAAGATGCCCATGAGGTTGGAAAGATGTAGCAAATCTATGTTACAACATCCCCCTTGAACATTTTCTAACTGCAATTAAACCAAATGCAAGGAAGGCTAAGAGGTAGGAAGAGGGCCTATGTGGATGGCTTGGACAAACTATAGCAGACCACAAACTAATAGATGTATTCTAGTTATGTGGTAAAACCTCAATTTGATTTGAACTAGCCTATCATGATGA
Source organism: Amborella trichopoda (assembly GCF_054954075.1). Classification (NCBI taxonomy): domain Eukaryota; kingdom Viridiplantae; phylum Streptophyta; class Magnoliopsida; order Amborellales; family Amborellaceae; genus Amborella; species Amborella trichopoda. The sequence goes on along the minus strand of NC_142347.1, from coordinate 5,852,631 downwards.
ATAAGTTTCTAGTCTCTCCATGAAGGGAAGTTCAGTTCCTTGAAGTTAATGCTTGAGCCAACCTCCTAACAAATGCCCATCATGTTTGTCACAGAAGTTCCCCCTTCAAATTCATGTTCATGTTGCCATCATGGCCTTACCGAAAGTCGGTGCTTATCTATCTAATTGGGGATGAAGGCAAGGATTCAAGCCCTGCAAGAAACTAAATATTCGAAAAGGGAAACTCATGACAAGAAAAAGGAGCACTTTGACAACCTGTAGCACAAACTCTCAAACCTATAGAGAGATGTATGGGGGCTGGATAAATTTGTTCAAGGGAGAACTTTTGAATACTATGGAGGAATAGAGGTCAAGGTTATCATTCAGTGCTGCCTTGAAAAGCACTGTTTAAAAAAAATCCTCAAGCTAACTCAGGATCGTCTAAATTAGCTACAACTAAGGAGGAAACAAGAGGATTAGATGTCAAAATTGTCTTTCAATACTGCCTTGAAAAGCAGTGTTGAAAAAATTCCTCGAGCTAACTCGGGATCACTTGAGTTAGCTTGGAACCGAGGAGTCCCCGATTTGGATACTCCCGTACGGCGCAATCACCCCAGATTAACATGAACTGGGCTGTCCACAGAAGTGAACCACATGGTTCATAGTACGGTGTCAAGTGATTCCCAAGTCTTGCCTGATTCTCGATGGTTGCCAGAATAATGGGAACCACCTTTTCAAACTTAGGCTCATTTGGTTCCATTTCCACCCACCACATTTGAACCCCTACAAGTTTTTTGCATAACAAACAAGATCCATAAAATAATTTTGTTAATGAAGCTCATATTTCTCCAAATTCAAAGAACCCTAGTGGGGTTTTTCTTGGATTCAACTCTAATCTATTTGAATTTGTAGTTTAAATCCAATAACTCCTTGGAGAATTTGTTTTTAATAGTTTTTTAAGGTTGAGTTACAGCAAATATTTGCTCATTCTTCTTTTGATTTATATAGATTTCCTTTTGCTGCTCGTTTTCTATTTTCACACAGTAAAAGCCTTCAACATTTTCTGGGCATTCAAAATGTGTAGGTTTTCATATCACAATTTTTTTGCGTTTCAACAGTTTTTGGGTATCTGGGTTTCAATTTAAAATTTGAAACGTGTTTTTTTGGGTTCCCAAATTAGCGTATTTTCCACTTGAAAACTGTTGCATTTCACTAGTTTCACTAAATTCCTAACCTTTTGGGTTTCAATTTAGAAATCGAACTATTTACATGAAATTTTTCATATTATAGAGTTTTGGGGACTGAAATCTACATGAATTTTTTCATATTAGAAATTTTTGGGGACTGAAATCCCAGGACTTTTCACTCTTTCTAGCCAAGTTTTTGGGTATTTGGTTTCAACTTAGAAATATTTTCCTTTTTTTGGGAATTTTGGTGAATTTTGTTTCAGCCTAGAAACTGAAACTATGTAATTTAAGCAATTTATTTATGGAAAAAGTTTATGAAAAAAGTTTATATAAGGTTGCAACCTTAAAATGTAGAATTACAGATGCACCTCAAAAATTCATTGGAAAAAGTTGTTTTAATGTTGAAAAACCCTCTAATTGATCATCTCGACATCGAGATGTATGAATATGAAAAAAAAAAAAAAGATTTTGCATCTACAAATGGTACATCTTTCAACATACTATCTAGACCGTCCATTTTCAAGATTTCTGTGTGTTTATAGATCTATTTGATTTTAACTATTTTTGAAGTTTAAAATTTTATAATTAGATATGAAAGTAGTTTTTCAGATAATCCTAATAATGTTTTATACCAAAATTACATGTTATGATAAAATTTGGAGGTTCGTCTTAATTTGATTGTTTAAAGTTGCAACCTTATAGAAACCACATCCTTTATTTATTTATTGGTATAACTTTTTACCTTTTTCTTTCTTAATTCCAGGTCGAGTTTCATTTCATGAAACTTTATGGTTGGTAAATCAAAACATTGAATTATTAGAAGACCAAAAGTTTTTCCTTATAAATGAAGGCACAAATTTATTTATTCGAGGAAAAACTAAAAATTTTAGTTTTGATTTTTATTTATTTCTACTAACTTAGAAACTAGTTTATTCTTCATCTTTTACCTTTATTTATACTAAAAAACATGTATTGTTGTGCAGTGTTCAATTTTTTTCTATTTAAACGCGCCTTAAATTTGATTGTTTCATGCTGCTGATCATTTATTTCTTTATCTATGATCACATATAGAGTCCTTGGATACTCATCGAAGCATTTCCATTCATGCTAGGGTCTCGAAATCATCCAAACATTCTTAAAAATCCTTGAACATGATTTGAACTTATTCCTATAAAAAACTCAATAGATGAAACTTACACCATTTTTTTGGCAATTTAATAAGCTTTTTGAAGGTTGGGCAATTTTAATGAACATAGAACAAAATGAAAAAGTAGCATTCCCATGCCCTATGGTGAGCTCTCTAACTCCATTCTCACCAAAAGGTAGGGGCCCAAATCCCAACTTACATATCACTTTGAGAATAACATGAGGCCTTAACGGTCTGTGACACCATTCTCATCAAATAGTAGGGCCAAAATCCCCTTTAACTTTACAACTTTTTTTTGAGAATGGGCTGGAGCATTGGCTGTAAGCCCTTTGATAAAATCTTTGACTTCATTCTTACCAAAGGGTAAGGGCTTAAATCCCCATTGACTTGGCTCCCTTTTTTTTTTTTTTTTTTTAGAAAAAAATGACAACCTTTTTTTTTGGTATGACACTTATTAAATTGCACCTTGTGGCACACGGCACATGCCTTACTCTGTACAAAGTTGTAAGGACCCGGTTCTAGGCGGTCAACCCCACATATGTAGAAATGCGAGCCTCTAAATAAATCTACTTTTGAGATGGGTTTTAACACTAAACTTTTAAGGATCTAACATGGAGATCATGAACATGAAAAAATAAATAAAATTTAAAAGCTAGAAATAATAATTTTAGTAAGTAAGCATTTGAAGTGTTAGTTTCCATTGTTTTTAGATAGAACACCTATTTGCATCCATATTTAAGAGGGATGCTTTCCACTTTTTGGACCGTATATGTAGTAGTCATGCGGTCCAGCCCGCATGAAACAATTTTCCAAATTATAAAAACTCGTATACAACACTTCATGATGCATAACAATGCCTTTTCTCGTGAAATATACTGTTGATTTGAAAACCCTAGCTCTCAGCTAATAGGACCTCGGTTCAAAAACCCTAGCTCTCAGCCACAAATTCCCTTAACACCCTTACTATTTTCTAATTATTTTGGGACCAAAATACTCATAGGTACCTTCGACCCTAGATTTAGTGGTAGTTTCCAATCCTAGCCCTAGATCTTCCTTGGAAACCGAAGGAAGTATAATTTCCTCCATCCAATCTCAACCAAGAATTTTGAAGGCCTTTTGGATACATTCAACTTAATTTAACCATTAAATCTCTAGTTTCTCAAATATCTTCCCCTACAAACCGTAGATCCTCTATGGTCTAATAGCTCAATTACCTAAAGTAACCATAAATCTACCTTCTCCAAACCTAGTACTTTCTACCCTAGTCCTTTATGTATTCTCACTTTGGATATCTGTCCTCCAATCAAATATCATATATCATATGCATCGTTTTGATTTGATCTATTTCTACTCCTAAATTCATATCAAGGACCACAAAGAGGTATACTTTCTTCCCTCTCTTTTTTATTTTATTCAGTTATTTAATTTCTAAATAGTAAACAATATGTTAGAACCTTTTTTTAGTTTCTTTTTAATGGGGTTTATGGCTTTAAAAGCCTTGAGAGAATGTAAAAACGATGACCATAGTGGATGTGTAATCTAGTTGGAGTGTAGTCCTTATGGGACCAGTATGGTACTTTTATTTTATCTGTTGACTCACCCAGGATCGCAGTTTGGGCCAAATATTGAGTCTAAAACCCTTACCCCTTGGCATATATTACAATTGAAGAGAGTTTCTTGTAGGGTCATCCCCACTGAGATCAAAGAGGTGCCCAATGATATGTTTAGCAAGAAGATGGTCGATCTCATGCATGCGGTTGGAGGCTTGTGTGGTGAAAGGCCCAAATCCTTGATCATTACCGCATGATGTGTTCACATAATAACCGCATTATGGGAAGTGACATAGGATGGTACTATGTGTGCATGTGCTTAAGACTGGACTATAATGTAGTAACTTTTGATATGGGGGTATTTTAAATAATGTAGTAACTTTTAATCTGGGGGTATTTTAAGACTGAACCCCTGCACTATAATGTAGTAACTTTTGATCTAGGGGTATTTGAAATAATTATTCAAGTGAAAAATAGGAATTCATGATAAAAAAAAGGAGCATTTATTAATTATAGTGGAGAATGAAATCATCCACATGAGATGTGACATCACTCAAATGGAGCATTAAAAACCATTAAATTCTTATAAAAATATCAATGATAGCCCTCTTAATGACAAAAAATACCATTCTCCAAAAACATTTGTACTACAAAGATATAGTAATTAATGTAAAAAAATATTGACTATATTTAGTAAAAGCGCACAAATTTATGTGTATCCTAACATAAGGGTGTAGTTTGTATAAACAATCAAAATAAGACGCACCTTCAAATAATATAAAAAAATATCGTTTTAGTATTAAAATCTTTATGATGGCATGAAATTTCATTTTTATTAAGTAAAATATTTAAAGCTTCATTCTAGGTGCCGTATTTTGGTAGACTTTTGGTTGTGTCAGCTCTCTTCAAATGAGCTAATGTCGTCATATTTGAGTCTTTTAGAGTATTTGAAACCCCAATCAAATTATACCCTCGCTCTTACAATCATGATCACATTTCACAAACACTTTGATACCTGCCGTGGAAGGAGCGAAGCTACAATTGCCTTAGGATCACTAAAACTAAGGATTTTTTGTCTTCACTTTCAATAGAAAATATTCAGGTTCGAGTCACGGGGCAACTTCGGTTACGTGACACTTTTATTGGACACGAACGCAACTTGTGTCATATATTGTACAACTTATATAATGGTATAACATTAATTTTGATGAAAATTTTTTATTTTTTTTGGACCAGACCAACCACCGGTCAGTAGTCCAACGACTTACCCGTCTAATCCGGTTTTGATTGCCACACCCGTCTAATCCGGTTTTGATTGCCACACACATAATACATGGTTCCATATTCTTTGTTATCATGATAGTTGCTGGCCAAATGTCAAATATTTCAATCATTCTCCTGGGTTGCATTCCCATCCGTGAATAAAATTTTGAAAAAATGACAATATAAACTTTAATCGTGAACCCACCAAATGATTCCATGACTGTAAATATGCTGCAACCCAAATGATCATATTTCCCATGATATACATTCACCCTAGGTTCCCCTACTAAAATAATGATAATACCGTCGCCAAACCAACCCCATTGATAAAACAAAATTATAGTCATAACCTCCCTTCGTGATTAGGGGCGGCACTGGGTTAGGTCGGGTCTAGGTCGACCTAGACCTGTACTTGAACCTGACTCGGGCTCAAGGTTTTGGATCCAGATCCGACCCATCTGGTCCAAAACTTGGACCCAGACCCAACTTGGCTCCTAGGTTTTGGGACTTAGACTTAGACCCGGATTTGGATCGGGTCATGATTCGATTGCCACCCTTATTCGTGATGCTCATACAATTCCAAATTCAACACACTAAAAAAACTGAGCAAAAATTGTTCAAACTGCATAAAAGTCGTCCAAATTTGTCTAAAAGGTGGCACTCGACCAATTATTCGATTTATTCTTCTTTTTTTTATCTTCTTATTACTTATGAATATTTTTTTGGAGGACTTGTTGCAGTATTCATGTGCTCTAAGGTGACATTAGGTTTTAAAACGGAAATTTATAAAAAAGACGGCTTTATTCTTTTTCGGTTGTCAAACAACCGAAATCAAAGTACGAGAACCAAAATTTTTTCTCTCTTGTAGGTTTGTGTATCCCCTCTCTACCTCTCTCTCTACATTACATGGGTAAATTTTTTTTTTTTTTTTAACTCTCTCTCCCCTTCACCGAGTTTTTTTTTTTGTGGAAAATATCCCCTTATCCCCTATTTTTAACTTCCATATCTCATGAGATCCAATAATTGAAAATATTACTTGTAAGCAAAAGGCCTCCATCTTTCTTATCTTACAACTCCCTAGACCCCTTTGACCATAAATTTTTTACCCAAACAAATACTAAATGTCACCCTATCTAAACTCTATCTCTCTCTCTCTTTAAAACTCCATCCTCTCTCACATCACCGTCTCTCTCTCTCTCTCTCTCTCTCTCTCTCTCGAAAAACTCCATTTCTCTCTCTAAAACCCAAACTCTATCTCTCTATCACATTATCGTCTCTCTCTCAAAACTCCATCTCTCTCTAAAACCCAAACTCCATCTCTCTCTAAAACTCTATCTCTCTCTTTCACATCACCTTCTCCCTCTTTTTCTCAAAACTCCATCTCTCTCTAAAACCCAAGCTCCATATCTCTCTCTAAAATCAAGTCTCCCCCTGTATCTCTCTGGTTTTCTATTGTTGCAGCCACAAGTGTCCCCAATTGCGACTTTCACAATTTTCATGAATAAACTACTAAAGAATTTATCAAACGGTCTCTCAACTCGAATATAAGCAGATAATATTACCTCCCTCATAATCACCTGATATTTACACATTCTTGAAAGTATTTGGAATGTCGTGGCAAAATTAGAGTCGTTAAACTAGGAAGTACTCTAATAAATTCTGGTCCATTAAATATTCAAAAATCTGGCCTATTGCTCAGTGTGTTTGTGTTTTCTCTATATTACATTCAAATTTCCTGCAAATTATAGTGTAGATTAGATCGTTGATACATGTTTACCAAACCTATTCCAGAAAAACCCATGAACAAACCCAAACGAACTGAAATTTTAGAAAATTACAAAATTTTGGAACTGAAATTTTGGAAACCCCTTCTAGTTTGATTCCTAGCTCGACAAAAAAGAACTGAAATTTTGGAAAGTTGGTTCCTATAACCATTCTCATGGATCTTGAGCCCGAAACCATGGATAGTGTGTGCAATGGTCCTTACGGCTAGATCTTCAGGTCTGATAACTTTGTATTTTGTCAATCTGGTGCTGGAAACAAATTGGCCCAAGGCCACTACATAGACGGGGCAGAGCTCATTGACTCAATGCTTGATGCGGTGAGGAAAGAGGCAGAGAACTGCAATTGCCTTCAAGGATTTCAAGTATGCCATTCTCCTGGTGGATGGACTGGATCTATAATGGTCAACATTTTGTAAGGGCAAAAAGGTGAGGGGGCTTGAGAGGCAAAATGTAGAGAGAGAAAGTGGGAGCTTGGCTCTCTGTTAGGCTGTGGCCAAGAGTGGCCTATTGTGTGGGCTTGTAGTGCTTGTGAAGAACGGATGTTTCTTAAAAAAATGAAGGCCTTTGCTTGTTCTCCTGATTTTTTACATGTGATACCATTATCATTGGATGAGAAAACTGAATGGTGAGTTCAGGGCCAAGAAAGCATTGAAACCAGAGTAGTAATGTTCTTTTGGATGGTGAGTTCAGGGCCAAGAAAGCGTAGAAAACCAGAGAGATGCATGGAGAGACTTGATTTTAGAGAGAGAGATGAAGTTTGCGTTGTAAAGAGAGAGATGAAATTTTGAGAGAGACAGACAGTGATGTGAGAGAGAGATGGAGTTGGGTTTTTGAGAGAGATGGAGTTTTAAAAGTGTGACATGGTGATGTGAGAGAGAGATGGAGTTTTAGAGAGAAATGGAGTTTGGGTTTTAGAGAGAGAAATGGTGATGGGAGAGAGGGATGGAGTTTTAGAGAGAGAGATATGATATGAGAGAGGGATGGAGTTTTATAGAGAGAGAGATAGAGTTTTGATAGGGTGTCATTTTAGTGTTTGTTTGGGTAAAAAATTTATGGTCAAAGGGGTCTAGGGGATTGCAAGATAGAAAAGATGGAGACCTTTTGCTTGTCAATAATATTTTCAATTCTTGGGTCTCATAAGATATGGAAGTTAAAAATACGAGATAAGGGGATATTTTCCCATTTTTTTTGGGAAGTTCATAATCCTTGAGATTTCTCGTAAGGGCTCAAACTAGTTGTTCCCCCTGATTTTATTGGATAACCATGACTTCAAAGAGGTAGAGAGAAAATACGCCACAAGATTTCCCCTAATCTTCTAATCTCATAATCCCTAAGATTTCTCCTACATTTAGTGGCTACAACTAGTTATTCCCCTTTGATTTTGTCGGATAACTATGACTTCAGAGAGGTAGAAAAAATATGCGACAAGAGAGAGAAAACATTTTTCGGTTCTTGAAGAACCGAAAAATTTAAATTTTTGGTTATTCAACAACTGACAATTTTAAATTTTCTGTTATTCAAAAACTGAAATTTGCCCGTTTTCGGTTGTTGAACAACCGAAAATACTTTGAAATCAGTTGTTCAACAACCGAAAAAGCGTAAAGTCATATTTTTTTTAAAAATTTTGTTTTGACATGAAAAAAAGGGACTCGATAGTAATAACAAAAACTATTCGGTAGAGCTGTAATAACAGAAACTATAACGGATATGTATCTAATTTTCCCTAAAATCATTATAAAGTCGGGGTGATGTACCACGCATATTGAAAAAAATACCGATCTGGATTGGGTATCACTAATTTGAGTTGAAATAGGTAAGTCTTCAAGCTGATTTCCTTTTATAATCAAGAATAGATCTTAGTAAAAATTATAAAAATCCCCCAAGACTACACTTTCTATGCAGCTTACCCCCACTTAACTTCGAAAAGTTTATATTAGGATGCAACCTTATAATGTAGAACTACAGATGCACCTCAAAAATCCATCAAAAAACGTAGCTTTAATGTTGAAAAACCCTTTGATCGATCATCTCGACATTGAGATGTATGACTACGAAAAATAAAAAGATTTTAAGTCTCAGAAATAGTGCATTTTACAGCATTTTATCTACACCGTCCATTTTTAAGATTTTCATATGTTTATAGATTTACTTGATTTTAACCATTTTTAAAATTTAAAATTTATAATTAGAGATAAAAATAGATTTTGAGATAATCCTAAGAACATTTTGCATCAAAATTATATATCATGATAAAATTTGAAGGTGCACCTTACCTCTACAACTACGGATGCATCTGTATGCCAACTGCACCCAACCAAATAAAAAACATAAAAAAATACTAAACTACCATCTTTTTTACTTTACCCTCCATTACTTTACTTTAACCTATTTTATTAACCCACAGTTCCCCCTCTCTCTCTCTCTCTAACTCTTGGCCCGAGCTTCTTCCATTTCTCTCGCTCTCTCTCCTGGCCCGAGCTCCCTCCCTCTCTCTTGCTCTCTCTCTCTCTCTCAACCCGAGTTCTCTCCCTCTCCCTCTTCAAAGGACTGAAGGCCCACCCTCTCTCTCTGTGAAACGGCTTCGGCTCTCAATTTCTTCGCTCCAGCCCAAGCCCCCAAAGCCCGAGCTCGATTTTTAGCTCAATCTCTCTGCTTCATCAAAGGCATGAAAGAGTTTTTTTAATTATTTCTTATTAAATAAATATATAGCAGATTGCCGACTCATCTAAACGATAGATGCTTACAATGTACCTGCAATTGTTTCGAGATTTCATTGAAGCAGAAAAGTATGCATGGGGCGCTGCTGCGCTTGCTTTCTTGTACTGATTCTTGTCTAAAGTCGCAGGCGAGGAAAATAATCATTTTTGTGGGTCAACGATTTTACTACAAGTATTTCTCACTATCTTTATAGTTTTTATTTACAATATTACAATTTCTTTAGCTTCTTACTTTTTGTTTTTTCTATAGTGCTGGATCTATGAATATTTTTGAGCTCTAGCCAGCAAGCCTATATTGGTCATCAACTCAGGAATGCCTAGAGCTTGCATGTGGAACAAACAATCACGCCCCAAAGATATCTCATTTGATATGGTTAGTGGTTGGCCTGTGTGCTTATAATTTAATAGATACTCAACCTAGAAATGCCTTGGCTTGTTGGCATGTGTGCTTATTTAATGTGTCATTTTTTTTGTAGCTGACCTGACAACTATATGAGGAGTTGCATGAAATTGTAGAGTATTTCGTGTGCCGATTATACCTCATAAGTTTCAACATTACAGAGTATTATATGCCCTATCACGTGCTCCGATAATTTGGAAAGGTGCAAAGGATTCTTGTTATGCCACCCAAGTGGGAGAGGATGGAGAAGGTCGGTATACACCCTACAAATTGGACTGAAGAGTTGAGCAGGTAGATAAAAGATTGGAAGCAACAAGAATGTATATGTTATTGTAATTAAAGGGGTCCATCAAATTTACAAGGCAGTCTGGCACATCACATTCGTGCTCCGACAGTACATGTTACTGTAATTAAAGGGCTCCGGCAACGTGTAATTACGGTCTGACAATAGAACACTCTAGAGTCACAGGGCTCAAGAGCTGTGTAAGTGCAGTCCGACAGTGGAACACTCTGGAGTCACAGGGCCCTGACACTGTGTAAGTGCGGTCCGGCATTGGAACACTCTGAAATCACAACGCTTCAGCACTGTGTAAGTGCTCTCCGGTAGTGGAATACTCTAGAGTCATAAGGCTCCGCCACTGTGTGAGTGCGGTCTGATAATATAACACTCTGGAATCACAGTGCTCCAGCACTATGTAAGTGCGGTCCGGAAGTGGAATACTCTGGAGTCACAGGGCTCCCGCACTGTGTAAGTGTGGTCCGGCAGTGGAACACTCTGGAGTCATAGGGCTCTGACATTGTGTAAGTTTGGTCTGACAGTATATACTTCTTAAGTCACAGGGTTCTGACACTGTGTATCCGTCAAAAAAACTTCTAGAGTCATAGGGCTTCGGTAGTTGTAAATGGCAGTCCGATTTCTGGAGTCACAGGGCTTCAACAGTTGCAAAGAGCGGTCTGACAATAGATGTTACCGGATTCTAGGGCTTCGACACTATGTAAAGGGCGGTTCGGCCGTACTAAGTTTCGGTCCTGTAGTTTCTTAAGGCGGTCCGACACTTAAGTTTTTTGAATATTGGGTACCGACAATGCAATGGTGCGCTCCGGCAATGTGTTACTGGGGTCCGAAATTCAACGTCAAATGTGGCCAAATTGATTTTTGTGTATGGGAAGGGCACTTCCTTCTGAAAAAAAATGAACTTGTTCTCTTGAGGGGTATTTGCATAGAAAGTTTGTTTTGGGAAAAAAAGTGAGAGAAAAAGTTAGGTTGGGGGTAAGTTGCATAGAAAGTATAGTGATGGGGTTTTTTATAATTTTCGCTGGATCTTATTTTTGTAGATACATTACTTCCCTTTTAAACGTGTTTGTTTGATATTTAAATCATCAATGGAGAAGATGTTCTATGCAATTGGTTTTTTAAAATCGCCCAATTAGGCCGATCATCGAAACAGGACCTGGACAATCCTCGTTTTTAAAATACAAATTTTGCGTTAACCAGAAGGATTATGGCATATAAACATGCTGGGCCTCTAGCTGGTGTCGCCTGCATTTTTGTTTTTGTTTCTTAGTCCATTAGCATATGTTTTTTGGATTAAACTGACAATATTGAATGCTACAGTTTGGGTGGGAAACTGCGAAGTTGGTATGCTAAACGAAAAATAATTAGAAGAAAATAAGTCCGGAGACAAGAAAAGACCGCGGGTTTAAGTAGTTAGTACTTGACTATTTGCAACGTTACTTCCTAGGCTCTAAATTTTGGGATGTATTTGCTCAACAACCATGCCTAAAGAAAATATTAAAGAACAATTTTACATAGATCTAAGTGATCAAAAACTTCAAACCCATCTATTTTTTGGTTTTTTGAAATTACTCATCAATGCTATGGTGAAATCGGATTACATTTATCTAAGTGTTAAAAAAAACCCAATTTTTTTTTCAAATTACTCATCAATTCTATAGTGCAATCCCAAAATTTTATATTGAAAATCCTCTATAAGCTGTTCTATACTTCTATTGCATGAGGGAGTAAATGCAAAGTCAGTTCCTGTAGAAGTATACTGTACTCGGAGATTTCTTTTCAATTGTCCCACATTTGTGGGTTACAATATATTCACAACTTTAGAGTACAAGGAATGGAATGAACCTGGGAGAATTGTCCCTCCAAGTTTCATGTTAGACCTGATCTAAACCGTCATTGGCCCACCACAGATGGTGGTGATGAACTATAACTATGATTAACAGAGAATGAAAGATTCCTATCGTAGTTATGAATCATCGCTACCATCCAAAGTAGGCAATCGACGTTAGAGATAACTTTGTGAACTTCTCCTGCAGAACCTGATCTCAGTGGAAATGTCAAAAGGAAAGACCTATGTGATCTTTTACAGGGGAATACTTTTTTTTTTTCCCTCTTTCTTTTGGCAAAAGATCACTTACATGTGGTCTTTATTATAATAAGATAAATTTCAAAATAAAATCAACATAACAATAAAACCAAGATCTTAACAACTTGATGCCATTGAAACAACTATGCACTATGCTTGAGAATAAAAGATAAGATTGCAAGAAACAAAAGGAAGAGTGCTGGAGATTACCTCAATCGGGCTTATTACACCCCACACCGAGTCACCACCATCCGATGGCACGGGATCAACGGTCTAGCTTCAATCTCGAACCGGGAAAGCAAATTTCGGCCAAGCCACATTAATAGAACATGAACCCCTTTGATCACGAACTCAAACCCTAGGTGAATTCTCTTAGCAACTTAGTTTGAGAGAGATGGTTTCTCTTTCTGCTAACCCTTAGCCATAAATCCATATTTGAGAGATAGGAGAGAAGAATTCTATAACCTAAACCCTTAGGTTCTTTCACAATCTGGGGGAGAGAGATCAAACATGAGAGAGATAAACTTTCTTAAGAGAAAGGGATAGAAAGATAAGGTATAGAGATTTTTTGGTAGAGACAATCCTTTTTTATAGGCTTTGAATAAGATTAGGGTTTTTTAGAGTTTTCTTTAGCTTGCCTCTTCTTGTGAGATTGAACATAGACCGTCGATCAAGGGTGACTTGTGGGGTGAGAGATCTGAGCCATCCATTCCATAGATGGACCATCAACATTATGAAAGGTGTATTCCTAAACCATTTTCTTATCAATAGAAATTAAATAAATTAAATCTAATCAAAATATTGTGCATATCATAAAATAGCACAAGTCTACTCAATATTTCTACAAAATCTTTCAAAGATATAGCAAGTCAATATTTAGTCAATATCTTCAAACCATATGACCACATGTCATGTCACCCAAAAAATAGGAAAGATAACAAGGGCGGGGCGTACCACCCAAGGGAAGCACTCATGGGCCCCACCTTCTAAAAATATGGCTGGCCCATGTACACAATAGGCCCCCATGATATTTTTATATATTTAAAATTAATAAAGAGATTTTAGAATATTATTTGAATATTTAAACAATTGTAAAATCAATATCTTTAATTTTATAAATCCAAAAATTATAAATAAAATATTCAGGAATTCATAAAACTTCAAATAATAATCTTAAAATAATTTTCATCATAAAACAAACACAATTAAATTAATTTGATGGGAAAAAGATCCATATGGTTTAGGAATCAACAATCATGGGGCACTCCACCTTCAACTATGGACTACATACCACACTTGCTTTATCAGATTGACCCAGTGTTTTTCATGACCTACAGTCTAAGCATGGGCTCATTAGCGGGTCACCAAAGTCCGTTCGATGAGCCAAGGGATCGCAATCCCAATATGTGGATTTTAGGTCCTCTCTTAGAGACGCGTCAATGTCACTTAGACTTGATGCGACCATAGCTCCTATGGTGTATATAGGTATCTCTCGCACATACATACGCTTTACCTTAAAAGGTGGATTTCTGGCTTTTTCGAACAATCTATCGATATGTATGCCGTGTGATGGCATATGGATGAGGCTTTGACCCCTGTCTCTATAGGTCACTATCACACACAAAGGTCACACAGTTCCTCGGCTCACTCATCTGGGCATATTCTTCGACCTCATTAAGAGTTAACCCATTAGAACCCTTTCTCAGTTTGTTCTTTATGCACGGGTAACATAGGTTTTTCCCAAACGACTGACCTAGATTGTCAAGCACAGTCTAGTATCTGCAAACGTCATTTGCTCCATACTCCCACTGAGTTCATGTTCCACTATATCATTTCATTTTACAAGCACTCATAAGGCCTTTAAAGGCCACATAAACCCAATAATATCTTCATGATTTACCTTTTTTTTCAATTTCTTTAATGTCATATGCATTTTTGCATGATAAAATTCTCTGTCTCCGCCTACAGGCCATTGATCTTTGCATTTTGACAAACTATGGGCCACACTGTTTGGGTTCTCCCAACTACCCACTATAAATCTTAACCAACTCTATTTATCTCTTATCACTCGTGTCTCATGATAAAGGGAATCCAAGGTTTTTAAAAACTTTGGCAATGGTGTTCAATGTGGCCCTGTTTGGATGTCCAAACAAGTCTATTGAAATAATGAAGGTATTCATTAATAAAGGTGAAACATTTATTTTATATCTTTTAGCCCTACCAATGTTTTGGGAGTCATTTTTTAGTCCATTACGTGTGAGCATTAAAGTGGATCAATGGTGGCTGTACAACCAAAAACACCAGTGTTATATATATATATATTAGGTGTGGCTTGATGAGAAAAACACATATCTAAAATTTCAAGTGATTTGGATTTGTTGAAAAAAATTAAAATTTAAACACTATCGGACATCCGTGATGTCAGATCGGCCCAGATTCAATCTAGGCCGTTGGACTCATTTTTTCTTGTGAGCCCACTGACTCACAAGAACATTTTCCACACACACACACATACACACACACACACACACACACACACACACACACACACACACACATATATATATATATATATATATATATATATATATATATATATATATATATATATATATAGAGTTTGCCGGAATGGTCTCTATCTCCCCATAGGGTTGGGTATTGGGTCAAGTCGAACCATAGACCTGGGAATTGACAAGTTGGGTCTGGGTCCACTTGTCCTTGACTTAGGTCTGGCTCGAGATCCTACCCTGTGGGTCCGGACTAACTTTGACCTAGTCAGGCTGGGGTTGACCTGAACCCGACCCGCTTATTCCCAACCCAATATACCCATAAGTGAAATGACATACTTTAGGTACCCCGTATGGATTTAAATGAAGGGGAAAAAAAAAAAGTTTGAGAAAGAGCAGTGGGTTGAAGTGCTCCAATCGGTTTCAAACGTGATTGGAAACAACCAGATCCAGATCAAAAAAATTCTTGGGTTTTTTTTTTTTATAGAAAATAAAAAAATAAAAAAATTGTAATAATTGGTGGGAACTTGGGCAAGACAGGTGATCTTAGTTTTGAATCCCCCGTTAATTCCAAGCCAGATCAGATAGTTCTGAGCCAGCTTATTGATTTTTATAAAACTGCATGCATGTATTAAATTCAACTGGCTTACCCAATTAGGTCTTAAAAGGTCCAATTGTCTCAACCTGAATCGGAGCAAAATCATGTATGTGTAGTGTCAAAATTCTATTGAAATATCTATCTAGGGGCGGCTCGAGGCAGACCACCTGCCTTGGTAGCCGACGAGGCCTTGGCCCAGGTTCAATCGAAAGCTGTCGAGGCATATAAGTGTACTCATTTTTCAGGTCTTTGCCTCCTTTAATGTGGCTTGTAAGTTATGGTATCAAGTACATGTATTACTCGAAACAACTACCAGTTCAGTTAAAATCAGTGTTTTAAAAGTCGTCGAGTCAGCACGTAATCGACCGATTCGAACCGAAAATCGGTCATTCTGTGTGTCGATTCTTTTGTAAAACTGAGAATCTCCCGAACCGGAAATCGGTCATACCGTATGTTGATTCTTTTGTAAAACTGAGAATCTCTCGGCAATTCTTTTGTAAAACTGATGATTTACTGTACATAGGTGACATCATAAATCGCCCTCGTTCGTCCGGTGTACATCTTTTGTAAAACTGAGAATCTCTAGGCGATTTACTGTATAGAGGTGATGTCATGAATCGCCTCGGTTCGCCCGGTGTACATCTTTTGTAAAAGATGAGAATCTCCCAGAGACGTCATCAATCGTCCCGGTTCACTCGGTGTACATCTCGTCATGAATCGCCCCGGTTCGCCCGGTGTATATCTTTTGTAAAAGATGAGAATTTGCTGGCGACATCATGAATCGTCCCGGTTCACCCGATGTACATCTTTTGTAAAATTGAGAATCTCCCGGCGCACCTGGTGTACATCTTGTCATGTATCGACCCGGTTCGCCCGGTGTACATCTTTAATAAATGATGAGAATCTCCTGGCGACTTCATGAATCGCCCCGGTTCACCCGGTGTACATCTTTTGTAAAACTGAGAATCTCCCAGCGATTTACTGTATAGAGGTGATGTCATGAATCACCCCGGTTCGCCCGAGGTGACGTCATGAATCGCCCCGATTCGCCCAGTATACAAAATACTCGGTTTGCCCGGTGTACATCTTTTGTAAAAGATGAGAATCTCCTGGCGACTCGCCCGAGGTGACGTCATGAGTAGCCCAGGTTCGCCCGGTGTACAAAAGACCCGGTTCACTCATGTACAAAAGATCTAGTTCGCCCACTGTACATCTTTTGTAAAAGATGAGAATCTCCCGGCGACGTCATGAATCACCTCGGTTCACCCGGTGTACATCTTTTGCAAAAGATGAGAATCTCATGGCGACGTCATGAATCGTTTCGGTTCTTCAGGTGTACATCTTTTGTAAAACTGAGAATATCCCGACGATTTATTGTAAAGAGGTGACATCATGAATCGCCTCGGTTTGCCCGGTTATGCACATGCATGACAATCGTAGGGGGCACTTTTGTAATTTTTGTACATCTTTTGTAAAACTGAAAATCTCCCGATGATTTACTGTACACGATTTACTGTACAGAGGTGATGTCATGAATCACCCCGATTTGCCGTCGCCCCGGGATTTACTGTACGCGATTTACTGTATAGAGGTGATGTCATGAATCGCCCCGGTTTGCCCTTGCCTTGGTTTCCCCGGTTATGTACACGCATGACAATTGCAGAGGGCACTTTTGTAATTTTTATTTTTTGGATTAAAATGAGCATTTATTGTTAAACGCCACATGTCCCTCATCACAGGTCCCATACTATTGCATCCATTTCATACACGAATAATAACGATAGCAGAATAGTATTTATTATCACAAGATTTTTTCTGTGGGTTCGATGTGGGATAATTGTGGTAAGGTAATAAATGAAAAAGAGATATAATATAATTATTAAGTGGCCTATCAATTATTGCTTTGGAAGTTGCGAGATCAACTCTTAGCTAAGTTCTATCATTCTCTTACAAACAAACAATATTTTTTTTTTTACAAAATAAATAATTTTTTTAAACAAAAAATAAAAGTTTTTTGTAAAAAAAATATGTGTCTTATTAAAACAGAAACAAAAAAAGAAGTGATACAACAAAATTTCTTTTTGTTGTCAAAAAAAAATAAAAGTACAAAATTTTCTTGTAAAAAAAAATATAAGGTTCTTGTTAAAAAAGAAAGAAAGAGGTAATACAACAAATTTTTTTTTTCTTGTTAAAAAATAAAAGTTTATTGTAAAAAAATAGAAGTTTCTTTTCAAAAAAAAAAAAAAAGGTATTACAACAAGCACTTCTTGTAAAAAAAGGTTCTTGTTAAATAAGAAAAAAAAAAAAGAAAAAAAAAAGAAAAAAGAAAAGCAATACGACAAGCATTTCTTGTAAGAAAAAATAAATAAAAGATTATTGTCATAAGAAAAGATCAAAGGTAATACAACAAGTATTTCTTGTCAAAAAAATAAAAGGTTGGATTTGTTATTATTTGTATAATAAAATTATAAAAAATAAACCAACATTTTCAATTTTAGTATAATGTTTTCTACAAGTTCGAGATTTTGATGGTCATTTTTCATCGATTTAAACCATTCTTTATTGTAGTCCATGTATGATTATATACTTCATCCATGATAATTCTATGATTTTTCTTTTGTATGATGTAAATTTAATGGTTAAAATAAATTCATGCAAGGAAAAAAATCTCAATATTCACATATTAATAAAAAAATGAAAATTAATAATGTAGTACCCCAATTTCTTATTGGATTCCTAAAAAACAACATTTATAATGAATTTTAATAATTTTTTTATATTTTTTTTAAAGCTTAATCTGACCGATTCGGTCGATTCTCGATCCTGATCACGGATTCACCAATCCGGATGGGTTTTTTGGGTACCCGATCCAGGGCACTGATCCGTTTTTTAAACCACCGGTTAAAACCAATTTTCACATTAACAACTTGGAAAGCAATGTTCAAAAAATCAAATCGCTTTTGAAAATTGGCCATGGGCTGGTTTTGAGTAACCGGTAAACTGGTCGTTTCAACCCGCCTGATCGTGTAGGTCCTGGCCTGTCCAAAAAGATTTTCAAAAAATAAAAAAATAGAAAAAAATCTAAAAAATACGAAACTAAAGTATGATTAAACAAAGCACATCCAAATGAAGTTGAAAATTTGTGAAAAAAATAGATTTTAAAAAATCAATTTGTACCCAAGGGTATTTTTGAAATTTTCTAAAAAAAGATGGAAAAGTGTAAAAATAAATATTCATGGCTAAAACACTTACCAATCTTTGTCAAAATGATATAAAAAAAAAAAAAAAAAAAAAAACCTTATAAACAACACTTACCAATCTTTGTCAAAATGATAAAAAAAAAAAAAAAAAAAAAACCTTATAAACAAATCCTTTATTTTTTTAAATTTTATATACCTTTTAAATTTTTTTTAAAAAACCTGGTCGGACCACCAAAATTGCTATAATCGGATCGGCTAGTACCCCATTTCAGTTTAACTAATCGCGTTTGCTAACCCTGCTGAGAAGGTTATCGTAAAAAAAATGATTTTAAAATCTAACCATCCAGATCATGTAATATATCGAGATCCACCCGTTTCCTTATAAAATTGGCCGGTTCGGTTCCATAGTTACCGGTTCTATAGAATTCTTTTACAATTGAGAAATGAATGGATAGCTCAACTTCATTGCTGAAAGTGTGTCAGCGGACCCCACCTAATTCACTCACTTGCACTAAACACACTTCATGCATGAAGAAGCTTCCCAGACACGTCGGTGTTATGATTATTATGTGGGGTTCCAAGTTTTAAATGGTCATTTTTCTTTGATGTGGGATGGTTTTTGAGCCTCCTCTCTCACTCTCTCTCTCTTACAAAAGAATGTCTAAATGGTCTACGAAAATTTATTTATTTATTTTAGATAAATTGTATTTATTTATTTATAATTTATAAAAAAAATAAAGTACATATAATTAAATTTTAATTGTATATAATTACAAAAATAAAATTACATGTAATTTATAAAAATTAATATAATTATATAAAATGGTTGTTTATTAATGCTATTAACTTAATATAATTATGTCAAACTTAGGTTAATACAATTATGTGAATATGATTACATTAAAATCATGTTAACACCATTATGTTAAATGAGTTCTACTATTTTGGACTTTGTACTTTGATTCAACAAAAATTATGTATCTCTCTATTAACAACCTCTTTCATTAAATATATTCCAAATAGCTTATTTCAAAAAGTAAAAATCTTAAGTTAATACAATAATTAAATAAAGAAATTAAGTTAGAGGGATTAATTTTATTGTCACGTTGCATTTTAAATTTTATTTTAATTATAATAAGAATTTAGTGGACAACAAACACTCAACATGAAACAGGCCCTCAGTATTTACATATTTTTGACACAATAATGAAAAACTACAATGCAATTGCCACTTTTTTGTTTTAAAAACCTAAAAAACTAGATGTTAGAGAAATTATAGTATTTTTTTGATTTTTTTTTTAAGATGAAACCGGTTTATTCTCCATTCCGGAATACCGATCCACCTTTTTGGGGTGGCCGATCTGGGCCGCCGATCCGTTTTTTTAAACATACCTATGCTAGAAACTGGGAATTGAACATGTAGTAAGATAGTGATATCATACATGAGACGCACATGATACACTATGAGCAAACAACTTTTTAGAGAGAAATCCCATATCATTGATGAAAGCCACGCTTGGGCTCCGTCGCATCTCTCTGGCCTCGAAGCAAAAAGTTGTCATTGATGGAGGCTATGCATATATCCTGTGATTCACCTCCCCTTAAAGGCTCCTATGGCAGCTGTATCCAAATCTTTAGGCACCATAAGTTGGGACCTTTAAGAACCGGATCGCCAAGATCCGATCAACTCTGACTCAGTTGGTCCGAATCCGGCGATTCTTTGACAAAATAGAAAAAAAAAAAAAGAGAACAAGAGGTAAAAAAGGAAAGACCAAAGAGAATCCGGTAATTACCGGGGTTCTATAGAACCAGATCACCCTCTGTTTTAACAAAGCATTTTGGTTCGAACTAGCAATTTTTTTTTTTTAGTATTTCACATAAGAGAAAAAAGAAAAAAAAAATACAAAATGGGCCAAATTTAGGTGAAAATTACGTAGAAGGTCGGTCAACACATGCTTTTTTTTTTTGGTTTTTCTCAAAATTTTTCCTTGGTCCAAAAAAGACATCCTCAAACCGTTTTTAAAGTTTATTTATTTTTTGTTTTTTCGCTAGTGGGGTTGTGCCCAGTCCAGAAGGCAGTATGATGTTGGCATCCTCAAACTGCCTTATTTCTTATAAAACAAATGACCTAATACCATGAATAGTACTAGAGAAGGCGATATGAGAGTGGGTAGCTTCGGTTTGCCTCTGATTGCTTAACAAAGCTAGTTGCGGTCCGAGGATGTCAACCTCATACCATTTTAAAAAGCACCACAAAAGGCGGTTCAATGATGTTAACATCGGGCAGACTGGGCACTGCTCCAAACATTAGAGCATGTCCCTACTATCGAAAAAACTACAAAAATAAAATAAAATTAAAATGCGGTATCCTCATATCAAAGAGAAATTTTGAAAAAAAAAAAAAAAAAAAACCTGGTGTTGATTGATCTTCAGTATAATTTTAATCTAAAATTGACTCATTGGGTATTTTAGTACTTTTTTTTTTGTGTCCTTTTGGAATTAACAGTCATTAATTAAAAAAGAAAAAAAAAAAACCAACTGGTCTAATGCCTAAATGCTAGAGGTCACAGATGATATTTGTGGGACCCACTGTTACACTATCAATACTGTGGATGAAGAAGGACTGAACGCCCCTCTCTCTCTCTCTCTCTCTCTAGGGTTTATATGGCGGTGGGAAGTGGGGGAAATGAAGTGATGTGTGATGGACTCATGCAACAGCTGTGACCTATGACCTTTGTCCAATCCATTCCAATATATTTCTCCACCCAATCATGAATCCACCCTCTATGAAAAAAAAAGAACCCTCTTTCTCACTCTACTTCACTCTTCTCTTCTTTCACTCTCCATACTAATAAATTTAGACACACCCCTCTCACTTTATAATCCATCATCCCCAACAAGAGTTCACCCCTTTCTCAATCTCATTCTTTCTCTTTCTTCTCCTCAAATGACCACTCTCACTCTCACTCTCTTTCCACTGCTCATTTGCCTCTCAACTGTTGGCTTTATGGATGTAACCTTGGCCAACCTTTCATATGATCACTACCACAACTCATGCCCCCATCTAGAGAGCCTGGTAGCAAAAACACTCATGCCTATCTTCCTAACTGATCCCACCTCTCCCTCTGCATTCTTAAGGCTCATGTTCCATGATTGCCAAGTTCAGGTATTCACTCTCTTTGATTTGCAATTTTCGCGGCTATTTTTTTTTTTTTTTTTGGTAATTCAGTGGAGAAGACGGGTCGCTACTTTTTTTTTAAAAAGTTTAATAGTTAAGTTGTTTGGAAGGTATTTGTAGGGTGGCCTTTACCCGTTTTTTCAAATAGTTTAAGAATGAGTTTTTTTTTAAGTTGTTCGTAAGGTAGTGTTAGTGAGAATGAAAACACAACGTTGTGACTAAGATGGGGGATGTTACCATCAAGACTTAGCCCCTTTCCCAAAGTCCGTGCTTCTCTCTCTCTCATTTGCACTTTTCATGACTATTATTACTCCTTTTATTCTGGGAAGGTACAATGCTCCTTAAAACTACTACATATAGACAGATCCTTAAGGCAAGTTTATTTCACTTGAAAGGGCTCTCGCAAAGTTTGTTCATTGAGAGAGCTTTCCTATTAGCCTGAAAAAGCGCTTCACACTTAAATAGATAAAACGCTGCTTTTCCACTAAAAGTGAGGAAAGTTTGAGAAGCACTTTCGTTGCTTCTAAGCAACACCCACTTTCCCATAACAAACGTGGGGAAACAGTAGTCTAGCGCAAACGAACTTTCACAAGTTCTTTTCCGCTAAAACTAATGTGTCTTTAAGGTCATCAGAGTCCACCTAACTAGTGAAAGGTGATGAAGAGCCCACAATTAGCATCTATCATGTCTTTTTCCAGTGGATCACACTCACTCTCTATAATCACTGGTCATTTTCATGCAATTTTCGTAGTCCTTATGATCATAGTATACTACTTTCCTTCCCACAAATTCATGAAGTGTTAGATTGATTATAAAGCGTTTACAGGGTTGTGATGCCTCCATACTGTTGGATTCGAATGGCGAAAGCATAAGCTCTGAGATGCTTTCCGGAAGAAACTTCGGCATAAGGAGGAGAGAAGCCATCGACATGGTGAAGAGAGTGGTGGAGGCCGAGTGTCCTACTCAGGTCTCTTGCGCTGATCTCATAATTCTGGCTGCTAGAGAATCGGTGGCCTTCGCTGGAGGACCGCGGATTCGAGTTCCACTGGGTAGGAGGGATTCCACCACTGCAAGCAATCGAAGAGCTGACACCTATATTCCTTCATCTACGGTTAGTGTAGACAACATGCTTCGCATTTTCATGAGCAAAGGGATGACAATGGATGAAGCAATCGCCATTCTAGGTAAAAAAAAAAAGAAGAAGCAATATTACAGTAATGGAGAATTACTAACATGAAAAGCCTTACCTCATTGCTACATGTTAAATGCATCATTAAGCAACTGCAGTAACAACTTACGGTTCGGGATGCATGAAGCATGGTGTTGCTCTGGTAAAGGCTATCATGTTATACAGATAACAATATTGATTAATCATGGTAATTGCAATGGTGATGGTGAAATTAAGGATTTTTGCAGGTGGGCATACACTGGGAGTGAGCCACTGCATAAATGTTGTGAATCGGTTGTATCCGTCTTATGAGAGCGAGAAACTAGGGGCTTTTGGAATATATCTACGACTGAATTGCCCGACAATGGCTCCCTTAACAAACCTAACCTTCATTCCTAATGATCTTACGCCTTTCGTATTCGACAATCATTACTATAAGGACCTCAAGGCGGGTAGAGGCTTATTGAGCATCGATTCAAGCATATCTACAGACCCTCGAACGGCTCCAATTGTTGACAGGTTCTCTAGAGACAGTGACTACTTCTTCTTCACCTTCTCTTCAGCTTTTGTTAAGCTTTCAACCGTGGGTGTTCCTACAGGAAAACAAGGACAGATACGAAACCAGTGCAGCCAGCTCAATTAGCAAGAGTGTTTGTGTAGTTGCATCCGCATATATAGCAAGAACTTAAATTAAATAAAAATAAGATATGGGGTGAAGTGATATAAAAAGAACTCTGTTTGATTTTGTTAGTCCTATCTAGAAGAGGAGAGCATATGAAAAATGTAACCGACTCGTTCGTTTCTTTGGGCCACTGGCCATCTGCTGGAAGTTTCAGATTTAATACCTATATTTTTGCAACAAATCCAATACATCTAAGTGTGGTGCTTGGTGTGTTGATTTTTTTTGGAAAAAGAGTGTATGTGAGTTGTTTATTTCAAAAATAGGTTGGATCCTACCAGCTGCATATAAGGTATTTCAGTTATAATGTGGAATGTAATTTACAATTGAACTATTTTTTTATAAGCTTGTGGCACTGTAATGGTTGATGGATTACTGGGCTTCCTAGCTTGTATTTGCTTCTTAGAATTAAAATGTTTAGGTCTGTAAGACTTGAATCACTCTCACAACAAGACTTGAATCGCTCTCACAATGATGCTCTTGTTAGGTTTGGGTCCTAAAAAACCATAATAACTCCATTTTTCTGGCGCAGGTATGCTTTTATCGAGTTCAAAACCGAACAACCACTGTGAAAACCGTAAAACTATGGTTGAAAAATATAACTGAGATTGAAAAGTATAGTCAAGGTCTAGAATGCATCAACAAGGTCTGAAACTGCATGACCATGGTCAAAATAGACATAACTGAGGTCAATACCGAAGAGTTCTAAACAAAGCTTAATGCTCCTATATATTCTGAAGTCTGAACTATCAAACAACAAATTAGCAAATCCCCAGTTCCAAAAGGAAATGAAGTATTCAAAAAAGAAATCTCAAACTTTGCCAATAATCAACCAAGCCCTTTGCTTCAACTATTGCACATGAAGGCACGAGATGTGTTCATGTTGTTCGAGGCAATGTTTCGAGTATTGCACATGAAGGCACGATATGTGCTCGCTTTGTTCGAGGCAGTGTTTCGAAACTCAGCCGGTACTATGCGGACTCCGCCAAGTAATTCGGCCTCGCCCTATGGGCATTTGTCCCGAGTACATGCATTATTAATAGGTTATATATAATAATGTACTAATTTTTAAGAGCATTGGAACCTAAGACTTCTTACAAAGGGGTATTTTAAGATAATACCACTTTAACCAACATGTCACCAAAATTTCTTCGGCAACAAAAGTATATGTCTACTACTGTACTACCCAAATCATCCTGCATGGAGAAACCCCGAGGGTGGAGGACCCGACCATCAAATTATTTAATGCTCAATCTCATAAAAATGAAGGCTCTAATGTATATAAATTTATTTTTGTGTTTTTTTTTTTTAACTTCAATTGTACTCAAACAAGTTCGAAGAAAGGCTGAGTACCTTAGCTGAATCGATTTTCTAAACACTGGTTCGAGGTATTAATACCTCTAACATGGAGAATCCAATGAAAGAGCTCTATGATCCAACCAACCCAAATGAAATGCTCTATAAACTTCTCCGATTTGCACTCTTTCGACACACAAAAAGAGAAAAAAAGGAAAACAAGGAAAGAAAAGCTACAAAAAACACAATTTCTTGTGTTCATTTGCCCTTAAATAGACTCAGCTAGGGTCAATAAATTAAATATGGGTATTTATAGAGGTGTTGGATAATTGCACTAAAAAATGAGTGTTGTTGAAAAATTGAGATTGTTTTGTAATCTTGTTCTATATCGTCATGAGAGTGACTCATGTGGGACACATGGGCAACGCTCTTGGATGCAAAGAGAGTAAAATTGGAGTGAAAGGTTGTTCTCTCTCAATTAAGTTTGCGTGTGGTTTGTATTGAGACCCTAAACAATCAAAGTAAGGCGAATTTTTAAATATAATCAAAAGTTGTCATTTTAGTACTGAAAATTTTTATGATAAACTGAAATTTATTTTTATAACTAATTAGAAACATTTAAAGCTTAAAAAATAGTACAGATCAAACAAATCTATGAACACATGAAAATTTCGAAAATTGATGCTTTAGATAATGCATTACAAGATGCATTATTTCCAAGACTTGAAGTTCAATTTTTTTTTTTTTTTTTTACTGATTTTATTTTTTATATTCATATATCTTAAGGTCGAGATGATCGGATTTGAGGGTTTTTTAACATCAAAAGAACTTTTTTTAATGAATTTTTGAGGTGCGTTTTAGTTTTGATTGTTCAAGGCCTAAACTTTATATAAAATTTTTCCATTAAGTTTTGATTATGATTAAAAGTAATTCGACTTCTACATGAACATGGTTAACAACTGATAATAGTATTTCAAAACTCGGATAGGTGGTATAGAACGTCCAGCCCACATATTAGGGCCTGATCACTAGATGGGTGATCCAGACCAGTCTAAAATGACACTGTAGAAAAATATTAAAAAATAAAATAAAATAAAAATTAAAATAAGGTTTTTTGGAGTGCGATTTAAGGGGCCCCTAAAAACTATTAGAAAAAAAGGAAAATAACAAGAGTGGCGGGGAAGGCTAACCGGGCTAGGACAAATACCTTTCCAGAATCAATTCGGTCCAGATTGGTTCCTGGTCTTGATCGGCGATTCCCAATCTAGACCACCAAGTTTTAAAGCACTGGTTTGGAAAGTTCTCCTCTGGGAATCATGTTTAGAAATTGAGCAAAGTTAATAGATTTTTGCTCAAACCTAGACCTCAGTGCCAAGTGTATGCTTAAGGTGTATGCCTGTGTGTATGTAAGATCCAGAAGCACAATTGGTACCACCCAAACAAACTTCAAGTCGTTCTCTTTTGCAAGCTGAATGGGCGAAGGGCTAAGGGCTAAGGGCTAAGGTCTAAGGGGATTTCCCATTTGGAAAGCTATAGAAAAGCTCATCCCAGTTTAAAGTAGGTTAAGATTTTCCTTAAGCCCTACTTTGACTTAAAAGTTTGAAAAATACCCTAATGAAAACTTTTTGAAAAAGTATAGGCTACTTTGTTTGAAGGGAAACAAAGAAATAAACATCTAAATAAATTATTTAATTATTTTCTACTTGGGTTTATGTTTTTCCTGTGGTCCCATTGCTATTAAAGAGAATTAAGTATTCTAAAAAGATTAACTCTCCCTAGGGTTTATGGGATCCACTTTCTATCTAGGGCAAACCACATGCTAAGATACTTTTTAGATCTCAAGCTTTGGGATGTAATCTCTATAACCCATAGAACAACTTCAGCTAAAAACAAAAAAACAAAAAAGCTCCATGTAATAGAAAAAACTAATGTTTCAAGATTGAAAAGAAACCATCCAAATTTGAAAGGCTAGATCTAAGTGCCACAAAACTCAAATTTCAATTTATTTTTTTTAAAAATGATTATCTAGTAATTGTTATATGATACCCAAAGTTTTAGACTAAAAAAAGCAATCTAACCAGGTGTTTGACCAAGGGTGTCAATATGCAATATTACTTATGCGGGAGCACAATATCTGCATTCATTAAGTATTCTGCCAAATATCCAACTTTTTTACCTTGCAGCGGTAATGGATCAAATTTCTATTGAATATATTATCTATATTAAAACATGACGGGAACATTTATAAAGAGATGATATATCATTTGTACATTGAGATCACAATCATTATTGGCCCTTAAATCTCAAAGTAAGTGGTTGTAAGAATGTCATTGATTGGATACAAAGTTCCAAAAACAAATTTCTTACATTTTGTGACTCACCCCGAGACATCCAATTGACATCTAATGAGTGAGAAAGCTTGTAACCTTCATATACAAAAGATAAATAATCTCTTTATAAATAATCCCTTGAAATATCCTTCAAAGTAAAAAATCATGTTATTGTGCTTAACGGTTCTACGGCAGCTGATACCTCACCCTATACCTCTGGCATTTCAAAAGGAAGACAATGACTCTATAAAGAATATCACTAAAGAGGTCAAAGTACTTAAAAAAAAGAAGTAAGTAGCTAAATAAAATAATTTAGCAACTGAATGGTCGTATTATAATTTTCTTTTATTTCGTTAAATATCTTAACTCGTTCTTATAAATATTTATATTGGGTGCGGCTTGTATAAGGCTGACGTTCTAAACAATCAAGGCGTACCTTCATATAGTGTTGAAAGATGTTATTTCATTATTAGAAATCTTTGGGATGACTTGAAAATAAATTTTTATCTCTAATTATAAAATTTAAAGCTTTAGAAGTAGTATAGATTGACCAGACGTATGAGCACTTGAAAATCTAAAAAATTGATCGTCCAACAAATACATTATAAGAGGCACTAATTCCTTGCTTAAAATCTATTTTTTCTCATGTCCAAACATCTTGACATCAAGATGATCGATTTGATAATTTTTGGGCTTCGAAACAAGCTCTTCTAGTGAAATTTTTATGTGTGCCGTCATTTGATTGTTTAGGCCATCACTCTTATATAATTTTTTTCCATTTATATGTAGTTGTTAACCGTGGGTTTTCTCCATGACGTTAGGGGTAGTTTTGAAATTAAATTACTATTTTAATTAATTTTTATTTAATCATCAAAATAACCCAATTGTCACTTGGCCTATATTTTTTTACATTTCCAAAGGCCCCTCCACTCTTTTTTTCTGCTAGCCGTTGAAGCAAAGGGGCCGCATACATTGAGGAAGGGTTTGAGGAGTTTGGTATGATGTAATTCTCATTCTCTCTCACCATCTTTGTTCACCCTCTCTCTCACTAAGCATTTAAAGGTTCCTTGAGCCCATGTGTGCATCCATAGTCTTGTAAGGGATACCATAATCATCTATTATGAAGCTATCTTGCTCCATCACCTTTTTATTGCTTTTCTCTCTCTATAAAGCTATTAATATCTGAAAGAATGACTCATATGATCGAGCTGGTGGTATATAATAATTTTTTCCTTTTTAAATTCTTTTTCTTTTCTTCGTGACCTAGATCACTCACAAGTAGTCCATATAATAACTTCAAATAAAAGAAATGAAAAGAATATAATAAGATCTCAAGAACTTGAAGCCATTCAAAATCTTTCTTTCAATAACAAAGAAAAAACACAAACTATGTTTGGGATTAAAGGATATAATAAATAAATATGAAAGAAACAAAAGAGGGTGGCAGAGATTACCTCAACTGGGCTTCTTACACTCTATATGAGTCGCCACCTTCTGATGACGCGCGATCTAATGGTCAATCTTCAATCTCAATCGGGAAAGCAAGTTTGGATAAGCTACACCAATGGAAATGAACCTTTTAATCATCAATCTCAAACCCTTGGTGAATTCCCATATCAACCTAGTTTGAGAGAGATACTCCTCTTTTCTACCACAACCCTATAGTCTAAAATCCCAAAGAGAGATGAGAGATCATGAGAGACACCATGAGAGAAACTATGAGACGAGAGAGGGTGGGGCGTGCCTCCCCTTTGGGTCTTTCAAGAGAGAGAGATAAAGTTTCTAAGTAAAGAGAGATATTCTAAGTGGAGCGTGCCCCTTTTAGTAGGTTAAAAGAGAGAGATGGAAATTTCTGTACTAGGGGCATGCCCCTCTTATTGTATATAGGAGAGAGAAGAGAGATCTTAGGTGTAAGAGATATGGTATAGAGATTTGGGTAGGGTACTCGCTTTTTATAGTTCTTGAACAAATTTAGGGTTTTTTAAGGTTTTTCCTTGGTGTGCCACTTATATGAGATTGAATATGCACCATTGATCTTGGGTGACTTGTGGGATGAGAGATAAGAGCTCTCCATTCCATAGATAGGACATCAACATTTTATGGAAGGTGCTAGACCATTATCCCCCACTTCCAAAACTATTTTTCCATCAATTAATTTAAATAAAAAATTAATAAATCATAATATTATCATTTCTTATTTTATGCATAAGCCTTTTCATACATTTCAAAATATCATTCAAAAGTTCCTCAAGACTTAAACTTTTCAAAACAACACAAACTTATCTCTCAAGCTTTTAGAGCTTGATCTTTATAAAATAGAAAGTCTCCATAGGTGGGCGTGCCGCCCATTGTGGCATATAATGGGCCCTACCCAATTTGCTATGGTGGGCCCAAAAGACCTATTGCGCCTCCCCCTGCAATTATATATTTTTTTATATTTTTAGAAATATAAAAATTATTATTTGAATATTTAAGTCATTATAAAATCAATATCTCTGTTTTCGTAAATTTAAATTTGATAAATAAATATCTAAAGATTCAGAAAAATTCAAATAACGATATAAAAATCATGTATTATTAAAATTAATTAGTTTGATGGGAAAATGATTAATATAGTTTAGGAATAAATATCCATTGCAGCACTCCGTGTTCAACTGCGAACTACGAACTATACATGCTTTCTCAAACCGACCCAGCATTGCCCATGACCCATAGTCTATACAAGGGATCATTTCTGGGTCACCAAAGTTTAGCTAATGGGCAAGGGGTAGGTTGCAGTCCCAATATATGGATTTTAGGTCCCCCTAGAGATGAAACCAAGGTCATCCTGACCTGATGCAATCCATTGCTCAATGGTGCACAAGAGGTATCTCTAATATATGCACATGTTTCACGATGAAAGGTGTTACGCTTTTCCAAAAATGACTATCAATATGCATGCCGTATGATGATACAAATGATGAGGCTTTAGCCCTGTCTCTGAATGCCTCCATCATACATAAGGGTCACACAATCCCTAGGCTCACTCATCCGGGCATACTGCGACCTCATCAAGGGATAAGCCACATAACCCCCATCAGTTTGTTTCTCTTAGCCCAAGTAATATAGGTTTTCCCCAACTATATCAACCTAGCACATCAAGTACAGTCCAGTATCAGCAAACATCATTTGCTTAGTATGGTCTACATTAGACCACACTCTCACTGAGTTCATGTTCCACTATATATTTTCATTTTACAAGCACTCATAAGGCTTTTAATGGCCACACACACAACAATATCTTCTTGATTCAAATTTTCAATAAGGTCAGGGTTGCTTGTGATGCTCTTAAAGGTGGATATACTTGTTATCTACAAGTCCTAAGTTGAGCACTTTGGTGAGTTCGTTCCATGCTTTATATTTGCTCAACTTGATATAATTCTTGACTAAAATAGAGTATGAAATTGATGATAATAGATTGAGGATTCAAGCTGATGATTTGAGCAACTCTTATTGGAAATACATGCTTATGTTTATTATGTGATTGTAGATATATGTATTTGAAGTGTTTGATTATATATTCAAGTGAGGTTTAAAGTGTGATCTAGATCTAAATTTGATTGCATATTAATCCATATTAGTAGCCTACTTTAATTGATCCTAACATTTAGTATCAGAGCTTTGGTTGGATGGCTACTACAAGAAGCATACTTTTGGAATTGGTAAAAATTGAGAAGCTTGATGGATCTAATTTTTCTTTGTGGAAAAGTAAATTATTTTTCTTGCTTCATAATATGGAATTGTTGTATGTGAATGAAGAGAAACCTAGTGAATCCGATGATGACTTTACTCTTAGAGAGAGACAAAAATATTTGAAGTGGAAAAATGATAATTTTTCATGTAGAGGTGTTATCCTAAGTTGTTTGAGTGATAGGTTGCACAAAGTATTTGAAAACTATGCTAATACAAAAGACCTATGGGTTGCAATTGAAAAGAGGCACGCCGATGATAATTATGTTGCTAAATGTGAGCTTATGAAAGATATAATATGTGTAAGATGAAAGATGATCAATTAGTACTAGAGTATTTTGATGATATGAATATTATGGCTAATCAACTTGCCGGTTATAGTGAGCCCATAAGTGAGCACCAACAAATTATGAAAATTATTGAAAATCTTCCAAATTCTTGGAAATCTTTGAAAAATAACGTACACTATAATGGTACAATCCATACTTTAGATGACCTTAAAGGGCATTTGAGGATGGAAAGGAATGATAGACTTAAAGAGAAGGATGAAAGAGCTAAAAACCATGCCTATTTAGCAATGGCTAAGAAAAATAATAACAAAGTTCCTACTAAGAATGTTAAGAAGCGTTTCCATCCTAAAAATTCCTACAAGTTCAAGAAGTTCTATAATTGTAACAAGTTTGGTCACACTACTAAATTTTGTAGAGAACCCAAGAAGAAGAATGTTGGACAAGGTAGTGGCTCCAAGGAGTTTTCCTTTGTGGTTAAAGAGTCATTGATGGTGAGCCCCTTCGATGAATGGTGGGTGGACTCCAGAGGTATTAGGCACATCACCAGCACCAAGAGCAATATGGTAGAGTTCAAAGAAAAGGGTGATGGCGTCGAGAAACTCTTTATGGGTAGCTCGTGCTTTGAGAAAGGACAATTAAGCTTCCACTCCCATCCGGTAGCAATTTGACTCTTAATGATATTTTATATACTCTGGATATGAGAAAAAAAATTAGTTTCTCTCTCTAGGACTGATAGGGGTGGGGGTGAAATTTATGCAAGGGATGGAAAGATGATTAACAAGAAAAATAGTAGTTTTGTCGTAAAGGCCACAAATGGTTGGCAATATGTACAAACTTGATCTTGATAATAGAATGAAAATGTCATTTGCTTATGATGAGTGTTTTAATATTTAGCATAGAAGTCTTGGTCATATTGGTTATAAGAAATTAAATAGATTAATGAGACAAAATGTTATCCCTTAATTAGAAAAGGAAAATTTCAAGTGTGAAACTTGCTTAAAAGGAAAAATGCATAGAAAATCATTTCGTAAAGGTAAAAGAATTCAAAGTTTACTCGAAATTGTTCATACTGATATATGTGGAAAATTGAAACCCGAAAGTATTGGTGGAAGTGAGTATTTTATTACTTTTATAGATGGTTATTCTTGATACTCTTATACTTACCTAATTTCTCATAAAAATGAAACACTAGATAAATTTTAAAAGTATAAATTAGAAGTTGAAAACCAATTAAATAGAAAAATCAAGATTCCTAAATTTGATAGAGGAGGAGAATATAGATCCAATGAATTTAGTAAGTTTTGTAATAGCAATGGAATAGTTAGGCAAACTTCTTTGCCTTACACCCCTCAACAAAATGAACTGACCGAGAGAAAGAATATAACTTTAATTGATATGGTCAATTGTATGATTCAAGAAGCCGGTATACAATATTAATTTTGGGGAGAAACTATCATGGTGGCAATGTATAAATTAAATAGAGTGCGCTCCAAATCAACTAATTTAACACCCTTTGACCTATGGTTTGGTAGAAAACCCCTATTTAGACCATATTAAAGTATGGGGCTCGCTGGCACATGTTCATATTCCCTGTAAGAAGATGGATAAGACCCAAAACTATAAAATGCATATTTGTTGGATATTCAAGTGACTCTAAGGGTTATAGATTTTATAATGAAGTATCTAAAGAAATTGTTGAGAGTAGAGATGCTTACTTCTTTGAAGATGTTGAAACATCAAAGGTAAAAGAAGCTAGAATTTTAGAGCAAAATGAAGAAGAAACTTAAAATCCTAACATAATTGATGTAGGAAGCTCTTATCAAATTGATTATACTAAATTATTTGAGCCGAGAAGAAGTACTAGGGAGATTAAAAGATCTTGTTATTTAGATGATTATGTATACTATGATGAAGTTAATGAAGTACTATGCAATTTTAAGGAAGCTATCAGTTCACTTGAAGCAATGTTGGATGGAAGCTATGAGGACTGAATATGAGTTTTTAATAAACTCCAATTGTACAACTCCACCTCGCCCACCCAGCTTTAATTCTATATATGACATCTTCATTAATCTCTTTGTTTTCTTGAATTATCGAGCTAAGATATTGAAAGTACGTTCTTTTTTGTATTTCTTGGCCATCAATCTTAACTACTTCCGTGTCTTTACTTCTATTATTACCAAACATGCATTCCATATACTCTGTCTTAATCCGGCTAATTTTAAAACATTTAGATTATAGAGCATCCCTCCAAAGTTTTGTATTGATCCTGCTTCAAGTCTCATCAATTAAAACTATGTCATCCATGAATATACACCATGTCATCTCATCTTATAGGTGCCTAGTTAAGTAATTCATGACTAAGACAAAAAAGTATGGGCTCAATTCTGACCCCTAATATAGACCTATGGTCACTGAAAACTCACTTGTCTATCTACTATGTGTTCGTGCACTAGTTACTGACTATTTTTTTTTTAACACCCATCAAATTAAATATTGATGTACTTTATTTATCGTAAACTTTCCCTAGTTATTTACACACTAGTTTCTCTTAAGTGGCATGAGCTAAATGATGTAAATAAGTTTGTTTTTTTGTTTGTTTGTTCATGGTTAGGACTAGACTTTTTTTAAAAAAAAATTTAAAAAACCTGTTATGGGTTCTTGAAAAATATTTATATCATTTAGCTTAAGTGGATTAAGTCGAACAATTTGTCTATACCCATTTGGGGTAAGGAGTGAGAAATACACTTTTAATTAAAAATTCTTGAGCTGGTCTCCGTACCTTGGACAAGTAAAGATATTTTACATCATTTGACTCGAGCCAGTGGCCACATAAGTGGAGGCAGCTGGATCATTCTAGTGGTATTTCACAAAGTGTAAGATAACCAATTTATTGCTAAGTTTGTTTATTTGGCCATTTTAGTAATGCCACGGTTTTGATTCTTCTGAATTTTTTGAAGAAGTTCGTAATTGTTATATTTATTATAAGATAACATAATTTTTTTTAGAAGTATTATCTTACAAATTATATATGTGATATTTATTAAAATAGAATAAATAAAATTTTAAATAATAATTCTCTTTTTGTTTTTTTTATCCATCTTATATTTGTAATAGTTATCCCTTTTGCAATATGTCACAATATTAAGAAGACCCTACATGGTAGTATGGGGTCGGAAAAGATCCCAACAAATTAGGCAAAAACACACGTAACTACTATCAAATTTGTAGTGGGGCAAACATGTTTAAGACGCATTTAGTAGGGGTTAAGGATGAAGTTGTTGTATGTCATGATGTCCCTTAATGTGAAGAAGTAGATAACTCTTCTTAATGCCAACAAAGATAAGAAGGTAGCTAAACAAATGATAAGTGATGTTAACCCCTACATGTCATCCAATGTGAGGGGAGCAGATGAGTAACGATAAGAGTAGACTTGGAAGAAGTGCAGCGTCAAGAGAGTAGCATGGGCACGTATAGAAGGGTCGGTAGAAATAGCATGGGTATATACAGAGGGGCCTGCATGGGTATGTACTAAGGGCATCTGGTGGCAGTTCTAGTGTGACAGAGGGGTCGTGAATGGCTACCGTGTCCCATGCATTATGTGTCGAGAAAACTACTCTTGCCTTATCTAGGAGTGCTAGTGTCATGAAAGCTTGGGTATATACAGAGGGGCCTGCATGGGTATGTACTAAGGGCCTAAGGCATCTGGTGGCAGTTCTAGTGTGACAGAGGGGTCGTGAATGGCTACCGTGTCCCATGCATTATGTGTCGAGAAAACTAATCTTGCCTTATCTAGGAGTGCTAGTGTCATGAAAGCTAGGTGAGGAGCTCATAGCGGACTTGCTCAGCCCACAACTCAGAGTCATATTGATCCATTCCTCTCGAAGCCCAAGTAACGAAAGATGAATATCCCATTAGCATGCAATCCTCTCGAAGCCCAAGTAGCGAAAGTTGAATATCCCAGTAGCATGCAAGGGGAATAGTAACGAGGGCCACGGGAAATCGGTCTACAATCAAGGGGGTCCTTTTCCATGTTGCCAACAGTCTGTATTACGAAGTCAACAGCTGATGTCATTCAAAAGGCGGGGCCTAGGGTTAAGTCCCCATGACATATGAGCTCGTTGGGTCGATCTTCGATGACGAGGTGAAAGATGTTAGAAAATTCATTGGGAACTTTAATGAAGTTTTAGCGGAGAATAGACATCATCATCATGACTTATGGTTGGAGAGACAAAGTTACTAAAAAAAATTATCTAAATATTCTCATTCATTGCCCATATAATGACTTTCATATTCAGCAAAGAGGTCACGGTGATGAAGAAGGAATTGAAGCCCTGAGTATAATTAATGAACCAAATAGTTGAGGAGGAAAGAGAAAAATATATAGTTTAGATTATTGCCAATAATGCTAGGTCGTGTATTTCTACGAGTGTGAAGATGATGCTCAAATGAAAGCATCTAGTGTGGACCCCATGTTCTTCCCATTGCATTGATTTTATGTTAGTGAGAGGCAAGATCATGACTATGAAGGAGACTGATGATGCACAAAGTGTATCAAGTGGACAAAGTGAAGAGTATCCTCGTTAGAAGCAATGGATTCCTCTCAATTGTGGTGTATATTTGGAGGATATAAACCCTAGGAGGGCTACCAAGAAGAGTAAGAAGAGCAAACACCACTTTGGATGATTTTCTAGCCATACTAGGGTTTTTTATTTATTTATTTATTTTTTATTTGACTATTTTTAGAAATATTATTAAAGTTAGGGTGTTTATGTTTCCCTTATTTTAAAGTTGGGACTATTTTCTTCAGTACAAGTTAGGCCTAGGATATTTATGTCTTTTATGTTTAAGTTAGAACCTTTTGGTTGATTTTTTATTAGTATGGATAAAAAAAGTACTCGAATATTTAAAATTGAAAAAAAAAAAACCTTCTGCTTTTGGAACCCAAGTTTGGATTACAGAAAAAACCCTATGTTTCTCCAAGTTATGACCTATGTTTAGCCTAAAATTCTTCATGATTCATTGTTTTCTCAAATATCCTTTAGGTACTCTGAGTTGGGCGGTATCAAAATTCATCGATATGCTTCACTTGATAAGACAACAACACTAGGAGTAACGCCTGCAATCATCTGCTTTGTGACAAAGTACTTGGCAACGAATTCTATTCTATACCCACAAGCCACGTTGAGAAAGTTATTTACTTCTAAAGGAGGTCTATTCTATACCCACAAGCCACGTTGAGAAAGTTATTTACTTCTAAAGGAGGTCGATAGATTGCCTCTCAAGGTCCGAGTAATATTGGAAGGCATAACCACTTATAAGAGGCTATGGTCTAGGTTTTCTGGTATTGTAGGGGCACAATGCTTTTAGTGATATTATTAAGAATGGTGGATGCTGACAAAAAATCCACCATATAAATTTTTTAAAAAGAAGCAATATAGTTTCGCAACCAAAGTGATTATTGTTGAGAGTATATGAACTGATTAATTATGCAAACCAATTCACAATATCGATAATTGCTTATTTATACAATTAAAATTTATTTAATGTTTCATCACTTGAGTACAAATAGTCTCTTGATCTCCTTCTTGTCTAGATTTCTATTTCTATCCCAAAATTTTCTATTTCAATACTTGTGTGAGATACATCATTGGAAGATTGGGAAGAAAGAAGGAACAGGAATCAAATATAGTCATTGAGAGAGGTAAGAGTTAATATTTCATATAGAAATCCAAAAGACTAGGTACATTTGTGAGGAAAAATTATAGCATAAACATTTTTTTTTAGCTTTCTATTTATAGGATGCAGAAGGCTCATTCGCAAGCAGACTTGCTAAGACCTCTCGAATGATATGAATCTAGTTTCTCTTAACTAATGTGTTCTTTTACATCTTTAATATTAAAATGTTACGACCATTTTAGTTGTATGGTGGGAGGTATATGGTTTTGACATACCACTTAAAGGAAGATGGCTTTCTTAAACATGTTTAGCTATTGGGTGTTAGAAAAACGGGATTACATGCTGGTGGTTGCACAATCATAAAGGAAATCGACTGACTTTAAACAGGCTTCAAAAGCTCGAATATGTTCATCATAATTTAAACCTTTAAGAGTTACAAATAATAGAGAAAATTGGAGAATTACAACCCGATCAACCTAGTTCCAATATTTGTCACAGATATAGCCGATAAGTGGTTGGTGGAAGAATAAAAACTAGTGCTATGTAAGATAACATTTCTTGAGGCAACATGTGCAAAAGATGACCAAGAAGTTGTAGACGAGCAGGGAGGAGCAAATGACCAGCTAGTATTCCAGTCATTCATAGGAAATGTAAGTGGTCATGTACCTATTGAAGAAGAAGGGGGAGGAGATGAGGAGGGTAGATGAGAGAGAAGATGATTATGAACTTATCCAGTCCCAGCCAAGATATGCAACCCAAGCCCTAGCAATAGGCAGGTGGGGGCAAGCACAAGGGTGGACTACCTGAGAGACTTCAGGCAAGGAGAGCCGTTCACCATGCCCAATTCATTCATGAACCACTAAAGTATTCGTTAGCGAGGTTCAAGTAAGTCTGAACACACATACTTAGAAATCAATTGCCTAAATGATTTCTCTCAATAATTCAACAAGTAGAATCAACATTTTAAAGACAATGAAGCATGGTGCCTTTTGGTATTAGGTTGTCATCTTATAATTATATACTCCATTTTGTATTATGTATTCATATATTTGATAATTGTATGCTCCATTTTGATTGTGAAAATGAATGTAACACTCAATAATAACCCAAACAAAAAACTACCTCAGTATTGATGTATTTTTTTAGAATAATAAGATTCTATAAATACAATGACCCCATTTTTATTTTTGAAAACGTAAAAGACATTTATCATGATTTTTAAAAGTCCTTTGAAAATTTTTAAGGCCGAATCGAGCCAAACTGGCCGATCCATAAATCTAGATGGCTGATTTGCCAATCCAAACCAGCTTCCCAGATGGCCAATTCACCCAGAAAATCTGGGTTTAAAACACTAGTTTAATCCATTTATTCTTTAAAGATTTAAGCTTACAAAATGATGTAATCTTGGAAGGCTACATGGATTAAGGATCCTTCAAGCCAATGCCAAGGCTAAAGTTTTGAGCTTAATTCTGAGCTTTTTATTTCAGGCATTTCCAAAGCGTGAAGGGATTATGCTTACTTTATAATTCAATGTAAGGCACATTTCTGAGTTCTTTCATAAATAAATAAATAAAACAATATTAAGTTCCATCAAATGCTAACAAAGCCTATATATTGATTTCTTTCTAACAAAATCACATATTGTTCAGTTATATATCTTGATATGTGCTGAATGCACTCTCATTCTTCCTGAAACATAATTTGGTTTACATGAAACCTCAATATAGATCATAAAAGATCCTCGACAGCAAACTTTATAGGAGCAGCTTCTATCATGAAGAACACGAATAGCATTTCCTAGGCTTCAAAGAACTCCAAAAGTTTGTCATGCCAAGATGCCACCAAGAAGGGGAACTAATCAAAATAGTTATACAGGAAAGGGAGTAGACTAACTCTGCTAATGCAGTCCCGATGAATTCTATCAACTCTTCCCTGGTAAGTTCTCAAAATTGTCATCATCCTCGATGAACTTCTCTTGCACAGCTGCTGTTGTAAAGTAGAGTGTCAAGGAAAGAATATCGGCCTCAAAATGAAGAATGAAAGGGAATGGAAAAATCATTGCATGATAACTAAAGGAGAAGCAATAAATAAACGGATAGATAAAAAGGATATCTGTAGTAATCCCAATCCAAAGGGCCAGCTGCGATTTTGCTGAACTCAACGGCACTCCCTTCAATGCCGGCAAAAATATACCCATTGCTCTTGTCTATCAACTTTACGAGATTTCCAACACTCTCTTTGTCCTGATGATTTTGAAAATGTTACTCAACCCATGAGGGCACCACCAATTAAAGTGCACATACACCATAATTCAATAGACTACAGAGAACCATAGGCCATTGGATCATCGCCCATTTCATTGGATGGTGAAATCGATCATCAGGATCATGTCCTGAACTTATTTGACAGTGATGACGCCAATGAACTGGTGTTACAAACCCAATGGAATACAGTTTTCAATAGTCCATTGGATTATAATTACAATTCTCTTTAAACAAATCCATAATTGACGATGTTTCTCAAGAATGGTCAGAATCCTAGCATGCCTGAATATCCAGTGTGGTGAAATTGACCAGACCATAATCTTCAATAACCTCGCATAGCTCTTTGGTGAGTTTCCTGCAAAGGAAGAGTGAGGTAGTTTTGGCTCAAGCAAAGTGAGAAATAAGGCCTGTTGTGGAAGCACCAAACCTGTACTTGGCAGAGCGTGGATCTTGATCAAGGTGGTATTGCAAATAAGACAAGTCCTGCACATCTGTATAAAACTCCAGGTTGTAGGCTGCAATTTAAGTAATGCATGTCGAGGGTGAGGAATAAGTCAATTTAGTAAATATAGTAGAAGGGAAAGCACATCACTGCCATTGGACTATGGTACATGATACTCGAAGTCAACATCCACTCTTCATCCCCACAGATGAATGGCTGGAGATTGATGCAGATTGCAGAAAGGGGCCCACAGGGACATTCAACTAGAGAGGGTTGACAAACAACTGTTCCACAGTGGGAACACACCGTGGATGCAGCTTGGAGTACCCTTTTTTTGTTTGGATAAGTAAGCACCAAATAATATTGTCCAGACGTCTATGACAAACTTTCTTCCCAGAAAAAGAATTCATCTTCATAGTGATTATAAATTAGAAACAACTTTGTGGGTTTTCCCTTCATAAAATTACAAATGTGGCCAACTTTGACTGTACCTAGTTTGCCATAGCTCTCGATGAGATCTATTTTTGAGAGGACATTGATATGGGGGAGTTCCAAATGCAACATGGTTGTCAAAGAGAGAAGTAATGCGCTCACATATTTCCCAGAGTCACTGCAAAGATGAGCATCAACCAAGTGAACTGCAGTCAACTGCAAAGAAGGAATACATATTAGCTTCTGATAAGGGGATGTACACCATGATCCAATGTACTGTAGTATATGGTAATCCAAAAGGCAGCCCCCATCCATGCCTGATGATGAACTTCGGAGATTAGCCATAACTGAGCCCCACCGGGATATTCACCCAGGTAAAGTAAATCTCTTACCATCATTTATTGGTAGTGGACGGTGAATGCCATATTCCATTGGATTAAGGTATATTTTTGTTCTGCTAATTGGGTAAACGGGTAACAAGTTACTCTAATTGTGTCAACCGTTACTCATTAACATAAGACATGTTCTAGCACAAAATTAGCATACCCTGAGATCCAAAGACTTAATGAGTTTCATGATGACTTTCTTAGCATTTGAATGAAGAAAGAACAGTTCCACTTGCCCAGGGAAATCAAAAAGAAGGTAATGATCTGCAAGATGAAAGCTTCAAAATTAAGGAAATAAAAGACCACAATGAACACTTGACATATCCATATCAATTAGGAATAGATAAGATACTAACCCATCAAACTCACTAGAAAAAATTCAAACTGCATGACAAAACAGCAAAAGTAATTCTCAGCAGGGATAGTATGATTCATGAACACAATTATATTTTAAAGAGAGTGGTTGCATTTTAACCTATAGTATCACATACTAAGCTTCATGGACCAACAAAGTGCTGCAGTACTTGAAACAATTTAGAGTAAATAATCAACTGTCAGGAAGTATTGAGTTCATTGATAGTAAACTTCAATGCCAAAGTATATTATGCCGACTGGCACATCCATTTCACTCAAATTGTCATAGCAATTCGGCAACTCAACTCACCAGAGTCGAGTGAACAAGGTTTAAAAACCTACAAGTGTCATAAATGCCTACAAGTGTACAAAAGAATTTCATTCTTTGGCCAAGTCATAGAGACATTCTCAACTTTGCTCTCAATGCATAACTTTGTTTTGTTCCCATGAATGAACTTAGATTTGAGTTCTATCGAATTTCTTTGTCC
The DNA here is from genome assembly GCF_054954075.1 of Amborella trichopoda. NCBI lineage: Eukaryota > Viridiplantae > Streptophyta > Magnoliopsida > Amborellales > Amborellaceae > Amborella > Amborella trichopoda. The sequence continues at coordinate 5,811,203 of NC_142347.1, read as the reverse complement.
AAAGGGGTAAAAGGATCCGAGTAGCATGTGGTGATGTAGACTGTAGAAACCTAGTGAAGTTCATTTTAAAATCAAGGAACTTTTGATGAACCAGAGTTTCATAAGACACTGCTGAATTTGTATTGAAAAGCACTATAAATTATCTGTTTCGCTAAGCGAGGAAATACTTATATGTTGCATAATTGACTCAAAAAGATTATGTCAGTGCATAAATTCATTGTTTTCATGTTTTTTGCGCCATTGCTTCATGAACACTGTTGAATTATATTGCTTAGAAAGCAATCTATGTAGTTTGGTCTTTCTGTACATTAAAAGCATTTTTACATTTCTCAGTGTACTATGATCAAGTTTCAGTAAAATTTTCAATTATATAAATTGAGCAGAATTGTTCGTGCTCCACAAATAAAAAAGAAGAAAAGAAATTGAGCCATATGCAGGACTTTGTTTATCTAAAATTTTGGGCATTCTTCAAGTTCTGATCATTACCATGCTATACCGACTTAATGTTCACTTGTATCATCAGGGAATCCAATACCCAATATCTGCTATTTATTTTGGAAAGAGGGAAACAATAGATCACCTTCTACCATATTGCCACCATGCTCTTTAAGTTTTGAGTTTCTCTTTGGCCCTATTTCAGATTAGCTGGGTCATGGTTGAGTTGGTTAATGGTCAGTTATGATGTTGGAAAGGATGAATGCTATGGAGACTGTCTGCCAATGATTCTTTGGGTTTCTGGAAGGAGCAGAATGGAGGAATTCTTTCAGGCAAAAACTCGATGTTCGGTGCTATTTGATAAGATTAGAGATGTGACCATTACATGGGCTATGGCCATGCCTTTGTTTTGTTGAGCCGGGCCTGGACTTCCTTTCTAACTGCAGGTGCTGTAGTGCATAAGGCAGAACCTCAGAGTTAAGACCGGACCAACCTCCCTGTGGAACCCACAATTGCCTAGCTTTATCAAGCTAAAAGTTGATGGTAGTCTTCGGCAAGCCTGGGCCAGCTGGGTAGGTGAAGTATTAAGGGATTGCACAGTATGCAGTTGCTTTCAGGTCCCTTGGGAGTTCATGACTTCAGAGGCAAAGGCACTTGCACTTCAAAGGTCGATGTAGTGGACTTGCTAGTGCAACAAGGTTGCACAAAGCATTGAAAGGAAACTAGAACAAACCAAAGTCCATGTCAGACAAGCATTAGGAAGACTTAGATCCGAGGGCTATGAGCACTATTCCATTGTGTATATTAAGTGACATGATGTATAACGTCATTAAAAACGATTTGGTGGCAAAAGTTTGAGTGAAGCTTGAGATCTTGTATAAGACAAAGTCCCTCATGAATCGGTCATAATGGAAGCAACCACCGTACACCCTAAGGATGAACGAAGGTAGGATATCCTAGACCATCTGAATTAATTCAATACAATTATTTGATAGTAGTTGACCATTGATGTTAAGATGGAAGATGATGATAAGGCACCAATCCTATTTTCCTAGCTCCCTCAGTTGATGACCATCTTGTCACAATGTCACTCAACGGAAAAGAAAACATATAAGATGAAGGATAATTGAAACTCCTCTCAAATAATTTGAGAAAGAGACAAGGTAATGCACAGCCACAAGGAAAATTTGATGGCTAGAGGGAGGTCTATTGAAAGAAAACAAAGGGGACATGAAAGTTAGGGTAGATTTAGATCTGAATCCAAATCACAAAAGGGTAGTGCTTGGTGTTAATAATGCAGGAAAAAAACGTTATATAAAGGACTGTCCAACCCCAAAAGAGAAGGAGAACAAAGCCTCTGATGCGACCAAATTGGTGATGGAGGCTCAAACAGTGCAACATAAAACATATTGTCAGTTTTGATGAGCTGTGACTATTCTATAGAGTTAGGAATATTTAATTAAGCATGTTCCTACGATATGTGCTCTCGTTGGGACTTGTTCATAATAAGCAAGAGCTCCAATGGTGGATCCATTTTGATGTGGAATGTAGCGGTCTGTAAGACTATTGGTGAAGTGACAATTAACATCAAGATGTATGATGAAGTCCTGAGAGCCTTGGCTAAGGTAAACTACATTTTATATCTGAAAAAAAAAAAAAACAATTAACATCAAGATGTATGATGAAGTCCTGAGAGCCTTGACTAATGGAAACTACATTTTAGATCTGAAAAGAGAAAAGAAGAGTCTCCTTAGGTGCCTTAAACTTCAATAAGCTCCAAATTTGTTGGAGAAGGGGTAGTTATGAAAAGCAAGAAGATTGGACCGAATTTCTATGTGTTGCTTGAGAGCACCATCATGGACGGATCAGCAGTTGCTATATTTGATGGTTTCCATATCTGATGGTGGTGATTCCAACTTGATTCCATTTTAGCATATGTGGCTAGGCCACATAAGTGAGAGGAGTTTGGCAGAATTGAGCAAATGTAACTTGATCAATGGGATGAAGAAGTAGAAGTTGGGCTTCTATAAGCATTGTGTCTATGGGAAGCAGTGTACGGTGAAATTTAATACCTTGGTGCATACCACAAAAGACATCCTTGAGTATGTTCATTCAGATGTATAGGGCCTTCCCTTGATTGTCTCAAAAGGAGGATCTTTGTACTTTGTTTCCTTCATATATGATCTCTCAAAGAAGGTGTGGGTTTACACCTTGAAGAAGGAGGCTGGTATGTTTAACACGTTCAGGCACTACGAAACAAAGTCGAAAAATAGACTGGAAATGGGTCAAGTGCTTGAGGACCGACAATGATGAAGGGTACAATTAAGTAGAGCTTGTGAACTTCTGGAAGACAAAGGAATTGTTCGTCACTACACCACTAGGAAGGCACCAGAACATGATGGAGTTGTTGGGTACGTGAACATGACACTTCTATAAAAGGCCTACAACATGTCGAGTGACATTGGTTTATTGAAGGACTTTAAAGCAGAGAGAGTCATTGAAGTGTACTGCCTTGAAAACAGATCGTCATATACAGCATGTTCATGTGAAGGATGATAAATATAGTTTGAAATTGAAGAAGAGTATTTTCCTCGGTTATGCAGATATAACATAGGTTATTGATTATGGTGCCTAGACCCTAAGTCTCCAAAGTTTATTATCAGTTATAATGTTAAGTTTGATCAATCTATCATGTTGAAGAGCTTCAGAAGGGTGCTGAAAAGTGTGATCATAGAAGTGGTGATGGCATTGAGGTGGAGTTGTGAACACTTCAGAAAATACTCCGAATGACATGCTAGAAATTCTTAGTGAGAGTGGAAGAGAATGTTAAGCCTAAGGAGGCCGTTGAGCTTACTCCACATGATCCTCACTTGTAAGGGGAAAGAGAACCAAGAGGCCAGTGGTGTGGTATGATTATGTGGAGAGAGTGTTTATGCTTTGGCCAAGAACCATTGAATTTTGAGGATGCTACGAAGGATGATAAATAGTATGCAATGTTTAAGAAAGAGTTGGGTGGCCCCTAGGCAGCTAGCATGGCACTCAACGCTCAACGCTCATGCCTAGTCAGGCACTAAGAACTTCAGGTGCCTTGAGGTGAAAACTTTTCAGAGATATGTATATATGTGTTGCCCAATGCATATATATGCAGATATTTCTGTCAATTTTGTATTATTTTTTTCTGTTTTTGCATTTATACATATTCTAACATTTATCATGCAAATATATGCGCATGAATGTTGAAACACGTTCAAAACTGCAAATCAGTGGAAATTTCGTGAAAAACATAAACAAGTCCATAGCGTATTGGTCTCCAACTCTCCATACTCCATAGTGGGATACAATCATCATACACAGTACACATAAACATAGTAACATAGGCTCCAAGTCTCCAATAAGGGCATATACTAAAAATAATTAGAATAGGAAAGGGGTAAGTTTTTTTTTATGCTTCTTCAAACTTTATAAATTTTTTTATTCACAAAATTTGAAAAATCAAATGATTTGGGGTGTCTTTAGTGTTTAGGTATGAGTTTTTCTCCCCTTGAGGGGTTCAGAATACCCCGAAAGCAGCACCCCTTTCACTCTATTTCATGGTCAAAATGACCCAAATTGTCCTCCGGGCCTTTTTTTTCGTCAAAAAGGTGCAAGCCCTGAGCACCCGCCTCGACTGCATGGGCAGTACCTAGGGACCGGAGACCAAGGACAGCTGCTCAGGCCTAGGCGTGTGACATAGGACCCCTTGGGCCCCTAGATGCTGGGGTGGCCCATTTTGAAACATTGGTAGTAGGTGGAGTGATACCATGAATGAAAAGATGGAATCTCTTCAGAAGAACCATACATGCATCTCATGAAGTTACCCAATGGGCAAGAGAGCTATTGTGTGTAAATATGTTCACAAGAAAAAGGAAAGATCACTTGAATCTGGTGGCAAACGATTTAGGGCAAGTTTGGTTGCAATACATCATGCACAGAGGCAACGAGTTAATCATAATGAAATCTTCTCTCTAGTTATGAAGCACACCTCTACTTGGATGTTATTAGCCCTGGTTGGAATGTTTGATTTGGATTTGGAGCACCTTGATAGCAAGACCAAATTCCTGCATGGAGATTTGAGGAACAAATTTATATGACTCAGCATAAAAAACTTGTTGTGAAAGGCAAAGAGAACAATGTTCTCAAGTTTAAGAAATCATAGTACAGTCCAAAGTAATCTCCTAGGCAACAGTACAAGTGCTTTGATACGTTCGTGATTAGACACAGTTATTTTAGATGTATAATAATTGTTTCTAATTTATGAGATTTACTGATGGCGCACTTATCCACTTTATGAGATTTATTGATGGCCCACTCATCCACTTTTTGCTTCATGTGGATGATATGCCTATTATTATAAAGAATTCTTTAGAGACCATAAATTGAAGACTCGGCTTGGTAAAGAATTTGAAATGAAAGTTTTAGGTTCAACAAATAAAATTATGACATTGGAGATGCATAGATATAGAAAGCATGGTAAAATTGAGGTTGTCTCAAAAGGACTACATTAAGAACGTCCTCACCAGATTTGGGATGGTGAATTAAAAACCCCATGGCTACTCCTCAAATTGTGGTCGGATTATCTTTGAATAGAAAAGGAAGACATGTCTTGTGTTCCATATGCGAATGCAGGTGGAAGCCTCATGTATGCAATGATTTGCAATCATCCACATATTTCACATGCCGTGTTATTAGCAAGTATATGGCTAACTCAGGAAAGAAGTTTTGGCATGCAATGAAATGGATATTGTGTTACCTAAGAGATGCATCAAATGTGCGTCCAATTTAGGATTTAGCTCGATGAGGTTGTCGGTCATGTTGATGCTGATTTTGAAAGTGATTTGGAATATAAAAGGCCTATCAAAGGATGTGTTTACACTTGTTTGAATTCCGATCAGTTGGAGGTTAATGTCAAAGCCCATGATTGCCTTGTCTATGACTAGAGAAAAATACATGCTTGTAATTGAAGTAGTTAAAGAAGTCATTTGGCGTAAAGGACTTGTACGTGGTTTGGGGTTTACAACAAGATGAGACTATGGCCTATTGTGGTCTTAGTTATCGAAATCGGAATTGAAACCAATTCCAGGTTTGACTCGGGAGCGAGAGATTGTGAAAGGCGAGAAGGTCCCTAGCTTCGGAATCGCCATCCATACACCTTAAAATTTAGGGATTGAGATCCCAATATGTTGGGGGGTTCAATCCCAACTTCTAGGGATCGAATGATAAGTTCTACAAGTATGAGCTCCACGTAGTTAAAAATTGAGGTCCTCAAATAGCTATGGTTCCCTAGGTTGGGAGCACAATCCATATTATATTACAAACAATTAATGAATTTTTAAAAATTAAAAATTATATTAAAAATATAAGAAATCCAAACATTCTATAATAATTTAATATTTTTGTAATCATTTGCTTGTAGTTTATATATTAATTAAGTAATAAAAATTTTCAAGAAACTAAAACTTTATAAAAAATTTAAGGTATGTTTGATAAAATAGGATTCAAATATTCAAAAGTTCTAAAATTTGAATAAAGGCTATGATGGCTTTCCATATTCGTAGATTACAAAATATCCTAATATGTATTTTTTTGTGTGCTTGACTGTTTATCATTAATTTAGAATTTTTATAATTCAATGCTTTTCAAGTCGGGACAATATTACTAGAGCACGAACACCAACAATCATGGCCACCCCTGAAACTTGATTTTTCATATCCATTCTATCGAACGGATACCAGCAATCCAGCTAGGGTTTCAAACTTATCTCTAACCCACTTTGCTGGGCCAGATGTTAAAAATCTTTCTTTCACTTTGGTTTGATAAAAGAGGCGATGAAAAGAAAAACCTCTCTCCCTCCAGATTTGCAGGTTTTCTCTCTCTGCAGCTCAACCCCATCGCCAGATTTGCAACGGGTAGATTTTGTCCATGTTTCATCTCACTTGCTCGATTTTCAGCCAGTGGATTCTGTCCAATGTTTCATCTCAATCACTTGATTTGCAGCTCTCTCTGCAGCTCAACCCCATCGCCAGATTTGCAACGGGTAGATTTCGTCCATGTTTCATCTCACTTGCTCGATTTGCAGCCAGTGGATTCTGTCCAATGTTTCATCTCAATCACTTGATTTGCAGCCCTCTCTTCTCTGTAGCCACCTCTTTGTCCAAAACTTATAAAAAACTAGTACCCAACCCACACAACCCATCTTCTTTCCAATCTGTATTCATCTCGTTCTCTATTTCGTCTTTTTATACTTCCCTCTCCTGAAGCTTTGTGTCCCAGATCCACTATTCTCTCTCGCTAACCTCTCTCTTGCCCTCTGTTTTCCTTTCTGTTTCTTTCTCTCCTCATAGAAGAACCAAGCCTCAGTTTTAGAGAGAGAGATGTGGTTGTTTGGGTAATGAGAAAAAATATTAGAGAGAGACGTGGTTGGGGAGATGTGAAAAAGTGTTAGAGAGAAAAGTGGTGATTTGGGGAGAGAATAATGGGTCTCGCAGAGCTTGCCAAGAGAGAGAGAGATGTTAAGATGGGAGGGGTTTTTTGGGTTCGTGCAAGTAACGGTGAAGCGAAAACAAAAAACTGACGGAAGAAATTGAATCCCACAATATTCAAGTCAGAGTTGAATTTTGTAGGATTCAAATCATTGATGATTATCTAGATTTTAAAGGGTGTGGTTTTGTTCAATCAAACAAGTCACAGGCCATTTTAGTATCATTTAAGATCAAGATCACTATAGATTTTGCAATATCTTGAAATATTAGGATATTGCCGGGTCATCAAACATACCCTTGATAAAATCAAATCATTATATAATACTAATTTTTGCATTCTTTGAGAGTAGTTTATGGCTGTATATAATGTAAATAACAATCACGGTCATCCTTCTTTATTGAATAAGAAGTACTAAGATGAGTATGAAGTTGAAGCGCAAGGTAACTCGTGACCATTACAGAGCCCAAAAAGGACAGTATAGTCTACCACCAAAGGAAATTATGAGTGTGAATAAAACATGCAGCTAATATAGTATATAATACTTCCACACATTACTAATTATGCAAAATGGTCCTGACTTAGCATTAAGGGTAAGCTCAAGGTTCGATCTCGTGACCTAAGAAGGAGGGCAAGGGCAAGAGAGATAGTAGAGTCTATCGCTAAGGGAATTTTGATCCTACATTGGTTGGAACCTCGACTCAGTATACCCTCAGATATGGTGCAAAGGAATGTGGATTCTGTGTAGCTCAAGATCTAGATCCCTATTTCCTAATAGGAATGATCAAGATCCCAAAGTTTAAAAATCGCTGAGGAGCAAGTTCACAAGCTTCGAGAGCTGGATCAACCCTTTGGTTGTTAGGAGATCTTGGTAACCATGATTGTGATACTCAAAGCATGATACATTTGGCCGAGAACCATGTCTACCATGCAAGGATGAAACATATTAATATCGACACCATTCTATCCATGAGATAATAGCTAAGGGTGATTTCGGTTAGTCGAAGAATGACACCAAGAAGAGTGTTGCAAATATGTTAACAAGGCTGGCTCCATTACAAAAGTTTAAGCCATGCTTGGACTTGATTAATATGTTGCCAAGATGAGCCCCGATGGGGTGTGCATGGAGAAGATGATCGAATGGAAATTGTCGAATCTCTACCAGAATTCAAGCTAAGGTTGAGACACGTTGGGGCTTGCCTTGGATTCCAAGCAACCTCAAGTTGAATAGCTCAGGAAGTAGCTATGGACCTCTATATGTATGGTTTTTATATAGAAAGAGGTAATAGGTGTTGAGAAACCTTGGAATATGTCATGGAAGAGAGAGATTCCATAAAGGTGAATAAAAGTCCATATATGTGTCGCTTCTCTTGCTCACTAGTGTAAGAGTTATCTTGTACTTCTTTTTACTCTTGCTTATTGGAGAGTCATTGATCATTTTTACCCATGGAGGTAGTCACATATGTGATGAACAACGTAAATTCTCTGTATTCCTTGCATTATTTTCTTGCTTCTATTTGTTGCTTGCTTGCGGTTGTTATTTTTTGCACTTTGCAAAAATCACCCCGTTTCATTTAGAGCTTCTCACAACAATCACATCCTCATATCGACTTTGTTTCTATAGCCACTTCAGTGGTGAGCACCTCAATGCTTCCATCAACTTAGAAGTTTACAAATGTTTATAAGGCTCTATGCTCAGAATTAACTTGAACAAGAAGACATGCAACTTTAGCAACTCGTCATTGTTTCTTAAGAGTGCCTTCCTTTCAAGAACATCTCAATCTCTCCTCTGCTAGGCACATTGCAGCTTGACTTTATGACATCTCTATGATGTGTTCGGAAACCTCATCATCACATTGATCGCTTCAATCCTCTCTGCATTTGCTATGTCGTTATTATCATAGGTTTTAAATATGTCATACTATTGGACCTCTAATTGATATCCTAATTTATATAACAGCCTGATATATTAGCCGTGCATCGCTAGGTCAGCTAGCAATCACAGAGCAAAGGGAGCACCTTCCCTAAGGGATCGTCCTCCGCCATGAACAATTATCTGCATGTCCAGAGCTGATCCTCCAATGGAGCTCATAAACGATTACATGGGATCTCGATCTCAACTAGTAAGATATCTCGATCCCACTTTGGATGGAATCATGATTCCATTTAACAAGGGATCATGATCAATAGTCACTAGATATATGATTTGATAATTTTTTATAATCGATGTATGACTAGATAAACTGTGATATATGATTAGATAAAGGGTCCGGTTTGTATGGAGCCTAGGCTCTGAACAATCAAACAAGAGCCTACCTTCAAATAGTGTCGAGAAATGTGGTTTCAATACAGGAAATCTTTGTGATAGCCTTAAAATATATTTTTATATTTATTTATAAAGTTTAAAGCTTCAAAAATAGTGTAGATCGATACATCTAAGAAAACTTGAAAATCTTGAAAATTGACGGTCTAAAAATACGTTACAAAATACACTATTCCAAAACTTAAAATCTATTTTTTTCTCATATACATGCATCTTGATGTCAAGATGATCAATTTGAAGATATTTCGACATCAAAACAACCTCTTCTAGTGAAATTCTTGAGGTAGGCTCAAATTTGATTGTTTAGAGCCTCAGCTCTATATAAACTTTCCCCTTAGATAAATTGCCAATTATAAAGAAGACTGTACAGACAAACACACTACTATATTAGTTTGTGTGTGTACGTGCATATTTGTATATGTTGACTACATGCCTTATATTGATAGGAGACCAGAGTTAGATCTTGAGGAAAGACTATGGTAGTTTAAGGATAAATTTCAGCTCCCCTACTTGCCATGGCCCATAATCTCATTTATTTTTATTATGCGACTCACTGTAAAATTCCTGTGGTTCATGTGCATTTAATATAAAATAATGAATCAATTGCTTTTAAATTTTAATTAAAAAAATTAATAATTTACCCTGCACGCTCCATGAAATTGTATAGGTTACATTTAAAAAGAGGTATGAACTTTCAAAATTACTGTAGCTGTCCCTTTCTATATTCTATAGGTATAAAATGGGTACATGCGTTTCTATCATTGAAAAGGGCATTATTGATATTTTCACTAAAAGACAAATGGTATTTTTATCATTTCAAGGATATTTTTGGAATTTTCACTAAAAATACAAAAGCATTTACATTAATAGAGTACCTAGAGTCGCATTCTATAACTAATGAAACTATCAATAATACCTTTTCATATGACAACAATGCCCGTACTCATTTTGTAGACAAAATAAAAAAAGCGGCGACTATAGTAATATAATGGTTCACACCGTTACCCTTTATCAAAATAAAAATGGTTCACAACCTTTCTAAATATAACATATTGGATTCTATGGGGTGTTAACCATACAAAAACATGCACATACACATACATACACACAAATATATATAGGTGGAAAGACATAAATACTCATGCCTGTTTGGGGTTCCCAACTTGGAAGAAGATTTTAATGAAAAGCAATGAACGAAAAATCAGCCACCCAACCACCTAGGCGGACTTTTATAAAAGAGGCCTAGGCATGGTTAAGGCGGACAATATTAGGCAGATAAAAGCTAGGCGCCCAAGGGCCTAGGCAATGTAATAGGCACCGCCTTAAAAATATGATAATTAATTCGTAATTATTAATTTAATAATTTATATAATTCATAATTATTAATTTATTGATAAATCAAAAAAGATAGTATCAATTCGAAACTATTTATTTATCAAAAACACTTTTTGCATGTAACAATAATTATTAATTTGCATGCAACAATAATTGTTAATTTTTCAAAAAACCAAAAAATAGTATTAATACATAATTATTAGTTTATCGAAATTTCTTTTTGCATGTGATAGTAATTATTAACTTATTAGTAAACCAAAAAAATAATATTAATTCGTAATTATTAGTTTATCGAAAATACTTTTTGCATGTGATAGTAATTATTAATTTATTGGTAAACCAAAAATAGTATTAATTCGTAATTATTAGTTTATCAAGAATTCTTTTTGCATGTAGCAGTAATTATTAATTTATTGGTAAACCAAAAAATAGTATTAATTCATAATTATTAATTTATCGAAAATACTTTTTGCATGTGATAGTAATTAATTTATTGGTAAACAAAATTAATAGTATTAATTTGTAATTATTAATTTATCAAAAAAAATTTATGCATGTAACAATAATTATTAATTTATTGGTAAATCAAAAGATAATATTAATTTGTAATTATTAATTTATCGAAAATGCTTTTTGCATGCGATAGTAATTCATTTATTGGTAAACCAAAAAAATAGTATTAATTTGTAATCATTATCATATTGTATATACAATAAAATGGGGTGAGGTGTGGGGGATCCAATTTAAAAAAAAAAAAAAAACACGGACCACCTTTGAGTCTAGGCGGCCGCCTTAGTGCCTAGGCAGCCCAGAGCCCAAACTGCGTAGGCAGCCACCTACGCTGTTTTGAACATTGATAAAAAGAACATGTTCCAAGTTGAGAACCTCGAAGAAGCAAGGATAATTTAGGTCATTTGGCTTGAGTAACTTTAGTAAACAAATTACCATAATGCCCTCACTTGTTGAAGGTTCCAAACGTAGAATATGAACAATTTGTGCATTGTCTAACAAAATAATTGAAGAGTTACCTAAATAAAATGATTTTTAAAAAAAAGTAACCATGCTTCTGGTAAATCGGTTGATTTGATCAACTCCTTGATTTTTCTTACGTGGTTTGACCATCATAGTCGTCTCAAAGCCATGAGGATCATAGTCATTAAGATAGTATCTTTTTCCGTTGTTAATCATCTTCATCATCATCAAAGCCTTTTTCCAACTACTTGGGATCGGCTACACGAATCCCGGTCTGCCATTCTGTTGTATCAAGGGTCATACTCATACCCTCATCTTTTTCAGTTTGTAACAACTGTAAATATGAAATAAACCTTCCATAAATTCATAATTGATTGAAACTTTGCATCATGAAATTTGGGAAAATTTGTTCTTTCCTGACATTTTTCTTCATAATTAGTATCTAGAGCTATTCCCTTAGAGACTCTAGGCTTCCTTGATGTGGCAAAACAAATGTTCCTATACCGTAAAAAATGGACGTGATGCCCTCTACTCAATTTATTCCTCAAACTTAGATTTCCTACCTCAAAATTCAAGAAGTTGTTCTTGAGTTTCAGAAACCCCCTCTCAACTACTGGAAAATGAAAAAATCACATCATTATATTCTAATGGAATGGGTGCTGCATGAAAAAAAACTACAAAACCCAATAATATAAAGTTAATTTAGCTACGAGTGCTCCGGGGGTTAATTCAGATTGAAGGCACAACCATCTTCTTTCATTAGATCAACTGCATATCTTTGTACGCAACAAATGACTGTCCCAGTTGACAAATTATTGAAAAACCACCTGAACACATCTTCTCAAATTTTTTCCTTTTTTTTTTTAATTGAGTGAGGCTTGTTTTCCTTTTTTTCCTTCTTCAAGCAATCACAGGCTGAAACCCTAGTCATCTAAACAATTGTTATTGTGGTATGCCCTATTGAGGCTTTTCCCCCACCTAGATGTCCTTACTAGCGTCCGTCTATCATGAAGCCATTCATTGAAATATTTAAGCCACCTCGAAATCAAGAGACTGCTTTCGAAGCATGTAAGTGATAAGCAAGCCGTTCCTATAACAAGGTGTGCAACGGCAAAACAAATTATAGTGGTCCCTGTTGATAATTATAGCTAAGTGAATAGCTGAGACATATATTAATCCCATTGGTGCACGTGCTGACTCAATATTGTAGTCATGTTGTGTATAACCCTGCTTTCAGAGCAGTGTCTGACACAATGTCCAAGTCAGGAAACCGACATGTTTGTCGGCACCTTTATAAAATAGACTTATGTAAAATGAAAACATGATACTTTGCACAAATTTAGGCGTGGCACCAATAGGCGATAAAATGAGAGAGAGTAGACTTAGGTGGGCTGGCCATGTATGGCGCCGATCAAGTTCAACACCTGTTAGGAAATGCGAATTAGTTCAAGTGGAATGACTAAAAAAAGTAAGAGGTAGGCCCAAAAAGACGTGGTTGGAAGTAGTACGAAAAGATATGGGGACTTATGGCCTCACTGAGGACGTGGCCTTTAATAAAACAGAATAGAGAATCAAGATTCATGTAACCAACCCCAATTAATTGGAAAAAAGCTAAAATGATGATGATGATGATACTTTGCACAAATTCAAGCATACATTGTTTTAAGATATTATGAACACACCAGACGTACTTTATACTGTCCAATCCATACCATCTCTACATAACCTAACTAATAGGGAATTCCAAACATCATTATGTTCTTAGCATGGAAATCCAAACCATCCAAATATGTTGCCCAATTGCATAGTAACAAATCATCACAAATAAACAGCGATTAAAAAAATCCAAATAGTGTCCAAATCATTTGGGCAAAAACCCAAATCAGTAATAAATACTTGTTTTCCCAATAATTTACTAGGAAACAAAAAATTACTATACATCAAACATGGTTAACTTTGAAATGGGTAGAGTGTAAGATGAAGAACTCCAACTGTTTTTTCTTTTGAGAATAAGAGAAGGCCACCAGTTGAATTGCTCTTAAAGAAGAGGCAGGGTGTTATTTTTGGGGGGGGAGGGAGAAAGAGAGAGAGAGAGTGTGTGTGTCTACACAACACATTCAAGTTGCATAGTCACAATTTCTTAAATTCAAAGTATCAAAAGCAACAATTTCAGTAATTTCATTCAAACTTAACTAGAAAGCTAAGTATAGCTCAACCAAGAACCAGCTTCATATCACACTATGCGATAATAATCCTCATTCAGAATTTAACAAATAATTGTTCATGAGTTAAAAACAAAATACTAACCAGCAATAAGAGGTTTCAATCTGGACTCCAACCAGTCTATGTTCTTCTCCAAGTAATCCATGCAATAAACAAGACCTGCATGACGTGCGGCATTGTAACTGCTTCAAAGAACTTGAAAAAGAAATATTTTATTCAAAAAATATAGTTCTGAACAGTACATATGAACATTTAGGATGCAAACTAAACTAAATAAATGAACCGATCATTGATAAGTATTGACCTCCATTGGGACCAAGTGATTTCTCAACCATTACATCACTGAGTTTCACAAGATCCTCGATGTTAACAGCACATTCATATCTGTGTTATTTGTAGTGAAAACTCAAATATCGCAGCATCACGAAGAAACATTACAAGGATATTATTTTGATCATAAATAACAGGGAAATCATAATTATTGAGGAAATCTGTTTTCTTGAAGTATGGATACGGCAAAGCATCATTTGCAGGATCCAAATTTATCACAGCAACTTTCCTGCCAAAGAAAATAAAAAGATATTTATAAATCCATGAGACTAGATATTGAGAAGAAACGGAGTAAAAATAGAACATTTTGACCATATCAGTCTTTCCATAATCCATGAACCTAGTTATGGCAAAATAATAACTACCGTAAGTACAATTAATTACTAAGATAGTTGTTTTGAGGGCAGTGACTCCTTCAGGGTTAAAATCCTTTAGGGGGGAAATTTTGAAACTCATTGGAAACTAGGAAGTATAACCAGTGTTATCTGATTCACTTTGGAATCTGCTTCATTTTCGCATGAGAAGACAGGTGATTAAGCACTAATTCACGGGAAGTCTTTAGATATTCTTTAAAAAATAAAAAATAAAAATGTTTTCAGAAATGTATATAACTAAGCGATTTTTTTCAATACATCTCCAATATTTTAAAAATATTGCTGATATTCAGTTACATTTCAAACTACTGATATTTTTTTATTAAAATAATGAAGAATATTTTCATGGTGCCATATAGAGGCAAGCTTCAATTTGGTTTGGAGATCAAAGCTGAAGGCTTTGGCCAAAAGAGAAGCTAAGAAAATCTGGTAACACAGGATGTAAACAGTTCCTGCTTCACAAGCAAGCCCTATCTCTTCGTAAAGACAGCATTTACAGCATCGTTCTATTTTAATATCCTTTTTGTACCACATTTTCAGACAGGTGTATGCTTTACAGAAGGGCATGCACCTCAGGGCTAAGCTTTGACTAATGAGCCTTAAGGCTAAGCATAAAAACTTCCATTCATTTTACCCAGCCTAAAGAAAATCCATCTCCAAGCTTTGAGGCGTTCACCTTTTAGCTTAAAGATGGAAGATGGGAATCACATGAAGATAGAGGAAAAGATTGTGTCAATATTCTATAGGTAATTAATTGATAATGTTTGAATTTTACAATGGAAGGAGAGACTGTAAGGAAAGAAAAGGAGTTCATTGATCATGACTACATGACAAATCATCATGGATAACAACCAGCCTGCAATGAAAATTATATTCATAGCTTTAATGTCACCAGAAACTCCCATGGAAAATCTTGACTTTGAGAATGTTGACTAGGAATATAGATAGAACTCCTATCTGGATTGATTGTTGGGACGGGTTTGTCATCCTTTATTAAAACTTCGTGATGAGTGAATCATAAAATAATGTGATTAATGTTATGGAATGTTATCGCAAAAATTCATATTAATTAGTACCTACCTTATCTCCTTAAAATATATATAGACGTAATAAAATGGGAGGCATAACAGGAAAAATATAAAATAAAATTAAACCATAAGACATACATGTTCTACACTGTTAAATACGTTATCTACAATTAACTTTATCTGATTTTAAAAGAAAGGGAATATACATGAATAAGTTATCAGCATTGAGCACAAAGGCTTGCAAACTGCCAAACACATGGACAAGGACCCACACTTCAGATCACATCTAGAGAGCCTCATGTCTTACTCATACACATCTAGAGGTTCTAAACCACAGCACCTTGAAAATGGAACTTCAGTATCCCTAATTCCCCCACCCCAACAAGGCGAAGATTCATATGGGAGCTTCACTCAAAAAAAGAAGATGCATATGATAGTTACCACAAAAGTTTGGTTTCATGGTTCACTTATCCTTTAGTATTTCATACCTGGGAATCTAGCATAGAATAGAAACAATTCACTAAGTGAAGCCATCTTGTGATTCTAAATTGTGACTTTCTCTGAACTTGCATGGAAATACGTGTCTACAATACAAATGCAATAGCAGCAGTGCTGTAGTCCCTCTTCATTATTTAGGCACTCCAGAGCAAGAATATGCATCCCTGAATTTCTTGCTACTCTCATTTTATAATGCCCAAGATAATCAAGAGATGGCATATCTCCACATGACGTGCCCTCACTCATGGAACTGGTTAGCCAACCAGCAACCAAGAAGAGCTACCAAGGTTACCCAACATTAACCAATAAGAACTGAAAATTTCTTTTCTCATCAATTATTACATATATATATATATCAAAGATGTTGAGGACAAAGCTTTAGATATTTTTATTTTTAATCTTATTTTCCAATAGGTAAAGTCAGATGTTCTAGAATGAAAGTGGAGTGAATGATAATAAATTATCTCCATTATGGTCTTTAGTTCCCCAAAGTCCTTGCTTGGGTAATACATGAAAAATCATCATCATCATCATAGATTCCGGATTCATGAAAAGTTTTGGCAAAGATTTATGTTGGCAGCCTACTAACACAATCCCACCCCTGTACCCAGGCTTTGGACAGGTTAAAGGAAAGTTTAAGGTCCTCACCTTTCGTAGACCGTAATACATGAAAAATGAGAAAGATTAAACTACAAAAGGAATTGGAATGAGATTCCTCTTCATCATGTAAAAAGAAGATATTTCATTCTTAAGGAGGAAACAACCTGTCCAATCTTCTTGATTTTGAAACAGAAAGCATTCATACTAGCAACAAGGGAAAACAGAATGTGGACAGACTGTCTAATAGAAAAAGAAACGATTGAGAAAAGGTACCTCCCAATAAGTTTGAGGAACTGTGACATGCCATTGCAATAAGTTGTTTTGCCTGAACCTGGCGGCCCAATAACCACTTGCCCAAATACCATCTTCACATTCTTCAGAGAATCCTGGTTTAGTATCCAAGGAAGTGGAGGGAGTACAGGGGAGCGTACTTAGAAATGCATATAACCCATATGCCAAAATATAGGTTTTCACCATTGGACACCATTAGTGACATATATTCTCTATTGTTTTATATCAAAACTGGAGTTTTATCCATGCAGGAAGCCAAGCTTCAGTATATATTCAACAAATAAAAAAGCAAAATAACCAAAGGCCAAATTATGGGCTCTAATTCAGGAACACGACCGGTCACACATTCTTCTATGTTTTCATATAAAGCAAAAGTTATATCAATGCAGAAACTCTAGCTCCAGCGTACATTCAATGAAGTAAAGGAATGCAGACAAATATGGATTCCAGTTCAGGAACACCATGAATTACTTGTGTCACTATGTTTTCTGATCAAATTCGAACCCACCCTAGTTTCGTTCCATATAAAACCCACATTAAAAAATATGGGTTCTAGGACGCCACCAGTTTCAATTGCTTCCAATTTTTTCAGATCAAACAACATGCCATATCAAAACAGAACACTCAGTTTTAGTACGAATTCAACAAATTTGTACATATGAACATATGCATGAAACTCATAGGACAAAACATAAGCTTTCGAAAAAGTTCTTCCATATATTTACATATAAAAGGGACATCAATCAAAATTTTAATGCAAAAGCTGAGGAAAATAGCTTCACACAACATCAAGAATAATGCTCAAAAAAAGCAGCAGAATAACCCAACATGGAAGAAATGGCGAGCAAACCAGAATGTTCAGAACCATAACGCACAAAATGAGAAAATCTGATTCTTTTAATGGAAGACCCTTCTCACTCTAGTATTATGCTATGCAAGAAGGCAATATATATCAGGAAGCTTGACTCTGTGGCTAAATTCGCAGAGAGTGTATTTTCTTTTCTCAAAGAATTTAACTCGATTATACGTTTTCTTAGAGAGAGATTAAGAATGAACGTTAATTTCTAGAGAGAGAGAGTACTTCAACGGTGTTCGATGCAGCTCGCACCCACCTTTCAAGAGAGGCAGAGAGAGGTTGTGGATTGGGGAAGAAGGAAATATTCCTAGAGAGAGAGGGGGTTTCCCTGTAATTATTTAACCTTCGACATTCACCCATCTCGACTCTCCCTTGTTTTAACTATAAGATGAAGCCTTGCAACGCTGTGAACCAATGGTTTAAAAATCGGATCGGTGATCCGGATCGGGCTTTTCAAAAACCGATCCGGATCGGCGAATCGGCGATTCGGATCGACGAATCGGCGATTCGGATCGACGAATCGGCGGTCCGGATCGGAATCGGGTGAATCGGTCAGAATAAAGCTTCAAAAAAATCCGAAAAAATTATTAAAATTCATTATAAATATTGTTTTTTAGGAATTCAATAAAAATGAGGGTACTCCATTAAGAATTTTCATGTTTTTGGATGAATATGCGAATATTGATATGTTCTTTCCCTGCATGAACCGCCATTCAACATTTAATTTACATCACACAAAAGGATAAACATAGAATTATCATGGAATAAGTATATCAACATACATGGACTACAATAAAGCATAAAATTAATAACATACGATCTAAAAATAAAATGATAGACGACGTTGTTGTTCTTCTTGGTCACGCTGGTGCCATTGATTGAATTCGTTTGACAATTCATTGATTCGATCTAAAAACGAATCATCGATATTAGCGGGCGTCTGACTATTCCCAAATCCCTGAGTGTTAGTGTTTTGTTGTGTTCCCAGTCCAAAAAAAAAAAAAAAAATTACAGCAAACTCAAACAATAAAAATTAAAAATTAGGTTTAAATGTTTAATACATCATGATAATCAAAACTTTATCACGATTTTCACATCTTTTCGAAAAATCATCATTTTTCAAAAAATTCGATCATGGATAAAAAGAAATAAAAAAAAAAAGTACAGCAAAATTTCAAAAAATTCGATCATGGATTAAAAAAAAAATTAACAAATTTTCAAAAAGTTCGATCATGGATTAAAAAAAAAAATTCATAAATTTTCTAAAAATTCGATCATGGATTACAAAAAATTCGATCATGGATTACATAAAATTCGATCATGGATTACATAAAATTCGATCATGGATTACATAAAATTCGATCATGGATTACAAAAAAAAAAAAAAACATAAAAAAACAAAAAATTCGATCGTGGATTACAAGAACAAAAAAAAACAATTCCATCATGGATTACAAAAAATTCAATCATGGGTTACAAAAAAAAAAAAAACACAAAAAATTCGATCAAGGATTACAAGTAAAAAAAACAAACATTTTGATCATGGATTACAAAAAAGTTGATCATGGATTACAGAAAATTCTATCATGGATTACAAAAAATTCGATCATGGATTACATAAAATTCGATCATGGATTACAAAAAAGTCGATCATGGATTACAGAAAATTCTATCATGGATTACAAGAAATTCGTTCATGGATTACATAAAATTCGATCATGCATTACAAAAAAAAAAAACAAAAAAAAACAAAAAATTCGATCGTGGATTACTAAAAAAGAAAAAAACAATTACATCATGGATAACAAAAAATTCAATCATAGATTACAAAAAACTCTATCATGGGTTACATAAAAAACAAAAAACAAAAAATTCGATCATGGATTACAAAAAAAAATAAACATTTCGATCATGGATTACAAAACATTCGATCATGGATTACAAAAAATTCTATCATGGGTTACAAAAATAAAAAATAAAAAATAAAATTCGATCATGGATTACAAGAAAAAAAAACAAACATTTTGATCATGGATTACAAAAAATTCGATCATAGATTACAAAAAATTCTATCATGGGCTACAAAAAAAAAAAAAAAAAAAAAAAAAAAAAAAAAAATTTGTTCTTCACAGAGTCGTTTTACATAAGCGATTTTAACTCAAAAATTCACCTCCAAGTGAATAAATTACATCCAATTGACTATATTTTCTGATAAACAACAATATAAGGAATCAAAAACCTAAATTTTTAACACATTATTTCTAATATATCATGAAAACAAAATCAAAAGGCGGAAAAAAAAAAAAAAAACAGCGGAATTTTTTTCCCCTGACATCTCACTGTTCATATCAAATTTCTTGCTGTAATTGACCAGATTACGTAAAATTAAAAATTTTAAATCATACTAGACACAATAAAGATTAAAAACCCTAATTATTGAACTCATTTTGTTCAAAATATGCCATGAAATAAATCAAATGGCGGAAAAACAAAAAAACCCAAAGTTCTTACCTGTTTTTGTGAACCGAAGCCTTCAATCTCGAAAAAAGTCTGTTTTTCTCAACGATTTTCACAAATTAGTAACAAAATCTTTTGATTCACAGCTTTAAGATCAATATGCCTACAAATTTTGAAAGATTCATGCCCTATTTGGCATGAAATTTCAAAAATGGCGGAAACCCTAAACCCCGAATTTTTCTTGATCCAAAAACAACCAATTTTTCCACCATTAAATCGTTAAAAAAGCTGAATAAAGCTGTTTACAGCCTGAAAAACAGATCACGTGCCGAAAAAAACAAAAAAAATGATCAAAAAATGACAAATTTGAAAAAAATCCGTGAAGAACACTGTGCAACCCGTGTTCTTCACGGACTCGCCGGTTCCGCACAGTGAATCGGCGAGTCACTGTGCGGAATCGTCCGGTTCTCTCTAGAACCGGACGATTCCCGGTTTTTGAACCGATCCGGTCCCTTTTTCGTAAATTCCGAGTCGAACCGGGCGAGTCCGGTTCGACTCGGCGATTTTTAAAACGCTGCTGTGAACCATTCATCCATAATATGGATGGTCCACCCAGCTGTACACAATTTGCCAAATGTGTGACAATCGGGTTCAGGTCAAGTCCGGTCTAGGTCACTTGGACCCGATCCAGGTAGTGTTTGGGTTCGGGCCCGTCCGGGTCAGTGTTGGTCCCTATCGGGTTGGGTCCAACCAAAACTAAAATTTAAAAAAAGAGACCGCTGGAAAAGAACTATCTAAAATTCAAAAAAGATAAAAGGGAAATGCAAATTTTCCTTTCTGAAGGTGTAGTTTCTATAAGCCCTAGGTTTTACCCAAAAAAAAAAGAATTAAAAAGATTTATATAGTGCCACCTCAAAACTCGTTTTGAAAACACTTCAAGTATGAAAAGCCTCGAGACGGCTCTAACATCTATTTTCATTACTGATTATGAAATTTGTAGCTCATAAATATTGAGGATATGTGAATACTTGAAATGGTTTTACTTTTGACATTTAAATCTAAATTTTTATATATTCACAAATATTTTCATATATTTTATATTTTACAATCTAAGTCTCACTTTTTGATAATATATTTTTAAAAAAAGTTTATATAAGTGCGAGGCATTAAACAATCAAATTAGGACACACCTCAAAAATTTCACTAAAAAAGGTTGTTTTGATGCCAAATAACTTCAAATTGATCATCTCGACCTCAAGATGCATGGACATGAGAAAAAAATGGATTTCAAATTTTTGGAAATAGTGCATTTTGTAATGCATTTTTGAACCGTCAATTTTCAAATTTTTCATAGATCTACTCGATCTAGACTATTTTTGAAGCTTTAAATTTTATAATTAGACATGAAAATGTATTTTAAGGCTATTACAAAGATTTCTAGTATTGAAACCACATTTCTTGACACCATTTGAAGGTGCGCTTTATTTTGATTGTTTAGAGCCTCGGCTCTATACAAATCGCACCCTCAACTAGACTCAGCGAGCCCCTCGAATGCTTAAGTAAGTTCGAATAGAATTTTCTTTAAAAGGTCAAAGAATTCTTTGATCCACCAACCATCTTCGCAGTAGCAAGCTTTCCTATGAGGAAAGGGGCCGTTGCTGATCATGCTTAACTCCATATCCATACGAGTCGAATACAATTGCCAACCTCTTCCGGTTCAACAGCCTAACCGGCTACTCCGATCGGATTGAGAAACATACGAATAAGCCCTTTCTCTAGTTCCATCTACTTTTGGTAGACAGAAGAGAGAGCTTGACAGGGTGACCGGCGCTCATTTCTTTATATGCAACCACCTTCGGCATAGAGATGTTAACGTGCTTAGTTAACCACATGGTATGCCATCCCATCCATTGTGCTTTTATCGTATGCCATTGCCTTGACTTCTGGCTATTTAACATGAAGAGATGCTAAGTTGGATCCATATCTAGGTTGGCAGGTAGTAGAGGATCCGAGTGAGACCTTATGCCTGCCATAAAGGATGCTCCCATTTATGGATTAGTATCAAGCTCTTCGCAACATCAACTGCGGAATCTCAATTTCGATTTACTATTTCCACTTGATTGATTGCATATGCTACATTTTTTGGGCGAGGCGCTCTGCTACTTCCGCTTTTGATGCCTCCATTAATGATATCGATAACCTAGCACTTCCAAGACTATTGTGAGTGATCAAGGTTCATTCACACAAGGTCGGATAGTTGCCCATCATCTAATTGAAACGGTAACACCTAAGAAGAACCATGCATGCATAATTGCAAGGCGGGTACTTCTACTTATGTCATGGAAAAACTAGTACCCTTGATGCCTCTGTGAAGACGCTGACCGGGAGTTCTAAAAAGGGCCGTATGTTAAACC
The DNA here is from genome assembly GCF_054954075.1 of Amborella trichopoda. Classification (NCBI taxonomy): domain Eukaryota; kingdom Viridiplantae; phylum Streptophyta; class Magnoliopsida; order Amborellales; family Amborellaceae; genus Amborella; species Amborella trichopoda. The sequence continues at coordinate 5,788,551 of NC_142347.1, read as the reverse complement.
AGCTTCGGTGAAAGAGCTTCTAATTCTCGGTCGAAAGAGTAAATGACCGAATCCTCTGGAATTGGGACTATATATGGAATATGGGATTGGGAGTGAATCCACTTCAAACAAGCACTTGTATATGTGGGAATGCCATATCAAATAGAAAAATGCTTCTTCTATCGAACTATAACCCCTACGTGGGGATGTGGGGGATAGATCGACCAATAATGGTTTAAACAAAAGAAGAGATGTTTAAAGAAGATCTCCACAAATTCAACCGATTGATTACTTAGCATCTCTTCTTAAGTGAAGAATTCAAAGGGAATGGAGTATTTGTTGTTCCATTGCCAACAACTGTTTAGGAGCTCAGTCTTTTTCATACAGCTTCTCCCCCGTGTTCCTTTGTTGTGTCCTTAAAAGAAGTTGTCCTTAAAAGAACTTCTCTTTGTCAGAGAATAAGGAACACTCTTTTTCAGTAAGAAAGATGGCCAAGGGAATATATTCAATAGCGATCAAACCCTTAGTGAGCAAGGTAGCAAACCAAGGGTCGCTTGGAGATGGCTCCAAGGGACTTGATGGATCAAAGTCTGTTTAAGTGATTTGACTATTCTTTGGAAAAAGCTTCTTACAAATCTCTAACTACCAACTTCTCAATTGCTAAGCTATGCCGGGCTGGCCTGAGGGGGATGTCAGATCCATATGAAAAGGAGCTAGCAAGGTAACTAAGATTTACTGGAGAAGCTATAACTGTTGACTGATGATAAGCATTTTCTAGCTTATTTTCCTCACAAAGCTCAAGTGCAGAAGTTGCTCCCTTTTTAGATCCTTTCGGAGGAGCTGGAGAATCCGACTAAAGTCTTACTAAGAAGATATTGGAAGGGGGTGCTTGGTTCTGGATAGACAACGGCCCAACCTAAAAATCCTTGGCTGAAATATTTGCTCTGATCGACTGTCCTCTCCCGATTCGAAAAGCTATCCGACCTTCCCTCCCCAAGTGGTGGGGGTATTTATAGATAATGAGAAAAAACTATCAAGGGCCATGAATAAGATTGGTGCTAACCAAATAGTGGCATATCCATAAAATGCACCCTAGGCGAGCACAATGGATTGGAACTCAAGCCAGCCACAGGTTCTATCACCGGACCTGCTGCTACCCTCAAGATTACCCTTCACACTACCCGTTGAGAAGTGTAAGGGCGGGCCATGCCTAGATAGTTGAGTTCAGAATCAAGGGAGGACTAGCTGCCTCTCTCCCTCTCCCAAGGAGGTGAGACTGAGTACCATAGCTATCTGAAGGTGAAGGTACTTGATGGTCTCTCACTAAAATCAAGTACTTGCGAGCGTTGTTCATCCTCCTTTCAAGGGAAGGAAGGCTTGGACTTGCCACGTTCCCTCCCTCACTTGCCCCTAACAAAAAAGTGAGAATTGAATCAATTACTTGTTTCAGCCAGCTTGGTTTCATACTAGCCATTCTCGAACCAACCTCATAGACACGATGAAACTCGATTCCTTATTCAACTCCTTCCCACCCTCTTTCCTACTCCCTTGCTCTTGCTTGCTTGACTGACTCACTAACTCTTACTTACTATATACTAGGAGTCGACTCTTATTGAAAGAATAACGGTCTCCCTTGATCGCTTGCCCTTCCCTCAACCTCAACTCAACTCAACAATAGCATAAGCCTCACTCCTTGTTCAGCTCGACTCTCCCTTGCCCCTTGCTTGAATCTTGAATTGCTCCCTCACGTACGACACCCGTTGGAATAGAGGTAAGGCCTTACTCCATGCTTATGCACTCTACTCACTACCTATGGAATGAGCCCCCTTGCTACATTCATTGATTGCCCCCCTCACTTGCTTGATGAATTGATTAACCCATGAATTGTCAAACTGCTAGTTCAACCACCTTTATCCATTGCTTGATGAAGTTGTCTATCATTTTCTTTGTTCCGTCATTCATTGACTTGTTTATTCTCCTCACTTGTTTATTTGTTTCCATCACTTGTTTGTTCCTCACTTATTTATTTGTTTCTATTACTTGTTTGTTTATCACTTGCTTGGTCTTTCTCTCCATCGCTTGCCCCTCATTGTTTGTTGCATTACTTGCTTGCTTTACTTGCTACTTCCTTCTTGGATTCCTTCACTCGCTCTTTGGCTTACTCCATGCTTACACACTTCACTCGCTATCTTCCTTACTTGTAGCCCCTCACCCCTCAATTCAATTACTCAATCCGCCCTTGCTTGATCCACACCCTTGCTCAATCCACTCTTTGTCTTCCTCTTCTTTACCTTATAACCCCTTACTAATTCTTCGTCTTATATAAAGTTATAAACACTAGACCTGTTCTAGAAACAGAAGGGACTAGCTTGACTTGCTCCTCTCACTTGATTCAATTCAATTGCTTAGCTTGGTTCATCCTTCACTTGCTTAGGACCGGCCAGTTACTATTCCTTTCCTCTATCCCTTGCTTGGCTTCCACATCTACAACTCATGCACTAACCTCCTATTTCCTATGCTTGCTTGAAAGGCATGGAATAGAGTAGTTGATTCAATAGACTCAGCTTGCTTGTATGGCAGAGAACCTTATCTTCACTTGCTTAGCCCAGCCCCTACCTATCTTTTCCTTGTATTAGTAATAAACATATCACACTTGCTTGAATGAGGGATTAGCTTAAGCTTACTTGCTCACAAAACAAGACTTCATCACAAGACATGAAACAACTCACCTAATAGGCAAGACAGTCCAATAGACCGTAGAGAAGAGCATGCATAACATTGACTCCACGGCAAAGAACTCTTGGACTTAAATCTCCTACTATTGGAAGATTAGCTAGTCTAGTGTTACCTTCTCTATTTTCTCTATTTGCTTGTCTTTCCCTTCTTCCTTCTCCACGTTCTATGTAGGAAGGCTGGATGAGCAACTCCTATGTTCTATCAGTTATACTGTATCTCGTTTACGACAATCCTAAGAATGAGGAAACGAGACTTGCTTGAAGGCATGAGGGATTAGCTTAAGCCTACCTCCTCACTAAGACATGGCTGGTTACATGTCACGAAAATAAGAAGGGCCCTAATTCTATAAAGAAGGGCCCTAATTCTATAAAGATTGTAGGACACATTCCTAACTTTTGATCAAGAAAGATAAAATACACATTTTATGATAGCTAAATTGGAGAGAGAGAGAGAGAGAGAGAGAGAGAGAGAGAGAATAAGTTCGCACAAGAGAGAGGGATGTACTCACCTATTTTATAAGAACATATTTTATAGGCTAACTAAATTTGTGTGTGTGTGAGAGAGAGAGAGATGAGTACGCATAAGAGAGAGAGAGATATGTCAGCATTTTTCCTATCTTAATTATAGAGAGAGATCAACATTATTTTCATATCTTAATTAGAGAGTAAGAGATCAACATTATTTCCATATCTTAATGAGAGATTTCCATATTCATCCTTATTTCAACGTTGTTTCCATTTCTTAACTAGAGAGGCATAAGAGAGAAAGATTTACATATCTTCCTGCTCTCAACAATGTTCCTATTTTTTTGGAACCTCATAAAGTTGGTAACAATTAGATATTGCATTTTTTTTTTTTTTAATCTACTACTTTCAAAAATATTTTTCCTTATTTTTTGGTTAGAGCCTCCTAAAATAGGTATCTATCCCCAACTCAACCCCTATTGTGCCTAATTAATCATGAGAAATAGAAAGTACTGACAATCTAAAATTTGAGAAATATGAAAATTTAACCTATTTGGTTTTCATAATATATATAGGAGCAATAAAATTAACATATCTCATTATAGTAAATATATATATAGGAGAAATAAAAATTAACATATCTTATTATATAATAATATATATAGGAGGAAAAAATTCAAGAGAGAGAAAGATATGCACACTATATCTAAGATTATGTTTCTATATCTTAATGTGAGAGAGAGAGAGAGAGAGAGATTCCATATCAATGATTATGTTCACATTGTTTCTGTGTCTTAATTTGACAGAGAGAGAGATCAACATGGTCAAAGCCTGATTTTCACGTCGGTCCTCGCGAGGACAAGAGGTACGCGCGAGGGAGAAAATCCTCTCTCAAACAACTGCGGAGGGTCAGTGCGCATTGTACGATTGCCAGGTATACATACGCGAGCTCTCCTGAGCGCAGATAGGGACCAACAACGAGAGAGATTTTGTGACGGGCATGCGTTCGGACGCTTATCTTGCCGCTTAGGGTTCGGGAGATACACCTGGGCGGTTCGCCCTCTTAGAACAATAACGAAGCCCTCCGGCTATCTGCCAACGCGGTTTGGACGTGACTCTCTTCAGGCTTTCAAAAGGTCTCTTCTCTCTCTCTCTCTCTCTCTCTCTCTCTCTCTCTCTCTTGTGCTTGCAATTACGATGGGGGTTCGATTGTCCCTCTTTGTGACGATTCCCTCAAAGAGGTTGATTGGTTAGTAGAAGGGTGCAGAAAGACCCGAGGGCTGGAACTCTTGGGTTCGCTCAGGGCCGCGCGTTCGTCGTGAGTACGGGTTACTGTGCGGAGCAGATAACGGGTAGAGAAGAAGAGAGAGAGAGGGCCCTGGCTGTGGCCTAGCTTAATAAAGAAAGAGAATGGGACCACGCACTCGGGGGGTATTTTCTCTTTCATCTCGTGGGATTAAGTGTTTAGAAGCAAAAGACGAGTGAAACAAACGTGATGCCTCTATTTGAGTGATGAATAATCCGCCCTTTTACAATTGACCTAATATTGTTTATATAGAGAACTCACCAAACAGGGGTGAATGCTCAAAAACTAAGCTTAATCACAATTAAAAGAAATTAAAATAAAATCTTGAAATTAGGTATAATGACCAAAACGCCCTTAAAATCTTTTATGCTAATGACAAAACCATCCCTCTCTGAGGGGCCTCCTGCCATTGCCAGATCTTGTAAGCTTTTCCAAAAACTTGCATCGATAGTTCAGATAGCTTCAATGTTCTTTCGATTTTGAGTAATTTAACGCCTTTTAATCGTGCTGAGGCAACCTTTTCCCACATGATGGAAGTCCGGCTAGATTCGTGAACTTTGGTCGCCAATGCTATCCGACCTATGATGCTTTGAGTCTTTACTTTGTTTGCAAATGAAAGGGGAGACTGTCACTGTCGTTTTACATCAAGTTTGATCCGTTTTGGTCTGTATTTGCAGCATTTCCTAATTTGGGAGGTCACCAAGAACGTGATTCCAATAACTGAGCTGTCTTGCTTCTTCTGTAACCTTGAGATTTGTGCTTCTCCGACCTTAAATTAAGTACAACAGTTATTCCAGTATGTAATTTGGGGTAGTTACTACTATCTTTGGTGCACAAGCAAGATTTTGGTTGCTATTTTCTTAGTTCCTTACAACTATTTTTTTGTGCACAAATAAGTTTTGGTGCCTGCTCTTCCATTGATCGAGCAAAGAATTAGCTCCTTCAAATGGCAGATAGAGGGAAAAATAATGCAGCGAACGAGATTATCACAGTCTCTTCGCCATTTTATTTACACCACTCTGACAAACCAAACATGACTTTGGTCACAAACCTTTCAGTTGGTGATAGTTTTTCTACTTGGAGACGAGCTATTTCGAAAGCCTTAAGTGCAAAAAATAAATTAGGCTTCATTGATGGAACAATCTCTCAACCTAAAATTGGCTATGTCAAGCATGGATTGTGGCAACGATGCAATGACATGGTCCATTCTTGGATTGTGAACATACTTTTAAAACTTCTTTCCAATAGTGTGATTTATATTGAGACGGTGAGGGGTGTGTGGCTCGACCTTGAGCAAAGGCTTTTCCAAAGCCATGCACCTCTAAGTTTGAACTCAAAAGAGGAGCGACACCCACTTGTCGAATATTACTCCATACAAAAAAATTATTGAGATGAAATCGCATCCTACGCCATTGATTCTAAAAAGTACATGACGAAAAAGATAAGTTAGACCAGCTCTCAATGGGGCTTCATGAGTCATTTACGCCTCTCCGAAGTCAAAGTCTTTCTATGGAAGCATTGCCAACGATTAGTAAGGGCTATTCTATCCTTAGTTAAGAAGAGAAGGGGCGGCTTTTGCAAATGACACCAAACACACCCTAGATGCTGCGGCTCTTGCAGTTGGCTACCCCTCAGGAGCCAAAGCTAAGAGCAAAGAAAAATGTAAACATTGTGGAGAGATTGGCCACAATAAGGCATGTTGTTTTGAAATTATTGAATATCCACCGAATTGGAACAAGCAGAAAAGATTCATGCAAAGGCAAGAAGCGGGCACTAGGTCACGACTTGCGCAAGTCCATGTTGATGCATTTAGTGTGGTGCCTAGTATCGTCACAACAACTTCTTGTCCTTTCCAAGGACTTACCTGTTGATGGTTGATGTCTTGTATTTTGAAGAAATATATCTACCAAGGTGGAGTCAAAAGGACGCCTCTGGAGGGCAGTTAAAAGCTCGAAGGCTCGGAAGAGTGTTCAGGTAGGTAGACTTGGTTGACTTGGCCCCTGTAGGGGATTCAATATATATATGTACATGAGGTATTTCAGTAATTTGTATCATCTATCTGGAATTTGATATATATTGTTGCAATGTGGGGTTTTTTAGGGTTAAGGGAAAAACACATATCTCTTTGTAATCAAAGAGAACAGAAAGGTGTGAAGAAGAGAGCTATTGTAACCCTATTCTCCATCGTCAGTAAAGAAGCTTTCATCTCTTGTGGACGTTGGCACATTACCGAACCACGTATATCTTTGTGTTGAGGTTGGTCATCTATTTTTTTTGTGTTTGTTTCTTCTTTCTTGTCTTCGCAGATTTCTTTTCGTTTTTACAAATTGGTATTAGAGCTTACCAAGTTATTCCATGTTCTGGGGTTGGCTACCACGATGACAATAAAGGACTCAAGTGTCAAGTATGACATTGAGAGGTTTAATGGAAAGAACAACTTTACTCTTTGACGACAAAGGATGAAGGATCTTCTGATACTACAAGGTTTGACTGAGGCTTTGCTAGAGAAATCAAAGAAACCAGCAAAGATAGATGATTAAGAGTGGCAAGAGATGGAGGAAAAGGCGGTAAGCGTGATTTGTCTGAATCTATCAGATGAAGCTTTGCGTTATGTGGTGGACCTCGAAACTGCTTCAAAGGTTTGGACAAAACTCGAGAGTATCTACATGACGAAATATCTGACGAATAAGTTGTTCTTGAAGAAGCAGTTGTATTATTTTCAGATGGAAGAAAGCATGAATCTGGTTGAACATCTCAGTAAGTTCAACCAGATCATAAGCCAGTTAGCAAGCCTTGAGGTCGAAATCGAGGATGAAGACAAGGCCCTACTTCTGTTGGCTTCGCTTCTAGGATCATACAATCACCTAGTTACGACTCTACTGTACAAAAAAGAGACATTTGAGTTGGACGAAGTCACTGCTACTCTTATGTCAAACGAGACAAGGAAGAAGATTAGCAGTATTAAATCTCAAGGAGAAGATTTCTTTGGAAAACACAAAGATAATCATGAAAGGGGCAGATCAAATCAAAGGAGGTCTGAAAGCATAAGTCAGACAAAATCGAAGGGGAAGGGCAAGTTTATTTACTATTACCGTAAAAAAGAAGGTCATATGAAGAGAGATTGTACGAAAAGAAAGGAGGATAGAAACAGGAAAAACATATGATGAAGCTAGCGTGGCTAATAGCTCTGATAGAGATGAAGGAGATCTTTTCCTTATATCTTCAAGTAAGAATCAATTTACTGATTCTTGGATTTTAGATTCTGGATGTTCTTTTCATATGTGCCGAAATAGAAACTGGTTCGAAAACTGCAAATCATATAGTCGTGGGTATGTTCTAATGAGGAATGATGTTGTATGTTAGACCATTAGAATGTGAACTATCAAAATCAATATGCTTGATGGGATAGTACGAATTTTATCATATGTGAGGCATGTCCCATAATTAAAGAAAACCTTAGTATCCTTGGGGGCCTTTGACTCGAATGGTTGGAAGTATACAGCAACAGGTGGAGTCTTCAAGGTTAGTAAGGGATCTATGATTGTCATGAAAGGTCAGATGGCTCGAAACCTATAAAAGTTGATAGGAAATACAATTACAGGTGGAGCTTCTGTAACCACAGATGTAGAGTCCAACACAGATGGCACAAAATTGTGATATATTCGTTTAGGACATATGAGTGAATGAGGTATGATGGAACGTCATAAAAGAAAATTGCTAAAGGGTGTAAGAGCCTGTAAACTAGATTTCTGTAAGTACTGTGTTTTCGACAAACAATGCAAGATTAGATTCATAACTTCAGTTCATACAAGTAAAGATATACTAGACTATGTGCACACTGATGTATGGGGGCCTTCACCAATCAAATCCAAGGGTGGAGCAGAATACTTCATTACCTTCATTGACGATTACTCAAAAAAGGTTTAGGTCTACTTCATAAAACACAAAAGTGAAGCATTCACGAAGTTTAAACAATGAAAAGCAAAGGTAGAAAAGAAGACAAAAAAGAAAATGAAATGCTTGCGATCAGATAATGGAGGGGAGTACAAGTTTAGATAATTTCAAGAATTTTATAAAGAAGAGGGGATTGTATATCACTTTACCACACCAGAAACTCCTCCGCAAAATGGTGTGGCTGAGACGATGAACATGACTCTTTTGGAAAGAGCTCGCAATATGAGATTTAATGCATATTTAAAGAAAAGTTTCTGGGCAGTAGTAGTTAACATGACCTGTTTCATTGTGAACGGGTCACCATCTACAACGATGGATTGCAAAATTCCAAAAGAGGTGTGGACAGGAAAGCTGGTAAATTACTCTATGCTGAGGATCTTAGGATGTCCAGCTATGTCCATGTGCAGAGTGAGCAACGTTCCAAATTAGACTATAAGTCTAAACAATGCATCTTTCTTGGTTTTGAGAAGGAAGTGAAGGGATTCAAGCTTTGGGATCCTACTTCACATAAGGTTGTGCTTAGCAGGGACGTTGTGTTTGATGTATCTCACATGGTGAAGTCAATCAACATACAATATGACAAAGCACAAGTAGATGAAAGTGATGGAGATAGATCGACAGTCCAGGTGGAGCTAGAAGAGTTTGAAATACTAAAAAAGGACGAATCATGTAGTTGCATACCAGAACAGTAGCAAATACATAGTGAACCCTACAATCTGGCAAAAGACAGGAAAAAACGTATTCACAAAGCCCTTGTGAGATACGGCTTAGAGGACATGGTAGCTTTTGCTCTAACAGTTGGTACTGGGGAAATCGACTATTTAGAATGTGCTCTACGTGATACACATAATGATAAATGGATGATAGCCATGATGGAGGAGATGAAGTCTCTGAACGAGAGCAAGACTTGAGAGCTTGTCTAGTGGCCCAAGGGAAGGAAAGTGATTGGGTGCAATTGGATCTTTTGGAAGAAAGAGGTAGCAATAGAAAATAAATGTGAGAGATTCAAGGCTAGGCTCGTAGTAAAGAGCTATGCTCAAAAGGAGGGAGTGGACTACAATAAAATATTCTCTCCGATTGCCAAGCACACTTCAATAAGGTATTACTTGCTTTAGTAGCCATGTTTGATTTGGAAATAGAATAGCTTGATGTGAAGATAACGTTTCTTCATGGTGATCTGGAGAAACAAATTTTTATGGAGCAACTTGAAGGCTTCAAGGTGCATGGAAAGGAAAATCAAGTTTGCTTCAACTCTTTCATTATGCGAATTGACTATTCAAAAAGTAAGTATGATTGTTGTGTTTAATTTAAAGTTCTTGATGATAATTCCCTTATTTTCTTGATGCTTTATGTTGATGACATGCTCATCGCTGTCAAGAATGCATATGACATAACCTCTCTTAAGTTTATGTTAAGTTTTGAGTTTGATATGAAAGATTTAAAGGTTGCTAATAAGATCCTTGGTATGGAGATTCATAGAGATAAAAATATAGGTAAATTCTAGGTAACTCAAAAAAGGTATGTTGAAAAGGTGTTGGAACGTTTCAACATGGAAAAGACCAAGTCAGTTAGCACTCCATGGGTGAGTCATTTTAAGTTATTTGAATGACAGTGTCCCACTACGGATGAGGAGATAGAGCATATGTCTCTGTTGCCCTATGCTAGCACAGTCGGAAGCCTCATATATGCTATGGTTTGTACCCGGCCAGATTTATTTCATGTTGTCAGTGTTGTTAGTCGATATATGAGTAATCTTAACAGGGAGCATTAGAATGCAATCAAGTGGATTTTTAGATATCTGAGTGGGACGTTAGATCTCGGAATAATGCTTAGCAGGAAGAGAAGCCCTACAGAAATGGGATATATTGATTCTGACTATGCTGGTGATTTAAACAAGCGAATGTCTACTACAGGGTATGTATTCACACTAGCAGGTGAACCTATTTCATGAAAGGCAATGCTTCAACTTATGATTACCTTGTTTATGACCGAGGTAAAGTATATGGCAGCAATTGAGGCTGCAAATGAGGCGATCTAGTCGACTGGTTTGGCTCATGAGTTGGAGGGTGGAGCAAGTAGGTACTGTGTTGCATTGTGATAGTCAGAGTGCAATAAATATTGCAAAGAATCAAGTGTTTCATACAAGGACAAAACACATTGATGTGAGATATCACAAGATCAGGGAGCTTGTGTCAAAATGAATCATTCACTTGAATAAAATTCATACAAATGACGACCCTGCAGATATATTTATAAAGCTGGTCAATATGGAGAAGTTCAAGCTTTGCTTAGAGTTGCTTAATGTTACTCATTGTTGAGAGTTAGAGAAGCACCTCATGGCAGGTGGGGGTGCAGTCATGTACTTTTATAGAGGTATGAGGATGAAGATATTTTCAAGGTAGCTTGACGGAATTTAAGGTAAGGTGGAGATTGTTGAGGATTGATGTTTTGTATTTTGAGAAAATAGATTTGTTAAGGTGGAGTTAAAAGGATGACTCTGGAGGGCTATTAAAAGGCGAAAGGGTTGGATGAGTATTTGGTTAAGTAGACTTGGTTGACTTGGCCCTTGCAGGGGTTTGGGAGCGGCACCCCCCAAAAAAAATTTCGGATATCCGTACATGGGATTCAATATATCTGAGATACGATATATATCTGTACATGAGGTATTTCAGTAATTTGTACCATCTATCTAGGACTTGATATATATTATTGTGATGGAGGGTTTTTTAGGGTTAAGGAAAAAACACAGATCTCTTTGTAATCAGAGAGAATAGAGAGGCATGAGGAAGAGAGCTATTGTAACCTTATTCTTCATTACCAGTAAAGAAGCTCTCATCTCCTGTGGACGTAGGCACGTTGCCGAACCACATATATCTTTGTCTTGTGGTTGGTTATCTCTTTTTTTTGTATTGCTTTTCGTTTTTACATTACCGCCAACAATATAAACAACTGTTGAGCCTACTATTAGTTAATTCTTCTTCCACCTCTGTCAACCTCGTAGGTACTATCTCTTGTCATGCACATTGTACATTACCACCTGATACTTGGATTATTGACAGTGGGGCATCAAATCAGCCTCAACTCTCTTCCCTTCTTGACACCACCACAATATCAAACATGTCACCTGTGAAATTGCCAACCGGACACATACAACCATCACACACAAAGGAACTGTTTACCTGAATTATGGCTTGAGATTATCTGCTGTTATGCATTCCATCATTTAATTTTAACTTGCATTCCATTAGCAAATTGACCCAATCAATGAATTATGCTACTATTTTTTTCCCAATCTTTTGCGTATTTCAAGACCTTGCTACGAAGAAGCTGATTGGAGTAGGTGAAGTTCACGATGGACTTTATCATTATATCCAACCTTCATCACCGTCATCCTTGTCGACTGTTCGAAAAGAAAACCCAATCCTATAGCACCAGCGGTTAGGTCACCCATCTATGCAGCGACTTTCTCATTTTTCTTCTGATTTTGCTAATTTACATCTTTGTTTGAATAATTGTGAAGTGTGCCATTTTACAAAACATACAAGGTTGCATTTTTCTATTAATACCAATAGATGTCGCAAATCATTTAAATTGATTTATTGTGTGATATCTGAGGGGTTATAAAACTGCATATTTTCAGGGGCATACTAGTTTTTTACTATTGTCAATGATCATTCACGTTGCACGTGGGTTTATTTGATGCGTTATAAGTTCGAAACCACACATTTTTTAAAAACCTTTTGCGCCATGGTAAAAACTCAGTTCCAGTGCTAAGTTCAACAAATTCAAACTGACAATGGGATTGAGTTCTCGTCTCTAGATATGCAGAATTTTTTTGAACGCAGGGCATCCATCGTCAATGGACTTGTGTCGACACCCCTCAACATAGTGGGGAGGCTAAACGCAAGCATCGTCACTTGTTAGAAGTAGCCCGTGCCTTGCGCTTCTAAGCCAACTTACCATTGCAATTTTGGGGAGAACGTGTGCTCACTGCCACATATCTCATAAACATCTTGCCTATGGAGTAGTATGATGTTGGAAACATCATATCGCACTGACTTCCATTTTTCTTTGTTTTAATTATAGTTAGATTTTTTCTATGGAATTAGGACCTTAAAGCCCCATTCAAACCCCTAATCCACTCCCACCCAACCTCACTCTCTCATCTCTCTTTTATTTTTTTTATTTTTTATTTATCATTAACAGTAAATTTCATTAGATAAGAAAGGAAAGCTCCAAAGTTACAAAGCAAAACCGAGGAAGAAATAGAATAAAATACAAAAAGTACTCCCTACTTACAAGAATGAGCCGACTCAACTGTGAGAAACACCCTAACAATACCCTCAACTAATTTCACACCACCAACTGCATACGAGCCCGACCGCACCAAGAACTTTTAAAGACAATCGGTACCATTGTTTGTTAGAAAAACTGGGCGATCTAACCGGTAACTGTCCGGTTAGATCGGAATTGGCCTCATGCCGGTTTTGATTTCAGACGGTTTTAGTGATCGGCCGGTATTTTAAAAATAAAAATTCAAAAAAACCTCTACTACCCACCCTATCTTCACTATTAGACACCCCCAAAAAAACTATCCCAACTGCATTGATCTCTTGGGTTGTAAACAACTCCAAAATGACACCCAACTAAATATCTTGGAGAGCATGGCATCGTTGAGAAGGATGACAGCTTACAACCAGGGACCAAGTGTTCGAGCAAAAGATTGGTACTACCAAGGCCCAAACAAAAGGAGAACAAAAAAATATTCACAATATGCCTTTAAATATCGCAGGCATTTAGAGATTCGAAGTAGTTTGATTTCAATGGGGTAAATAAATTTATGGATTTCAATTATGTTCAAACTTAAAGTAGAGAGAGGTTCAGAGCTTGTTAATAGTCTTAAAGATGCAATTAACCATGATTATGATAAGGTGTAGGTGGCTAGAAAGTGTATTTCAAGTGACAAAAAGCTCCTAGGCATCTTATGATATTTATGAAACAAGCCACAATGTGGACCACAATATATAATCAGATAATATTTGGCTTCTAATATAATGTAAAAAATTACAAAAGCCCATTCTCACCAAATTCCCACAGACTTACCCCCTTTAAATTACACATAAAAAAACAAAGAAGAAGTTACAAAGCATGTCATAAAAAAAATGCAATAAAAACTGGAGGATATCATTACTGTGGTGTGCACAACTTATCAAGAACGAAAAATTTACAAGCAGAACAAGAACATAGTCCCTTTGATATATAATAATGAGAAAAATATAAGAAAATTGTTAAATATAAGAAAAATGTTGTATGAATACTTTAAGTTGCAAAATTTATTATATTGAATAACTTGTCATATACTGACTTCAAATAATTGGGATAAGACTTGAATGACGAAAATAGTCCTAGTTTTAAATAAACAAACTTGAAATATTAACCATTAAAAGATAAGATTTAGGATGAACGTGAGCATCATTTCCAAAGGAATGGAAAATCACAAAAGAAAAAAGTGCGTTAAGACACAGGTATAGTTGATGACAAAATGTCAAAGTATAAACAAATATTATAAAATAATAGACAAACAATTGGATCTCCATGTTTCTTCTCAGATGGAACTATTTGCATCAACACTAATAAACCCATAAAAATACAATAAATCTCATTATAAGCATACACAATAATCAAATTGTAAGCATCCATTTATGCAAAAAAAAAGAAGTAAGCATTTTGTTTCCAATATTCCGTAAGTGAGAAGATAATAAACATAAAACAAAACAAGATTGACAACAGTAATTTACGTACGGACCCAAAATAATTACTTTAAATATGAAATGAGTCAATTTTAGGTAAAAAATACGTGAAAGGTTGGTCAACTCGTAGTTTTTTATTTATTCCAAAATTTTCCCTTGATTGTGTATGGCATCTTTTGAACGCTTTTTATTTTTTATTTTTAAAAATATTTTTTTGAAAGAGAGTTGTGCCCCAAGATTTAGGGTAGTGTCTAGGCAATCCGAGGTTAGCATTCATGGACCGCCTTGCGAACAGAACAAAAACCCCTAAGGGTTTAATTTTCTTTTTGCTCTCTCTCTCTCTCTCTCTCTCTCTCTAAAGCGTTGACCAACCTAGGCATGCATGGGAGGCTTTCCAGCCACATAAACGTGATTCCGGCAAGGATCCAATTTATTGGTGAGTTCCTTTTTTTATTATATTCATTTTTTGAAATTTTTGAGAAACTTAAATGCTTAGATTTGAAGGTAGGATTTTTCAAATGAGAAGTCGCATTGTTATATTTTAGATTGCAATTGAGAGGATATGATTTAGGGTTTCCACAACATATAATATCACCAAAAAAAATAACCGAAAATCACTAAAGTTTGTTAAAGGAAATCAACCAAACCATGAAATTCTTTTTGGACATATTATTACTTTTTTTTTAAAAATCTAATCGATAATCAGCTATTTTTGTGTTATGTTTTCATTTATACATGTGATTTATTTTTAATGTAGTTATTAAATAATGTGTCATGCTCAATCTGTAATAGCACCTAAAAAATTACCAAAAATCTCCAAATCTCGTGAAGTAAAATAAAGAAAACCATGAAATTCACTTTTTGACATATTAGGGTTTTCTTTTCTTTTTTTGAAATCTAACAGAAAATC
This sequence comes from Amborella trichopoda, assembly GCF_054954075.1. NCBI lineage: Eukaryota > Viridiplantae > Streptophyta > Magnoliopsida > Amborellales > Amborellaceae > Amborella > Amborella trichopoda. The sequence goes on along the minus strand of NC_142347.1, from coordinate 5,773,452 downwards.
AATAATTTGTTTTTTATGTTTCCAATTATACATGTCAGTTATTTTTTAATTTAGTTATTCAATAATGTGCAAGCTCAAATTGAAAGTGTTTTGACATATATCTTCATCAGTCCAGGTAGTGAATTGCCCTATCTTGTTGCTCCCAAATTGGAGTTTGTTCATGATCTCCTTTTATATTCTCTAAAGTTTAGGATAAATTTGATTGAGGTTAGGGTTTATTTCACTTTTTGATTTCTGATTTTGGAAGAAACATGAATATCTAGATACTGTGCATTCCTTAGTCTATATATCTTCTATTTCATTTGTTTCATTTACTGTGCATTTGTGTGAATTTAGTGGGCCTTTGTGATTTATCTTTCTTTGATACATTGTATTGTATTAGATGGTTACCTTTTTTCCTGCATTGTTTGGATGTAAAGTCGAAAACAAATAAGAACTATACAGTATTTGCATTCACTGGAATCTTCCATTTTATTCTGTGTTTGTTATATTTGTAATTAAGTAAATGTGGAGCTCAATTAGGAAGAGAAAAGTGTGTAGTTCATTTGTTTATTTGCTAAAGTTATTTTAATTTCCATTCTGCTGTGCATGTTTTTCGTGATGCCAACGTTGTGGCAGACTACCTTGTTAAAGGTGGCTTTTCTTTAACTGAGACTTTGGTCTCAGTCTCTGTAATTTCTTTCTAATCGTTGATTAATAAAGTGTAGAAATTCTATAAAAAAAAAGTTTCTTTTAATTTCCATTTTTTCCCTCACTACTGTTTGTCTTTTAATTATATGGAAATTCGATTCATCTGGAATGGTTTTCAATTAATTCTTAGAAGTTGGAAGGAATTGATTTCAACATTTCTTTAATGCGATTCTTAGAAGCTGGAAGTAAAGGATATTTGGCACACCTGGTTTTTGTATTCTATATACTTTAAGTTGTCTAGCCAATGCCAATAACGCACAAATGGTTTGAAGCCTCACCATTGGGGCATTAAAATTGATCAGTGGATAGTTCATTAATATATTGTACTATTTTCGAGTTTATTTTGAATGTATGTGTTGTTTGGTATGGCATAGTCGGATGATATGTCCTAGAACCATGTCGAACTTCTTAGTACTTTATTCGTTTAATATTGCTATGTCATCTTTATGTCTAGTCAGACTTTTGAAATTTCTATTTTGCTCAATATTTTGTGCTTTAATTCATATAGTAAGTCTATTTTTTAAAAAAATTGGAGTTTTAGTGTCGTAGATAAGATGGTAAACTAAGGGAATAATGATGGAGGATCATAAGATGAAGTTCAATTGTACCTGAAAGAGAATCACGTCTTTGAATTGGTGTTTAAAAGAAAGATAAAGACAAATCTTCTCATTTATGTTAGTTTTTTACTGGATGATGTATACTATTAAATTTCACATTACATGCATGTTGTTGTTAATGTCATACACACTAAAGTGCCATTATTTATTACAGGAGAGACCAAGAATTTATATAGACGAGTCCTTTAGCGTCATCAAGGCATGGCCCGTTATAGACAAGCAGTGTGAGATTGTGGAAAGGGCAGGGTTATTGCTGTTAGTGGAGCTAGCAGAGCTACACCCCAGAGATATTGATCATCCATTGATGGTGGCTATGTCAGAAAGGTGGTATCTTGAAATGAACACCATCCATCTGACGACGTGTATCAGAGAGATGATGTCGATGTTGTATGATGTATGGCGGATTCACCAGCTGAATGTCACTGGCAATCCTGTGTTGACAATATGATGTATGGCAGATTCACCAGCTGAATGTCACTGGCAATCCTGTGTTGACAAAAGATTGTCGGCCCTATACCACATACTTAAACAAACGGCTGGCCTAGAGGAGGGAAGATTGCTAACAGTTAAGTTCAACTGGTTGAAAGAGATATTCATTGAGCTACCTTACGATGCTACACATGCAGTTATTGAGTAACACACGAGGGCTTATTTACTCTACCTAGTCGGCAACACTATCTTTCCAGTACAAAAAGCAATGAAGTGCCTACGAGATACCTGACTTTGTTTGAAGATCTTGATTGCCCGGGATCATAAGCCTTGTTGCCATAGCGCTTGTAGAAGTACCCCTTAGTATATTTCTCTGCTATATGTTTTCACTGCATCTTTGGTCTACCAGGGAGCCGCACTGTCTTTTGGGAGAGCACAACCCTATTGATAAGTCCAGACAAAGTAAAATCATCTGGTACGGGATGAAAGTCACCCAAATAAGCCCTCTTATAAGATTCTACGTAGAAATATGGAGTACAAAACACAATTACAGAAAGGTGGTTGTGGTTTATAGCAGTAATAATGTGACTGCACGGCAACCCATTATTTTTCCAAGCCAAGCATGAGCAAACCCATTGACTCAAATCCAGTGCATTCCTCTTATTTCTAACGGTCTCGTATGACCTACCCATGCCCATATAACATGGTGCAAAAAGTGCGATTGATCAATCCGCAAATCCATCTCTTTTTGTACATACGACACTAGAATAGTGGTCCACTTATCTCCCTTCCACCTTCTCTTTGCAAATGTCTCCATTAACCTAAGTCTATTGATTTTCACATAATGCAATTATCGGCTTGTCTCGGTATTTATTGGCGGCGCCAGCTCCAAAACCATATTTCGACTTAAAAACACTTTTAAATTTAACTAAATCTAATAATAAATTAATTTTCAGAAATAAATAAAACAAAATAGAGAATTAAACAAAGAAATAAAATAAAATTAGACGTAAAAATAAATATTTATCTCTAAAGACCCAAAACGTGGAGTTTTAGGCTTGGGTTAGGGCGTTCTTTTGATTTGCTCTACCATCTTCTTTTTTAGATGCCTTATGCTTGTTAGAATTGGTTGATATAAGGTTACTCGACCTAGATCTAGGATTCTTGAGAAAGAAAAAAAGTTTGAGAATTTTAGGTAAAGTTTAATTAGGCTTTTCTTGGGGATTGGAGGAGAATTTCTTTAGTTTTTTAAGATTTTAGATATCTACTAAGGTAGAATTTGAATTTTTAATTTTTTTTGGGATTTTTTCTAATGTTTTAGAAATTTCCTAATGAATTTTCCTAATTTCAAATATTTTTGGGGTATTTTTCCCAATTTTGAATTGTGACATATTTTCTTAACGATTTCTGATATTTTCTCATCTTTGAGAGGGGGTATTTATGGGCCTGAAGCGGGGAATCTCCTAGTTCAATTAGGATGAGGATTAGGTTTGTCTTTTTCTTTTTTTTTTTTTTTTCTTCTTTTGATTTTTTATTTATTTATTTTGTATTTATCTAAATAAAATAATATTTTCTGTATCATCAGGTTATAGCTGGGCCCGCCATACGGCACGACATGGCCCGTTTTGCAGCGGGACACTTGTAGGGTCAGTAGGGACCAAATAATTATTTTATAAAACAATTTGTCCCAGGCTATAACTTTCGAACGGTATGTCTGATTCATGTGATCCTTATATTGTTTGAAAGCTTGTGATCTCCTCTACAATTTGAAATAAAATTTGATTAAATTTGAGATATTTTTTAGAGGTCTACAAAGCTATGATTTTAGGGTATCGGTTTCAGGTTTTTGTGTATTTGATCGATGTTAGAGTCAGTTTTTTGGGGTCACAAGGCTCATGGTTGTCTATGGTCACTATGGAAAGGTATTAGGATAATTCTATTGGATTTAAGTTATCTATGGTATATTAAAGTTTGTGTGGTCATTTAGATTCAAAATCCAGATTTTTAAAAATTCCTTTAGCCTGAATTTTTGAGGGCGGTATCTACAAGACCTCAGTAAGATTTGGCGTGAGTTATTCGTATATTGGAACAGGAAAATACTTATTCGCCCAACATTGATGTGAAATCTTCATTATCCACTGATACGCGCGCAGCATCAACTTCTGAAAATTTAGACATCTCGGCCTCGAAATCTTCTACCCATAGTGAACAGGTGGCACTCTATAACAATAACACTAGTTCAAGATTCTTTTATCGCCTCCTAAATTCTCTGCCATATGGCATATGCAAAACCCTGGAAAAAATATGGAAATATCATTGGATTGCTTATTAACAAATCTTTATGTTGGCCTGAAATAATTGCTAGGCGAGACAGATCATGCTTTTCATTAAACTCCTATAGACAATTAAAAAACTAAACCCAACTATCATTGCACTCTATCTCCACAATGGCTATTACAATGGGGAACAGACTATCAATATTCACAAAATCGAACCGGAACGGTTAATCGGACATGGGTCTGGAAGCGGTTTAATCGGTCGATTTAACCGCTCTAACCGGACACTGAACAATAAAAAAAGTGTTGAAAGAAATAAAAACGATGCAAAAAAAATCTACTAAAATATGAAAAGCATATAAATAATATGATTAAAATAAAACACACTCAAACGAAGTTGAAAATTAATGAAAAAAATGGATTTTAGCGAATCAATTTGTGCTAGAGGTATTATTAAAATTTTTTGAAAAAGATGAGAAAATATAAAAGTGAGTATCAACGACCAAAGAAATTTGTAATCTTTACCATAATGTAAAGAATATTAAAAAATGTTAAAAAATCAAACTGTTTTTTTTAAAGAATATTAAAAAATATTAAAAAAAACCAACTGTTTTTTTTTAAAAAAAATGAAGAAAAAATTAAGTTATATGTAATATGGGCCTTTCTTTTTGTTAACTAAGTAGTAAATGGCGTATTGGTTAGTGGGTCTAATAGTCAACTAAGTAATAAATATATGACGTTTAAAAAAAACACTATAGTCTAAATAGTAAATAAAATGGCATTTTTCAATAGTAAATAAATGGTATTTAAATAGTAAATAAATGGCACTTAAAAAAAAACGCACTAAGTAGTAGATAAATGGCGGGCGTTTAAAATAGAGTTTAAGAAAAAACTCGAATAGCAGGATTGGACCCATGAATCTGTGCACGTCAAAGTTAGCCAATTAACCATTGTAATGTATCTAATATAAATTTGAAGTTGTATTCTATTTAACATTTGAATACTGGTTGATCACCAAAACCGACCAAGTGATCATAGAGAGCCATGACATTCTCGAAAAACTTGAGTGCACGTTGAAGTGCATGGAATGTCCAATACCTACTGGTCATTGGGTTTGGGCTCAAGCTCTATGTCATCATTCGAGTGTGACTTGCATGCATGTGCTTCATTTCGGATGACATGGAGAAGTTGTAGCCAAACAATTCAATAAATATTAAATACATAAAATAAAATACAAATATAATACTGCAAATCAGAATTATTACCTTATCCTAGATGGACTTGTGCCATCTACTCTTGGTTGATAATCTATATGCGTTGGTTCAGAAGATTGGTTTGAAATACATACGTGAATACTAGAAGCTACTAGTAGCATACATGTTATATCTCCATCATCGTTTAGTTTTAATAAATCATCATTTTCTTGATACATAATTGTCAAATTACTTGGGTCACAACGTGCAACAGTCACCATATGTACCTTCAATTGCTCTATGAGTGAACTCGCCTATATAATGTCACTCTTATATTCCCACCCTTGTAGCAAATTTTCCCATCATTTACATTTCGCTAAAAAAAACCACCATAATGGCACATCAATCTAACTCCAATAGTAGTAATTCTTATCACTCAAACGAGAAGCTTGTAGAGTTAATGTGAGGCAGCCTTGATCAAAGACACCTTACACCAATATAAAATTGCATCTACAGAAAATTTTACGATTATTGCACAAAAATTAATAAATGCCATGTCATAACAATATGAATCTAATTTCTTGAAATGGAAATAGCTAGGTCAAATAACCAAAAAAAACACACATAAATTGCATCAAAACTCAACAGGGTGTCACACCCGAATCACCACCTAATTCACCTAAACAGAGACGATACTTCATTAACCCAATTACAAATAAGATATTTTATTAACCCAATTACAAGAAGGGAGAAAAATGAAAAGATATGCCAACCACCATAGATGATAAAAAAAATCGTAAAGTAATAACCAAATTAAAAAAAAAACTCAACATATAAAATCCCTCAAGTTAGATTTTTTTTTAAAAAAAAATTCTAATGTGTCAAAATAAATCCACCCATGACTTTTTTCGTTTGCTTCATATTCACTTATAATTTCTGTGATTTTCGGTAATTTTTAGAGTTGTCATTATATATTGCAGAAACCTTACAATATCGCAAACAAAGTGCTGTCTAACATAGAATGATAGAATCCATATTTGAAAAACCCTAACTTCAAAACCTAGCATTCAGAATTCTGAAAATTTACAAATATTGACAAAAAATGGTAGCAACTCTCCTAGTTTCTTATGGTCGGCTTGATTTTCCCTTACGATTTTTAGGAATCTTTAGAAACTTTTTGAGGTGTTGTTGTTAGGGATTGTAGAAACCCTAAAACATCTCATTTAAATTGCAATCTAATATATATATATCAATGCAACTCCTTCTTTGAAAAATCCTAAATTCAAAACTTAGTATCCAAATTTCAAAAAATCTACAAATTCTGAAGGTAGCCAGATACGGAAATCCTCTCTTGAATGGGTGAGCCGGTCTACCGTTTAGAGAGAGAAACACGGTTGAGAGATAGAGAGGAAGAGAGAGAAGAAGATCGAATACTAGAGAAAACCCACGAGGGGTTTAAGTAACTCACAGGCCGGTCTGGTGATTCTACCCTCGGATATGCAAATAGATTTTCAGGTAATCCAAATAACTTTTTATGTTAAAATTATATATTACGATAAAATTTGAAGTTGCGCCTAATGTTTACTGTTGCAAACTTACAGAAAATATCAAAACTCATGGATTGCGGGGGTCCATTGATTAGTACTTTGATGTTATAGGCATCTCACCACCATACTAAAAAATCTGCCGGTATGGCACACCACGACCAGGTGCAAATTTTTGTACAAGAAAAGAGGGAAAATGCAAAGTTGTAACAAAAAAATGGTCACATAGTGCGTTGAAAGTAGGTCCAAATTCCCATCGCCTGTGCAAAATCGTTTTTAAAAAGTTATCCTTTTTCTTTTTTTATTATTTAAAAAAAATTAAAAATGGTTATACGTGGTTGAGGAGAGGAGAGAGGGAGATGATTTTGGCCCGCAACATTATTATTTGACAACTCCATAAATGCCCATGGGCCATGTCGTACAGAGTCATAAAAACGTTTTCAGCTTTTACGGGTGAGTGTGAGGGGGCTGTTTTTTTGGGTAATTTAGTGTGAAACACAACATCGACATCTCTCCATTTTTTCAAGTAGTTCAAGAGTTTGTATTTTGAAAATGTTAATAGAGTGGTGCTAGTGGGAATGACGTTCGTGGGTAACGTGTGAGAGGGATTTTTTTTTATTTTTTTTGGATAATTCAATAGAGAAGATAAGTTCCACTGCAGTTTAGGAGTTCGCTTTTTGAAAATATCCCGGGATGATGCCACTGAAAATAAAAATTAGAATGAGGTGACTAACGTGTGGGAGTGTTACTGTTATAAAACTACCCGCTCTCCCATGAGAGAACAGTTGAGAGAAAGGGGAGAATTCCTAACATTCCTAGACAGAGGAAGAGTTAAAAGTCTTAATCTTTCCTCGGGGGAAGTTCCAATAATATTAGAGAAAAAGAGATCTTACCATGGAGAGAGGTTGCTCATCGGAGTTCCTATCGTACTAGAGAGAGAGAGGATTCTTCTTGTTCGTCGAGGGTGAAGAAGACTAGTAGAGTCCACGTGCTCAGCACATTATTAGAATTCTTTTAACATAATTAGAAGGTTTCTAATGAGCATATGGTTTACCTAAAGTTTATGTTATGTTTGGTGATAGTCAAAATTATCATATCTATGTTTTTATTAAAAAATTAAGGATATTATGTAAAAAAGAGAGAATTTCTTGGGGAGCAAGAAAAAACATCAAATGATCTTTTATTAGAGGGGATAAAGGATAGCATAATACTCATCTTTTTGAAGGTCACCCCTTTAGGAGTTATGTGAATGGATCTTCAAAGATGGAGATTGGTTTCCGTTAGAGAGACATTGCTTCTGAGAGAGAGGTGATATTCCTATGAGTTTTGGGTTGGCAAGGCCATGAGTTTTGAATTGGTAAGACTTCCACTTTTAGAGATAGAAACTCTCTCGGTTACTCTAAAAGTTATTTTTCCGGTAGTGGTTTTGTGGTGGGAAAGAAGATGGGAAGATCAGCGATGGTCTTTTACCGATATTTAGAGATAGGTATTATCTCTTGTAACCCAAAACTGTACTCTTCATTGTGATAGTGGATTTCGACTTGTCGAGGCCGTGGATGAAGCCCTACGGCGTGAAACCACGTAAATCATATGTTGTGGTGGTATGCCTTTTATGTTTGCTTTATTTCTTGTACTTGATTTATAGTTGTATTCATCTATTTCATATTTAACCAATAATGTATACGATTTGGGGTGGGATCCCAGTATTTGGGATTTTCAGTTCCACAAGATAGGGGTTCTCAAGAACCCTATAATTGGTATTAGAGCACAAAATAAGTACGGGGCTAAAGTTTATATGAAGAAAAAGATGAATGGCAAAGTTTGATGGATACATGGTTTGAGGTGGAGAAATATGATGGCAAAATGTTTGTGAAAATTCCACAATAGAGACAAGTGAGAAGAAATCAATAAATATATTAAATGAAAGTTACCGAGGCAATTATGATGATTTTGCTATCAATGTGGAGATTGTTGAGTTTGGTGATAGTCAAGTCGCCATACACATATTTTCATATAAAGATAATGCTATTATGGTAATAGAAAATAGACTTTCTTGGGAAGCAATAAAGTTAGATCTATATAAAAGAGTGAATGAAGACATAGTACCCCTCATTTGAGGGTCACCCCTTTGGGAGTTATGAGAATGGATCTCTAATGTGGAGATGGGTCTCCAAGAGAGAGACATGGCCTTCGAAGAGAGGGGATATTCTCATGAGTTTTGGGTTTGTTAACTTTCACTTTTAGAGAAATAAAGTCTCTCGGTTGCTTTCGAAGTTGTCTTTTTGGTGGCAGTATTGTGATGGGGAAGAACATCTTGATTAACAGTGTTGATCGATCGGGAGAGTAAGTTTAGAAGGGAAGATTGATGATGATATTTCACCCATGTTCAGAAATAGTTATTATCTCTTGTAGCCCAAAACTGTACTCTTCATTGTAATATTGGATTTTGATTTAACGAGGCCGTGGATATAGCCCTATGGGGTAAACCACGTAAATTGTATGTTATTGTGGTGTGAATTTTATATTTGCTTTATTTCTCGTACTCGATTTATAGTTGTAATTATTGTGCATTCCATTGTGGCACTAAGTTGTGCTACCGACTCAAATTGTGTCGAATGTTTTTTTTTTAAAAAATAAATAGAGTTTTTTTTATACACATACACACACAATAGAAAAAAAATTATTGTGAATTATGCATTCTATTGTGGCACTATGTTGTACTACTCATTCAAATTTTGTTGGATGTGTTTTAGAAAAACACCATGAATGTAGACTTTATTTAGAACTAATATACAAAAAAGTCATGATTTCAATATTGTAATTCAAGAATTGTTTTTCTTCCTTAATAAAACTTATTCCTTCATATTTTTTTAATCTTGATATTATACTTATAAAGTCATAAATAGGTAATTAATATTAACAAACTTACCTAACAATTTGATCACCAAAGTCTTCAAGTTACTAATTAAATATCTGAGTAATCTCACGTACTATTTTTGTTTATGATTTAAATCTAATTTTATTATTAATTAACTTTTTTAGTTGATTATTTGTTGTACGCCACTCCTCCCACACATAGAAGGTGAATTGTGTTAAGTACATAGAAACATATTGTAAAAACAGAGAAATAAAATATGGTAGTCTAGAATGCCAAACTGTAGAATTAATAAAAAATATTTCCTTCTTGGCAAGTATGTCTGCTACCATATTGATTTCACGATATACATGATAAATGGTCCACCTATGATCTGAAATGTTTGTGTCGACAATTGGTTACTATTGTGTGGAGTGTCCATGGAGCTCTGCACCACCCTTGAATAACGTACACCAGCAATGACGAAGCACTTTCAAATTTGAGTGGAAAGCAGTTAAGGTCAATGGCTAGATCAACGGTCATCTTCAAAAAAAAAAAAAATCTGTATAATTATTTGATGCAATATCAAAGAGGATCACAAAAGCAATAATAAAGGCACCATTGTTGTTCCTGATAACCCCACCACCACTTGTCATACTCGGAAAAGAAGCCTCATCAACAATAATATTGAAATGTCGGTGGTGAGAGAAGAGATTATACACCCATGGCACCTAGTCACTACCTTTCTCGTGTTATTATTCATTAGATGATATTATTAGTTGGTAATTAAATATGGACGCGGTTAGCATGCGGCCAACCTGCATATTATAGAAATGCAGGCTTGGCAATAAATATATTTTTTAAACATAATTTGATCTTTATTTTTAGAGAATATATAATCTTTAGCATGGAGATCATTAATATGAAAATAAATAAATTTTGAAAACTAAAAATAATAATATTAAAAAAACATTTGGACCGTTAGTTATAATTGTTTCTAGATGAACCACCTATTTATATCTATATTTAAGATAGATGCTTTGTACTTTTGGACCGCATATTGTAGAAATACGGTCTTGCCTACATGAAACAATTGTTCATTAAATATTGTGAATATATCTTTTATTGATGCATCTTTAATTTTATATTTAAATTTTATTTATAAATATGAGAATAATTTGTTTACTTTGGTAAAAATTGGATATTTATCTATACAAAAATATAAAATCTAAATATATCTCTTGTTTTGAGTAAAAACTTGATTTCCAAATATGTAATAGAAATAAATATGTAAAAATAATAATTTCAATTGATTAGTACCATTTTAATTAATATAAAAAATCAAATATAATTTAAATTAACCAGTAATTACCAAAAAAAAAAAAAGTAATTGAAGTGTAATTTTGTGACCAACTGGCCCCATGCAAATAAAAAAGATCATGTACATTATATCTGCCAACAAAATTATTTTTCTAAGTATGACTTAAATTTTCAGGAAGCCTTTAAAATAAAATATTGATAAAATATAAATGTGAAATTTACCCAAATTGAGTTTTTTTACAGTACAAATCAAATTTCTTTCATAATATGTTGTTTTTTTTAAGAAATTATAACATTAGTAATATATTGTTTAAATTGAAGGAGTATGTTGTCATTTTGTATTAAAATAGTGGTAGTTTTGGAAAACTTAAATAGTTAAATGGTAGGACCTACCCAATAAATGCAGGTACGCGATGGGAGGGGCGGAAGTTATGTATATGCTCCCGCGAGAGCAAATTGTAGTTTTACACCCTAAAGATAAGGGCCTATTATCCTTAGTTTTTTTAAAGAAATTGTAGAACAAGAATATATTTAGGAAATAAAAGTGAAAGTTTAAAATTTTAAACATGTGAAATATGATGTTTATTTGAAGGAGTATGTTCGTAAGGGATCACAAAATCTCTCTACTTTTTTTCATGTTGTGTAGTAATGGTTTGGAATCTTTGACCCGTTGTTTGGTTTTAATTTCACCAAAAGCAATGCGCCGTGCATCTTCCCAAAGCTGGGCACCGACTAATGTGTTGGCTTTATATTAGAAGCTCACTTTACCAATCACGACGTGATGATAAAAACTGTAAGCCAATTTTCTCAAATGGTGACAAAACTTCAAACAACACCTCTAAATTTTTTTTTTGTTTTTTTTTTTTTGTGATTTTGATGTAAAAAATTATTAATATTATCTCAAAATTTATTTTTATATTTAATTGTAAAATTTTAAACTCTAAAAATGATTAAAATCAAGAAGATGTATAATCAACGAATAGACGACGTTATTGTTCTTCTTGGTCACGCTGGTGCCATTGATTGAATTCGTTTAACAATTCGTTGATTACAAAAAATCAACGAATTATACAAAAAATTCGATCATAGATTACAAAAAATTCTATCATGCGTTACAAAAAAAAAACAAAAACAAAAAATTCGATCATGGATTACAAAAAAAAAAAAACAATTCGATCATGGATTACAAAAAAATCGATCAAGTATTACAAAAAAATCTATCATGGATTACAACAAAAAAAAAAAAAAAAAAAATTCCGTACGGGACTGTCCGATTCACTGTTCAGACGCGCCGATTCCATACAGTGAATCGACGAGTCACTGTACAAAATCGTCCGGTTTTCTCTAGAACCGAACGATTCCCATTTTTTTCGCCGATTCGATCCGTCCATAACGATTTTCGAGTTCCACTCGACATTTTTTTAAACACTAATCCATGACGATTCTCGAATCGAATCGATCGGCGTTTTTTTAAACAATAATAGAAGGTATTTACGGTAGGCCGTTTGAGAGAAAGGTCTATTTATGGTAGGCCGTTTGAGAGAAAGGCCTATTTATGGTAGGCCGTAGGTCTGAAGGCTTACGTCCTGGATGACGTTGTACAACAAAGAAGTAAAGAAGAGTTAGCCCACATGATTCTCATATGCGGTCCCTCTCTTCTTTCCTCTTCAATACTGACAAACAGCGCATTTAGTGAAAACAGAGATCGCGATCCTTGCATTCCTGATACGGCATAAAACTTATATACGTTTTTTTCATCCGACCGTCTTTTTTGAATGAAAGGTTGAAATAACCTCATTCACAATTTTATAATATCTAATTTTTTATTTTTTTTATATAAATTATTTTGACATCAAATTTTATATGACCAATCTTCCATTAAATTCGTTTAGGGAAAAATATAAAACAAGTACTTCTAATAAAATTAAATGACCAAAATATTTTTGAAAGTTTCAAAGAGTATTTTGATCATTATATTTTATTGAAAATTTATTTTAAATCTTTTTTATAGGTGCGTCCCAATGAGAAGATGGCACGTACCAAATTTCATATTCATACAATTTGTATAAAAAATTAAAAATAAAATACATTGAGATGACGGATCTAAGATCAAACAGTGAGTGACTCTCTTAATAAAGAATGGACGGCTGGATGGTAGGAGAAGCACATAACTTTTATGCTGTATAGGAAGTATATAAATTTTTCCATGACTCCTTTCTTTCTAAAAACCAATAAATACATAAAAGAGAGAGGGAAAGAGAGAGAAAATAACCTAATCGAAACAAAAATATGTATGAGAGAGTAAAAAAGAAAAATCCAATCTTAAAGTGTGTGAGAGTAAAAAAGAAAGCCCAAACTAAAATAGAGAGAGTGTAAAAAAGAAAGTCCATCCAATTTCTCTCATTACCCCAAACTCCTTTATAATTCTTATTATCAAAGAAATTTTTGTTGAAATTTTTGTTCAACAAAAATCCCATTTCTCCCCCATTCTATGTGTCTCTAACAGTTTTACTGAGTACCACAAAGTCGTAAAAACGTTTTTCACGTTTTACTTCCAATTTCTAGTACTTTTTATGTTATGTATAATTGAATGGGGAAGATTGGCCCTAACCATTATTTCAAATAATTTAAGAATTATTTTTTTTAAGGTATTAATGGAATAATTTAAGAATTAGTTTTTTTTTAAAAAATATTAATGGAATAATTTAAAAATTAATTTTTTTAAAAAATATCAATGGAAGTAAAAACTATTACGATTAATATGAGAGTCGGTACCACCATGACCCCAAGCCCTTTCCTTTGATAGGGGGACAATTCATAGAGAGGAACTTCTTACCATTCTTAGAGAGAGAATGAGATAAAAGTCTAACTCTTAAAAAAGGAGTTCCACTTAACGTTCTAGAAAAGATGAAATTTTTGTAAGGCTTAGGTTTTGTGATGGTTTTAAAATTAATTTTTTAATACGGACAAAAAATTTTGAAATTAAAAAAATGTTTAAGATATTATGGATATGTCAATTCAAAGAACAAATTTTTTTACTATTTCTTAAAAACGACGAAGATAATCGGTCCTGTTAAAGAGAGAGAGAGCTGTTAAAGAGAGAGAGAGAGAGAGATAAGGAGGATTACACCATGGATGAGACTGTAGTATATTGTGTGACAATCAAATATACTACGTACCACCAAATAACAAAGTTAGAATTGCATAGAGCGTATTGTGGTCCACTCACTTGTGCGTCTCATCTGCGGTCGTCTCATCTGCGGTCCCCTCCTATTGTGGTCCACTCACTTGTGCGTCTCATCTGCGGTCCCCTCCTTTTTTTTTTAGAACCGGACGATTCCTGTTTTTTTTGTCGATTCGATCCGTTTATGGCGATTTTCGAGTCGAACCGGGCGAGTCCGGTTCGACCCGGCGTTTTTTTAAACACTGTATCTAATTATAAAATTTTAAATTTAAAAAATAGTTAAAATCAATTAGATGTATAAACATATGAAAATATTAAAAATTAATGGCGTAGATAATATGTTATAAAATGTACTATTTTTTAGACTCAAATTTTTTTTATTTTTTATGATCATAATATTGAGATGATCAAGCGATCGGTTTTTCAACATTAAAACTACGTTTTCCAATGCGTTTTTTGAGGTGCAATCACATTCACCCTTATAAGAGAGAGAAAAAAGAGGAGAAAGGAGAGAGACCCTTCCATGAAAGCCATAAGATGTGCACACAGTGAACTCCTTCCCTTGTCAAAACCAGTAAAGACAGAGTCCAAGCCATAAGTCTTGCACACAACTCCTTCCCTTCTCAAAACCAGGAGAGAGAGAGAGAGTCCGGTTGATCAAGATGAGCGACCTAGCGGCCTTTACGGTGAGGAGCATCCCGGGCAGCTACGGGCTGCCATTGATCGGGAACCTCATGGACCGAATGGACTACTTCTGGCTCGAGGGCCGCGATAAGTTCTTCCAAAATCGCATGGCCAAGTATCAGAGCACAGTATTCAGGGCCAACGTGCCTGCTTCCGCTCCCCTCTTCGGGGGAAGTGATCCAAGAGTCATAGCCATCGTCGACTCCGCAGCCTTCACCACCCTTTTTGATATCTCTCTGGTTGAAAAGAAAGATGTTTTGGTTGGAGACTATCTCCCGAGTCTCGACTACACCGGAGGGATGCGCGTTCTTGCGTATCTCGACCCGTCAGAGCCGCAGCATTCCTCCATCAAGTCATTCCTCTTGGACAACCTGCGTAGAAGCGCAAAGGTGAGCTTGGCAATGGCTTTCTGGTTTATAACTGGTTTTACGGTTTTTCTGTGGAATGTAATAGTGTTTGATTGGTTTTCCAATAGAGTTTTTTTCCCTGCCTTCTGAAAGCCGGCCGATTCATTTCGACTCGGCTGAGTTACTCTGGCTCGGGTCATTTGCCAAGCCCGAGTTGTCCAAACTTAGAGGTGCAACTCTGGGGTTAAAATAATTATAAAAAAAATCCTAAAAAATAAAAAATATATTTGTACCATCTTTATTTATGTTTTGTATCATTTTAGCAAAGATGGGAAAGGATTTTGGTCCCGAATTTTTACATTTTTCCCATCCTTTTTAAAAATTTCGAAAATATCCCCTATCAAAAATTCATTTCTAATTTTCCCTACTTTTTTAACCAGGGTTTTGTTAAATTTTACTTCATATATTTATCCTATTTTTTAGGTTTTTTTTGTATTTTTTATTTTTAATAGTTTCCAGCCGTTAGTAATGTTGAGAATATACCCAATTTGGATTCGAAACCCAAATTTTGGACCCCATTTAGATCCAGGTATGGATTTAAGATTTGGATCTGACGGTTGAATTTGGATCAAAAATTTGGATTGGATTTGGGTGCAAGTGGATCCAATCCAGATCCAACCGAGTAATTAAAATAATATATATTATTTTATAGGGCAAGGTTTCTATACTCTCTCCTTATCGTATATAAGTTCTATACTTACCCCATCCAGCGATCCAATTTAGATCAAATAAGCCACTTATCATTTGATCCAAATTCGACTCTTTAGAATATTTATTTTTAGTTTTTATTCTACAAAGTATATGAATATTAAATTTGGTATGAGTCATCATCTCAATAAGGTGCACCTAAAAATAATATAAAAATATTATTTTTAATAAATAAAATAGTTAAAATACCCCTAGAACTTTAAGAGATGTTTTGATCATTTTATTTTATCGAGAATATTTGTTTTATTCTTTTTGTAGGTGCGAGTTTTAGAGAGAAGTAGACGCTCAAAATTTGGTGTCAAAATGTTTTGTAAATAAAATAAAAATAAAATAGTGTAGAGGCGTTACAATGTAATTTGATATGATCCATCTCAGCCATTCATTCAGATCTAACAACCATATAAGGGGAAGTACATAGGAAAACCATAGAAAGCTCGCCCTATTAGATATTTTCATAAAATTGTCTACAAAGATACCATTTATCTTTTGTACATGGAGGTCACAATCGTTCTCGCTCATTAGATGTCAAATTGGATGGCTTGGGGTGAGTCACAAAGTCTGAGAATATTTTTTGAAACTTTGGGTCTATACAATGATGTTATTATAGCCACCTATTTTGAAATTTAGAGGAGAAAAATGATTGTGACCTACATGCACAAAAGATAAATGGTATTTTTGTATACAATCCTTATTTTTGTTATATATTATTTTATATTATTTTATATTAAAATAGCTTTTTTAGATCTGACAGGGTCTGTATCAGAATCCAAATCCCATGCATACTTTTTCGACCCGATCCCATGTATACCTTTTGGGTTTGAATCCAATGGATCTGGATCTGGATCTGTTCCGACCCATTCTCAGCCCTAGCTGCTACAATACTCGGCCTTGCTCGGGTTGAGTTACTTGAACTTGGGCAAGTACTTGGATGAGGCATGGCAGAGTAGTCGGTCCGATTGGACTTTTCGAACATTGTTTTTCCCATGGTACTAATGGCGTTAGGATTTGTTTAGTTTTGGAGTTGACTCTATTTCTATGATTTGATCAATGTTCAAAAATTCGTCAAGGCCAACTCGGATTCGGCAATTTTCCGAACCTAGGTTGGGGGGACTTGTACTCACCCAGGTTACTGTAGTAACTTGGATAAGTACCTTAGATACTTGACGAATTCCATGGACATGCAATCATTATCAGAAACTCGATTATTTATGTGATTTTACTTTTTAACTAGGGTTGGGGCTCGCCAAAGTCATTTTTTTTTGCAATTTTTACAATCCTAAGTCGATCCACCATGAAAATCCTTCCCTGAACTTTTTTTTTTTTCTATGAAGTGTTCTAAGACTTGTACCGAGACTAGTAGGCTGCCCAAAGTGAGTCCACTTAGTTGAGTCCTATGTGGACCATCCAAGTCCACTGAAAAGGACTCACAAAATCACAAGAAATGGAAAACTCGGGAAAAATAAAAATAGAAAATTATAAAAAAGAAGAAGAAGAGAACTTCACATAGAAAGGAATTTTACAGATTCAGGTGGGCTGGTCATGTGGAACGCAGATCCAATACAACGCCTATTAAAATATAAAAGTTAGTTCAAGTGAAAGGCTAAAAAAAGGCAAGTTGTAGTCCCAAAGGGACATGGTTAGAGGTAGTGTGGAAAGAGACGGGCACCTAAGGCCCTATTGAGATTATAGACGTTGATAGAGCAGAATGGTGGACAAGGATTAATGTAGCATACCACAATTAGTTAGAAAAAAGCTTTGATGACGACGAATATAGAAAGAAATTTTGAATTTTAGGTTGGATCTAGTTATTCCAAGTTCTTGAAATTGGTGAAATCCTATTTCGTTGTTCAAAACATCTCAAATCTAAGTGCTTCTTCTTGACCTTGGATTGACAGTAAGAAAATAAATGCAGGGACAATTTTTCAAGGTGGATTGAGCAAGGGTTGCAGAAATCACAAAACAAAACAAACTTTCACTAGACCACGGCTCAAAAGAAATGAGTATAATGTTAAATAGTTAGTCTTTTAGTCTGAGTTAAACTTAGTGTATTTTTTAACATCGGTGTCATCTATCAAATCCAATGCTTGTGTTCTATTAAAAAACAGACAATCAAAATATCAATTTTGCGAGATTTTAATGTTTAACCAAAAATTTCAAGAGATTTTCAATAGCCAATACATTTACCCACTTTTATAGTTTCAAGCAATGGTTTAAAAAACGGATCGATGACCCGGATCGGGCTTCCAAAAAACCGATCCGGATCGGGAATCGGGTGAATCGGTCAGAATAAAGCTTAAAAAAAAATTCGAAAAAATTATTAAAATTTATTATAAATATTGTTTTTTAGGAATTAAATAAAAAATGAGGGTACTCCATTAAGAATTTTCATGTTTTTGAATGAATATGCGAATATTGATATGTTCTTTCCCTGTATGAATCGCCATTCAGCATTTAATTTACAGTATTTCGTGCTCATCCCTACACTGTTGCTGTTGGGACTCGATATGTGAATAATATGGCTGGGATAGGGTGGCCTCAGAATCATCATCTCTCTCATTTTCTCTTTGAATAATATGGATTAAAAAAAAAAAAAAATAAATTTTCAAAAAAATCGATCATGGATTAAAAAAAAAATCACTAATTTTCAAAAAATTCTATCATGGATTACAAAAAACAATTCGATCATGGATTAAAAAAAAAAAATCACAAATTTTCAAAAAATTCAATCATGGATTACATAAAATTCGATCATGGATTACATAAAATTCGATCATGGATTACATAAAATTCGATCATGGATTACATAAAATTCGATCATGGATTACAAAAAAAAACAAACAAAAAAAAACAAACAAAAAAAAACAAAAAATTCAATCGTGGATTACAAAAAAAGAAAAAAACAGTTCGATCATGGATTACAAAAAATTCAATCATGGATTACAAAAAACTCCATCATGGGTTACAAAAAAAGCAAAAAACAAAAAATTCGATCATGGATTACAAAAAAAAAAACAAACATTTCGATAATGGATTACAAAAAAAACAAAACATTTCGATCATGTATTACAAAACATTCGATCATGGATTACAAAAAATTCTATCATAGGTTACAAAAAAAAAAAAAAAAACAAAAAAATCGATCATGGATTACAAGAAAAGAAAACAAACATTTCGATCATGGATTAGGGGAGAGTATACATGTGAAAACTACCTTTATTGCTCCGTTAGTCCAGAATGAATAGGGGGGCTGTTCCTTAAAGGAATTGATTTCAAGTCGAAAATAGAGGCCCACTATTCCAAACGGGAGAACCACAATTTTGAAGTTCCAGTTCCCTTACTATTCCCCAAATGATTGGCAGAATCGGATTCTAGCCACCCCCGTCCAAAAGGCCTCCTTTTCCCAATGGACAGTCTCCCAATCTTTCCCATACTAGGAGGCAGTCTCAGATTCCATCTTCTGTGAATGATCCTCCGAATCCAGATCCTTGCTATTGTCCGATCAGACTCGGTCGCAGACTCACTAACCATAATCCCTTCACTAAGAGGCTGCCTATTTTCTCTGGCTGACCCGAGAGAGGAGGAGCAATGGGTAGGGTGCCAATTAGAAGCCGCCGGGGTTAGTTCCTCTTCCTATAGAAACAATAGCCTCTCTAGCGGAGGAAGCTTACTGTCTCTTATGTCGATAGATTAGGGGGGATCCATCGATAGGACTTTTGTCTATTATGGGTTACAAAAAACCAAAAAATTCGATCATGGATTACAAAAAAACAAAAACAATTCGATCATGGATTACAAAAAAATCGATCATGGATTACAAAAAAAAAAAAAAAAAAAAAAAAAAAAAAAAAAAAAAAAAAAATTCCCTACGTACTCGCCGATTCACTATTTGGACTCGCCGATTCCGTACATTCACTGTACAGAATCGTCCGGTTCTCTCTAGAACCGGACGATTTCCGATTTTTTAGGAGATCCGGTCCCCTTTTCATGATTTCCGAGTCGAACCGGGTGAGTCCGGTTCGACTCGGCGTTTTTTAAAACACTGGTTTCAAGGTTCCATTGGCATCTTGAATTGTTAAGTTTCTCAGTTTATATAATCTTCGTATGGCTCCTTTGGTGTTTTGTTGCTTGGTTTTCATCCCTTTGACAGGTTCTATGGATCAAAAGGTGCCCTCTGTATAAGCTTTCAAACAATTGGTGCCAGTGGTTATACACTTCCATGGCACCTATATAATTCCATGGATCCAATTTTTATTTAGTTATTGAGAACTATTATCCTTTCCAATGGCATCAAAGTTTATCTGAGTCTTTGTTTTTAATTATTTTTGAAGACATGGGTACCAGATCTCCAGAGTAGCTTGGAGCCCTTATGGAGCACGCTAGAGAAGGATGTACAGGAGAAGGGCAGTGCTGGTGTGCTGCTACCCTTGCAAAAGTTTCTCTTCTCCTTCCTCTCCAAGGTGCTGCTTGGGGCTGACCCCGCTGTAGATCCCGAGATTGCCAAGAATGGCCACTTCATAATCGACAAGTGGCTCGCCCCCCAGCTCGTTCCAACTGTGGGCACCGGAGGCCTGATCCCTTACCCCTTGGAAGAGCTCTTGCTCCACAGTTTCCCTTTACCCTTTGCCTTTGTTCGAGGTGGCTATCAGAAGCTTTATGATTTCATTCTCAACCACGCGAAGGATGTCTTATCGATCGCCATTAACGAATACGGCCTCACGGAGGCCCAAGCAACACACAATCTTCTGTATACTCTCGGATTCAATGCATTTGGTGGCTTCTCGATCTTCCTTCCTTCTTTGATTTCCTACATTGGAAAGGATCCTAGACTGCAAGAGAGGTTGCGCACAGAGGTAAGGGATGTGATGAACACACATGAGGGAGTGAGCTTCAATGCAGTGTCAGAGATGGAATTGTTGAGCTCGACAGTCTATGAGGCCCTGCGTATAAATCCACCGGTGGCATTCCAGTATGGGCGGGCACGGCGTGACTTTATCTTGAAGTCGCACGATTGTTCTTATGGGGTACAAGCAGGGGAGCTGCTGTGTGGGTTCCAGCCTCTCGCCATGCGGGACCCCAAGGTTTTTGAGGCGCCGGAAGAGTTTAGGGCCGATAGGTTCATCAAAGAGCGAGGGGGTGAGGGCCTAATTCAATATGTCTATTGGTCAAATGGCCCTCAAACTGCGACACCCTCGGTGGAGAACAAGCAGTGCGTGGCCAAGGACTATGTCATGGCCACCACACGCCTCATTTTGGCGGAGCTCTTCATGCGATATGACTCTTTCCAACTCGACAATGACTCATCATCTACCATAATTTTTCTAAAGAGAAGATCTTGAGACCACTTTGGTGGCATTCACATGTCGCTTTCTTTAATGTTCACATGGGACCTGGTAAAATGTAATGGAGTGGCACCGCCACCCTGACTACCTATGTCAAGAGCTCGTTCCTATGTGTGAATCGAATAAAAATTTTCTTTTTGTTTCTCTTTTTTTTTTACTTGGTTAGTTGGGTTGGCCCTCAATCTGAATGATGATGATGATGATCTTCATCAAAACTTTTTCCCAACTCTTCAACAAACAAAGACAATTTCACATCAATACGTTAAATATTTTACAAATTATAATGTTGACGATAATTTGTAATGAATATCATTTGGTTGAATTACCACCGATCGTTACCTATCACCATCCAACTTAATAAATTTATCTCTTGTATTAATTTCCAATTCATTGCAATTGCTCCCATTTGACTTATTTGGCATGCGTGTTATCATTGGGAAGGTTTTTTAATAGAAAAGCTTTACAATAGCATGATAAATTTGATAGACACCATCATAGTTATTATTGGCAACACAACTTATGGTGATGGAATACAGATTAAACTAAGTATCGAAGATAAGAGTGCCACTAATATGGTTATCAAGACCGATCCAAACTGGTGGTCCGTCTGGTCGAACTATCAACTGGTACTTTGGCTGGTTTGGTCCAAGGTATAAGCAGATTTGATAAAAAATCAGTCAAAACCAATATTTGACTGGTTTTGACTAATTAGACACATCTATTTTAACTAGGTTGACCAACTGAATGAAGTTGGGTAAAATCATTTAACACATTTTATATTTTTAAACTAGTATATCTAATTTTCCTTTCGTTCTTTCTAAAATCCGATTCAACAAGTTTGACTATTGACTAAGGTTGAACTAATTTTGCCTTGACTAAATCTTTCACCGATTCAATGATAGGTCCGGTTGTAGTAACACTAGTCACTATGATAAAAAGAGATGGTTTTTCCATTTCAAAAATTTAGATTTTCCTACTATTTCTACTATTTCATATCTTCATAAATAGAGATTCCGGCACCATAAAGACTTATCCCGTCTATTCTCAGAAAAGATAGCTAATGTTATGCAACATATATATTAAAAAGTTGAAAAGTGATGCACCCACTTGCTAACTTGGTGGACCTCTCAATAACCCAAACTAGCGAAGCACCCTCATTCAAGGAGGGGACCAATATCTTCAGATCGCTACTGAAAACAATTTTTTAAGCCATAGGTCTAATCATTAAGAGAACTCAAGATATTAAGTTCTAATTCTGCCACAGATAGAGAATCTTTTCCCATTTATTTACCAAAAAAGAGAAAATGATAACAACTAAATCGCGGTATTCCTCGAAGAACAAGAAATTTACGAGAACTAAGAGCTTGTAGCGTGCAGCCTGTGCATTGCACGGTCCAAGAGAAGAAAAAATAGAGGGGGATTGTAGAGTACCTTTTTCTTGGATTAAAAAGGGCAAGACACAACGTAAGAGGAACCGTAGATATTTATTATGGTCGAAACATCGATTCAAACATCGATCCATAATTTGAGCCACTAGTACTTGAGCTTCTATGGGATTTATGTTCCTTTCTACACCAGTAAGTAACATTGAGAGAATCACTTTCAATTATGATAGGGCCAGCAATACCACGGTCTCTACAAAGAGAAAGCCCATCCCATAACGCATATAACTCAGCATGCTTTATTGTGACAGAACCGCATGGACCTGCATTACTAAAGATAATCTGACCATTTGTATCCCACTACACACCATCGAATCTAACCAGCCTTGGATTACCCCATGAACTACCCTCAAAATTCAATTTAATTTATCCATGAGGCCGAAGGAGCCACCTACCTGTAGATAAGAACCTTTTGGATGCATTGAGGAATCACGCTATACAAATTACCCTCAATTTTCACAAAGGAAATTCCTCATCCTTTTTTAGTTATAGAAAACTATCTCCAAAGAGTCATAAAGATTATGTTGTTCAGGTCCTCATTCTCCAAACACTCACCATCAAAAGTTCTCATATTCCTCTCCTTCCATAATTCCCATAAAATTAACGCTTTCAAAATTCTCCATATAACCATACCAGATCTCGGCATGCCTGGAATCTGAAAATGACACATAATATCCATAAGGCTACTCAGGATCACCAACAAGTAACCCATTTTCAGTTATACCCACCTCCAAATTTGAAAAGCAAAAGGACAGTGCTCGTCATGTTTACAAAATAGGCATACATTGACAATAACTTTCTCTCTTTTCCTGAAGTTGTCAACCAAAGGACTGCCTGCACTTTATGAAGAAGTTGCCATTTTCAAAACTCATTTAAACAACCTCCTTGCCATCTTAGTTGATCATAGAAAAGTAAGTTGTACATGGATCTCACTGTGAACACCCCATCATTCTCGTACTCCGGAACAACCTCATCTTCCACTGAAATTGATAACTTAACCTCCTTTAGCTCCTGTAATAGATTAGTGAGTTGAGTGTTTACAATATTTGGGTATTGCATATGGGTTTTCATTATTTTAATAAAATTTTTAATAGAAATACGTAAATACTGAAAACCTATCTCATCTCTAAATATTTGTTGTCAATTACAAGCATTTTACAGTCAAAATGAACTTTTAAAATGCTACAATTTCTATAAAAATGAATCTCTCTAACTCAAATTATTTAATTTTATTATCTCCTAGTCACCTGCGCTTCTAAAGAAAAAGGGTTTGGCCTATTCATTTCTTTTCTTTTTTTTTTTCCTAAAATAATTTATTGAATTTATTATTTATTTTCATTCATATTTTTACCAATATTTTGCCAGTCTAGAGGTAGCGTATTTAAATTTAGATTAAAGTTGGGGCCCAATCATGTGCCTAATTGAGAGAGAGAGAGAACCCAAACAAAGAGAGTGTATGTGCGTGTGAGAGTAAACAAGAAAAATCTAATCTAAGAGAGAGTCTATGTGTGAGAGTGTAAAAGAAAACCCAATCTAAGATAGAGAGAGTGAAAAAGAAAGCCAATCCAACTTTTCTCATCATACCCAACTCGTGTAAAATAAAAAAAAATTTCCTTTCTACAACAATCCCATTTATCAAAGGAGTTGGATGTAACAACACAACTTATGTTAGGGTTTAAGAACCTCTTAGATGTGGAAACAAGAATCCAAAAGTTAGATTCTACCAAGATCGTGTACTTATCCAGTTAGAAACAAAATAGGAGAGAGCACAAGCCACAATACGAGAAATAAATGAAACATATATTGCATAAAGACACAAAAATTTATGTATTTCACCTCAAGAGGGCTACATCCACGAGGATGACATACTGAAATCCATTATATCAATGAAAGTTACATTATAGATTTTGGGACATAGAGTTACCTCTCTAACCCTTGACAAAATCCGACCGAGTAAACCCTTTTAGACCCGCTCTCCTTATCGGGACGATCCACCGATCTCTCATCTCTATTCCATAGCTATACCACTGTTTAGGAAGAGATCCATATCTATTTCTTACCATATTTGTAGCCGCAATCTTAGGAATCTATTCATAGCAATATACCATACTTGTAACCTCTCTCAGGAATCTGTTTATGGCAATATTAGGCATTAATGTATAGCCCAATTTTAGCTCCTTAATTATAGCAGTAATTCTAGTATGTACATTGTATATATGTTGACCTTCTCTCAATGGAAAAGTAGAACCCTGTTCTCATTCTATTCCCAATTATGCGACTTAATATGGTATCAGCCTAAATACGTTTCTGGACCCTTCCATCAACAACAATGGCCACTGATAGGCCCCCGTCCACCGTCGCTCCAAACTCAACACCATCTATTTTGGATCAATCATCTCCACATTTTGTACACACTTCTGATCAACTCGATAATTCTCTCGTCTCCTAGCTTCTCACTGGCGATAATTATCCCACTTGGAGCCATGCATTTACCATGTTCCTTGAAGCCAAGAACAAACTCGGATTCATAGATGGTTCCATTCCAAAACCCGCATCCGATTCCCCTCAACTGGATCTTTGGATTCGATGCAACAATCATGGTTGATTCATTCAATCATTCCCTCCATAACCAACAACGCTCTCAAGATCGACAATGCCATGCCGTTTGGATTGACCTCCGCGATTGATTTTCTCAAAAAAATGCATCGCATATCTTTGAGATACAGTGTGCAATTTCAGATCATCCACAAGGCACTGACTCTATCTCTACATACTACTCTACCCTCAAGAGTTTTTGGGATGAACTCTCCTCTTATCACACACCTCCTGCTTGCCCTTGTGGTGCCATGAAAACTTTCACAGATGTGCAGGACTCGGATCAACTCATGGATTTTTTGCAAGGCTTGAATGATTCCTACTCATCAGTTTGGAGTCAAATACTCCGTATGGATCCTTTGCCCTCTGTCAACAGGGCATATTCCTTGCTACTCCAAGAGGAAAGACATCAGTCCTTGACTGATTTTCTCTCTCAACCGCCTAAACAAGCCGTCATGGCAACTCAACACTTTTCTTCTACGCAATCTATTCGCTCTGACTCTAGCAACAAACTGAAATATCACTGCAACACCTGCAATACGGATGGCCATTCAGTTTCACTTTTCTACAAAAACATTGGATACGCACCATGGTGGACATCTCGTGGCAACTCACCCTCATCCAATGCTGGACGTCCGAAGCCAGTGAACATCAGGAACCATCATCAAGCAATTGTTGTCACCAACATCAACAATTTTGCTCAACAACCTTTTCCTGCACCACAACTCATGGCTAACAAATGGCAACAACTGCTTTCATTGATCCCATCCGGTAATATTCACCCTTTGGCAAACATGGCAGGTACACCCATTTGTCTAGTCACTTCTTATTCCTCACCTAATTGGATTATAGACTCAGGTGCCACTGATCACACGATTTCTGAATTGTCACTATTTTTCGCGTACACCACACCCACTCCTTCATCTTCTATTCAACTCCATAATAGTCTTCATGCCCTTGTCGCACACATCGGAACAATGACGCTTTTCCCTGGCCTTACACTCAATAACGTCTTGCATGTTCCTTCTTTTCACTTCAACTTGCTTTCCATCAGCAAATTCACCGACAATTCACATTATTCTGTCACGTTTTTTTTTCTAACTCTTATGTATTTCAAGACCTGTGGACGAAGACAATCATTGCAACGGGTAACAAACGTGGTGGTATTTATTTCTTGGAGTACTCTTCACCTTTTGCTTCCACTGCAACTCATGGATCTCATTTTGACCTTTGGCATTAGCATCCCGACCTTTCGTTATCCTCAAATTTGAAGGCCCTAGCTCAAATAAATGCACTTGTATTGTTTGTCCTCTTGCAAAACAGTCTCGGTTGCCGTTTAGTACTTGTCATATTTTTTCCAACTCCTGTTTTGAATTACTCCATATGGATGTTTGGGGACCTTATCAGAAATTATCTTTATCTGGTGCTCGTTATTTTTTAACTATGGTTGATGACTTCTCTCGTAGTACATGAATTTTTTTAATGCGGCATAAATCTGAAGTTCCTAGACTTATTTCATATTTTTGTTGCTATAGTTAATACTCAATTTAACACTCACATTCGGCAAATTAGATCCGATGATGTCATTGAATTCTTTAATAAATCCAATCTTGATTTTTTTAGCTCACTATAGTTCCACAATCAAGTTGTGTTGACACTCAACAACAAAATGGCGTTGTGGAGCGTAAACGCCGTCACCTCCTTAATATTGCTCGCGCACTTCATTTTCAAGCTCACTTACCTTTAGATTTTTGGGGTGAATGTGTATTGACTGCCGCATACCTAATCAACCTCTTGCCCACACCTTTACTTCATGGTAAAACCCTGCATGAAATTATTTTTCAAAATCCACCTTGTTTCTCTCATTTAAGGGTTTTTGGATGCTTATGTTTTGGTCGCAATGCATCCATCCAACATAAATTTGACAAACGTGCTTCACTCGGCATATTTATCGGATACTCCCATGGCTAGAAAGGTTTCAAAATTTTTGACATTCCCACCAAGAAAATCTATGTCACTCGGGATGTAATGTTTCACAAACACATCTTTCCCTATACATTTCTCCCTTCACTCACCAATAATTCCCTGTTCTTCCCCTACCACCCGTTGACCATGAGGACCCCCACATCTCTTCCACACAACCACCACCTCACCACATGCCAACCAACTAGGATCAGACCCATGCTACCGCTGCCCCATCACCCTCTCCCTAGAATCACCCTCCCCTTCGTCATTTCACCCGTACTTGGAAGCAGCCCACTTACTTTCAAGACTACTACTACTCCATTGCCCAGTCTCAATCTCCCTATTCGACTGCTGGCTTAGGTACAAACCTGTCACACCCCAAGAATTTACAATACTGATATTCCTGAGATGTATCAGTCAAAACATATATATACATCTCTTTTTAGGACAAATTTACAATGGCGAATTTTTAAAAAGTAACAAAAGGAAGTTTAAGCACAGCTTCAATATCTTCCCAAAGTTGATCCTGACGAGCACTCAAATGAAACCGCAGTTATCCTGAAAAATGTTTATCATAGTTTGATGAGTTTGGCTACTCAGTAAGTGATCATCATAATCCTAAAAATAATCATGATTGAAAGATATCAATATTTTCCAAAATGAGATCTATTAACAGAAATGCATCAACAGTTTCACTTTCAATAAATGCATAATTAAGTATAATCCAAGTAATTGAAATGCTTATAACACTTTTAACGGCAGTGCATAATTCAAAAGATTTCACAAAATACTCTACTGGCGTCCCAAGTAGGTCACCTATATACCCCATCAGCGTCTTCATGGGTCTACTTAATCCCTATCGGCGTCCCAGATAGGTCCACTTAATCCCTGCAGGTCCACTTATACCTCAACGACGTACCGGATGAGTCCACTTAATCCCTACCGGCGTCCCAGATAGGTCCACTTATACCTAACCGGCGAACCAGATGAGTCCACTTGCATACTTAAATTATTTCTAAATCTCTTTAAACATTCGAAATCAGCAATATCATGTACTCAACATATCATTGAAATCATTAATATGAATTTCACTTAAACCATTAATAACAGTCACTCTCTATAACATTTAAAAAATAACCAATCAAATATTTTGGGCTCAAATTTAGAAAGGTAGCAGTTTGTAAAGGCATTCTAGCATAATTGCCAATTTAATATGTATAGAAAAACTCTTATAGAAATTCAAGAATACGGAATTATCACAATTTATGGGATATCAATCCACAAATAAACATTTCACAACAATACTATAATCAATTGCAAAAATGTCAATTTTTAAATAATAAGGCAGTCATTTGCACATGAATTTTACAATGTCTAAATATTCAAAATAGTAGAAAGAAATATCACAATTTTACTAAAAGCAGAATATCACATTTATTTCTAACAATAGACAAGAAAAATAAATAAATTTGTTTGTCATAATTTACAGCATTCAAAATTTCTAACATAGATAAAATATCACAATTTTTATTAAACAGATTATTTTTCAGGAAGATGATGTCACTTACTCACAAATATTTGAGAGGGAGCTTCCGATAAAAATTCGGCTCGAGAGAGGAGTTCACTGTGTTTCGACCAGAGAAAAAATCTCAAAAGTTTTCTAAGGTAGGAGTCTTCACCTCTCTGAATTTAAATTCTACTAACATATTATTTTATTCTTTTATTGCGTTACAGGTGTGAGCGTTAGTTTACGCTTTAAATACCTCAAGCTTTTATTACGTTACAGGTGTGAGCGTTAGTTTACGCTTTAAACACCTAAAGCCCACGTCCTTTAGTGGACGTGGCAAGAGCAAGGAAACACAAAGCTTTTAAACGAAAAGCTTTGAAAAGTAGTGATGGTCCCTAAACACCATCATGTTCAAACGAATCATCATGTAGTAAAAGTTTATTTATTTATTTATTTATTTTTTTGAAAGTTTAGGATTGTTACAAAACCACCCTCTTTAACATTTTTTATCTTACAGTAAGTTTAATCCATCACACTTACCTTTTCTCACATCTTTAGCTATAATTCAAGAACCTGTCACTTTTGTCGAAGCTATGAAAGTTCAGGAATGGAGCGATGCTATGCAAGCTAAAATTGTTGCTCTCTCCAACAACAAAACTTGGTCCCTAGTTCCATTACCACATGGCAAGAAAACCATTAGTTGCAAATGGGTCTATAAAATCAAAAGGAATTTTGATGGTACAATTGAGCGCTACAAGGCGCGTCTTGTTGCCAAAGGCTACACACAAGTTGAAGGCATTGTCGCCACAACCCATGACTAGCCTTTACATCAACTAGACCTTGATGAAGAAGTTTACATGTCCCCCCTCCTAGATATCGTCGAAAGGGGGAGAACTTGGTTTGCCAGCTACAAAAATCCTTATACGGTCTCAAACAAGCCTCATGAAATTGGTTTTCCAAATTTTCGAATGCTCTCATTGACTTCGGTTTCTCACACTCACAAGCTGATCATTGATTGTTTTTCTCCAGTGGCAAGCAGGTTCGGTTTTCATTATTGTTTATATGGATGATATTGCATCACTGGTTCTAATGCATCCTTGATTCAAGCTGTTCAACAACTTCTTCATCAACGGTTTCATATCAAGGACCTAGGTCCCCTGAAATATTTTCTCGGTATTGAGGTCGCTCGTTTGCAGCATGGTCGTTATCTTTGTCAACGCAAATATACTCTAGACATCCTCATGGATTTTGGCATATATGGTTGTAAGGACCTCCTAATGGAACAAAATTTGAAACTCTCTGATACAATAAGTGATCTTCTTCTGGATCCTTCTCTATACCAGCGTCTGGTTGGGCGCCTCATTTACATCACTATTACTCGACCAGACATTGTGCATACTGTCAACATTCTCAGTCAATTTATGCACCAACCGCACAAACTTCACCTTGATGTCACTTACCGGTTGCTCCGTTATTTAAAGGCTACTCGGGGTTAAGGCCTTTTTTTCTCCTCCCAGAACTCTCTTTGCCTTCGTGCTTACTGTGACTTTGACTGGACAAGTTGTTCTATGATACGCCACTCCACCACAGGCTATTGCATACTCCTCGGGTCTAGTCCCATCTCTTGGAAGACAAAAAAACAATCCACTATTTCCCGATCTTCAGTCGAAGTTGAATATCGTGCCATGGCTGTCACAACATGCAAGCTTACTTGGTTATCTTCATTACTACATGATCTTGGCATCCATCTATCCACTCCCACACCACTTTACTGTGACAACCAAGCAGCGCTACACATTGCTGCAAACCCCAATTTCCATGAGCGCACCAAGCACATAGAAATCGACTGCCATGTCGTCTGTAAGAAGCTACAACAAGGATCGATTCGACCCATGAAGATTCCTTTCAATTTCTAAAATCCGAGTTGGGCATTTGCAACCTACACACTCCAACTTGAGGGGGACTCTAATCATACTTGTGGCCTCAATCTTAGGAATCTGTTCATAGCAATATACCATACTTGTAGCCGCAATCTCAAGAATCTGTTCATAGCAATATTAGACATTAATGTATAACCCAATTTTAGCTCTTTAATTATAATAGTAATTCTAATATGTACGTTGTATATATGTTGACCTTCTCTCAATGGAAAAGCAGAACCTTGTTCTCATTCTATTTCCAATTATGTGACTTAATACTATTTCACAACTAAATCATTGTCCAGGAAGAAACCCTTGAGAATAACTGAGACTTCCTCTAACTAAAAGGAGAAACCACCCAAAACCTTCATGGGAACCGGTTTTCTCCAAAAAACAGCCTTTCAATCTATATGAAGTACATCGTAGTGTTTCTCTCTATAGGAAGCTCTCTTCTCTCTAAGGGGATGCTTTCTTCTCTCTAATGAGAGGTCATGCCTATGATACAGCGGAGGCCCTGCCTCTCTCTTTAGAGGAAGCCACATTTCCCATATAGTGACCAAGATAGGGCACACATATAGACTTTCATCTTTCATCCCATATATATAAGATGATGACTCTATGCTAAATATGAAACTTCTTATAGATGTTATATATATCTCAAGAACCAAGAGATATATTCAAGAAGTCTAATCTGTCAACTGAACAGGCCAGGTTGAGGGGGGAACCTACTAGTCCCCGATATATGTAAATAATCGAACTAGTCTTGACGATTTTCGATTGAACCGGTCTTGACAATTTCAGATCTCGATCGAGCGATTCTAATCTGGATCGGCGATTTTAGAAACACTTCTTTCCTATATTCTGTAACTGAGAAGATAATAAACATAAAATGAAACAATAGTGAAAATATTCCAACACAAACTCATATGGATGATTGCGGTGGTCCAAATTCTTGACTTTGGGTCATCTAATGCTAGAGGCATTTGACCACGCATACGTAAAAGAATCCAATGTACGGAGCAGATGTTGGAGAAATCAGATTGTTCAATGTATTAAAAAAATCATATACGGAGCGATCTGATGTTAGAGGTATCTAAAATTATAAGTACATAGCATTCCAATGTCTGGAACTCACCAATCATAGCCTATATAAACATTAGGGCAGTTCAATGTTTTCAATATCGAACCGCTATTTGTCTGATATCCTAAAATTTTTAAAAATAAAAAATAATTTGCAGTTTGATATTTGCAGCATTGAACTTGGGCAAAACTAGATAAAAAAATGCGAAGAAGAAGAACCTATGCTTAAAGCTGGCCAAAATTGGACCATGTAGTCCTACATAGTTGTTCATGTAAATAAGGTTGGCATCAGGCCGGGCCACCCTAGTCCTTTACTTAGCTCTTTTCCCCGTGGATTGGGTCAAGCCAAAGATAAGTGAAGAAAATTAAAAAGTATAAGAAATAAACGGTGTTGGGCCGGCACTGGCCCTAGCCCGGCCCTACTCTTTTAGGGTCGGGCTGCCTGGCCCAAATATCATCAACTTGATCATCTCGACATCAAGATGTATGGACATGAAAAAAAAATGGATTTCAAGTTTCTGTGCAAATTTGTTATTCAGTGGGGAAGACATGCTCTACTCGTTTTTTCTAATAGTTTAGGATTTAGTCTTTTTGAAAGTATCAGTAAGGTGGTGTCAGTGAGAATGAAAATTACAACGTAGTGATTAGGGTATGGGGTGCTACCACCACATCTCCAACCCATTTATATGAGGGTGGGACAATTCATCGAAAGAGAGTGAGGAATTCGTACCATTCCAAGAGAGAGAAAGAGATAGAAGTCTTACCTTTGAGGCAAGAGTTCCAATTAACATTAGAGAAAAATAGCTCATACCATGGAGAGAGTTTGGTCATTGGAGTTTCTAGAGAGAGAGAGAGAGAGAGAGAGAGAGAGGGAGAGAGAGAGTTCCTATTATTCCTCGAGGACGAGGATGATATTTTCTATGTTCACCTGTTAGAGTGATAGAGAAGAGGGTTGCTGGTTGTTGGGGATCCCATTGTTGTTCAGGGTTCTCATGTTTTTTCTTCTTTTAGGTGCCTTTTGGTCACCTTTTTGGCTTTAGGGTCTTCGTGCCCATGGATTTTGAACAATATATATGGACCCAATGTTGTGAATGAAAAAATTGATTTCTTTTTGGATTTATCTCGTTTGATTTCGACTAGCAATATGCCTTGGCGTGGTGCAGGCGATTTTGATACCCCTCGGAATGTTTGGGGGAATAAGAATTTTGCCTGAAATGGCAAACTTTAATAATTTCATTATCTCTAATGGGTTTTTGGATCTCAATATCAATGGAACTTTCCATACCTGGTCCAAAAATTCGGCCACACATCCTCAAATGTCGAGAATAGATAGGATTTTAATCAATAATCTATGGGATTCTATGCTTTCGAAAGCTTATGTGAAGGCATTACCCCATACGACCTCAGATCATGTGCCTATCTTATTGGATTTGGTGGGTGGTGCGTTTGGGCAATCACTATTTCACTTTGACTTGATGTGGTTAGAAAATTCTTTCATTAGATATGAGGTTCTTTTGGTGTGGCAGAATTCAATTGTTCAAGGTTGGGGATGACATATCCTTGTTCTTAAGCTGCAAATTCTTAAGCATTAATTAAAAGATTGGGGACACAAGAAATTGGATCAATCAATGATAAAGTCTCCATTCTAGAGAATCAAATTAGTGATTTTAATCATAAGGAACAAATGAATGGGGGCATGTATGTAGAAGATAAAAATAAAAAAGGGACTTTGAAAGCTTCCTTGCAGGAGCAATTGAGATGTCAAGAAATTTTTTGGTGCCAGAGATCTAGATCTAAATGGATCAAAGAGGGAGACAATAATGCAAAGTATTTTCATGCATTTGCCAATTACAGAAGGAGATCGAATAACATCAAAGGAATTGAATTATATGTGGTAAATAATGTTAATAGAGAAGATAAGGAGAATGCTATTGTAGAATTATTTATACAAGCTTGCACATCTCAGCCCAAACTTTCGTTTTCTTTGGATTGATTGCCTTTTAAGAGACTTCGCAGTGAAAACCTTGAGATGTCATTATCTATTGAGGAAATTAAAGAAGTAGTTTTCTCACTCCCTAGAGACAAAACTCTTGATCCTGATGGTTTTCAGGTGGCATTCTTTTATGAATTTTGGGAAATTGTGAAAGATGATTTGTTCCAATGCTTTACTGAGATTCATGCAGATGGAATAATTAATAAAGCTCTTAATTCTACCTTCATTGCACTCATCCCTAAAAAACAGAATTTGGAAGTCCTTCAAGACATCAAACCTATTTAGTCCTCTGACTTTGTACTATAATATTCTTATAAGTGTATTAGCCAATAGACTTAAGAAAGTTAACTCCTCGGTGATTCAAGGACCCCAATCAGTTTTTGTTGAAGGGCGACAAATCGTTGAAAGTATTCTTGTCGCTCAAGAAGTTATCTATTCTACCAGAATTGAGGGTACCAAAGGAATATTGTGTAAAATTGTCTTTTAAAATGCTTATGATAGAGGTGAATGAGATTTCTTGGATCACATTCTTAGACACATGGGTTTTGGAGTTATCTGGAGAAAGTGGATAAATGGTTGCTTATCTTCTACTCATTTCTCAGCTCCTATCAATGGCAAAGCTTGTGGGTATTTCCAGGCATTTAGGGGTCTTCGACATGGGGATCCTTTATTGCATTTCCTTTATACTTTGCTAGGGGAGTCCTTTAGCTTCATGATGTCTTCTGCTTTAAGAGCTGGTTTGTTTGATGGTCTTAGGATTCATAGCTGTGAATAACCTCTTACTCATTTGTAACATGCAGATGACACATTTCTTCGCACTTTGGCTTCCTTGAATCACCTGCAGAATTTGTCGCTTTTTCTTCAGTGCTATGAGCTCATCTCTAGAGTGAAAGTCAATCTGCATAAATCATAACTCATTGGTATTAATTGTGACACTATAGAATTGGAAAGTTGGGTAGCATGGTTAGGCTGCGAAACAAAAGAGCTTCCCTCTAAGTACCTTGGTGTTCCTTTGATTGATGGTAGACTTCTTCTATCAGTTTGGGATCCCATAGTGGAATGATTCGAATAGAAGCTTGAAAGATGGAAGAGTAGATGTCTCTCTTTTGGATGTAAAACCACTCTCATTAACTCCACTCCAGCCAAAACTCCTGTTTGTTTTTTGCCCATGTTCAAGGCACCATTTGCAGTGATCAAGAAGCTAGAACATCTAATGAGAAATTTCATGTGAAGTGGGACAACCATGCCAAAAAAAAGTATAATGTATTTTATTGGGAGAAAGTTTGTAGACTTAGGAATGAGGGAGGTTTAGGCATTCACAGGATCATGCACATGAATGATGCCTTACTAACGAAATAGTGGAGTGTTTCACTGATGGTGGGTGGTATAAGACCAATGGGCTAGAAACACATTTTTTTAAAAAATTTTCTCTTGTATTAAAACTTAAGGGATTAAATGCATGAATATCTCAATACAAAACTATAATACATATATTTCAGCCTACAAAATACATATTTAAATAATAAAAGTTCAACCCTAATACGTCCTTTACAAATCCTTTACTAAAAAAAATACAATTAAACTCAATACAATGTCCAAATACTCACAATGTACATCTCTACGATATATTATATGATTTGCATCCAAAATTCTTCATTAAATCAAAATTACTTGATAATTTTATCTTCATTCTTCATCCTTATCATATATCACAATATCTTATACACAACATATACTTGATCATAATAATCTAATAAGATTTCAATTCACATAAATAATAATGCATATCCTTAAAGCTCATACTATAAGATTAAAGAACAATCTCAATGTTCACTGAGCATACTCAATTTAATAAATCATAAAGCACTCAATAATTGTAAATACATCAAATTAGCATGCAAACGTACATGGAGGAAGCCATGGTTCGAACCGCTTGTGCCCTAGCCACGAAAGGGCCTTTTGAGGACTTAATTTTTTCCATTATCTAAGACACATGTGATAATAATAACTCAGGGAGATCAATCTAATGGGAAACAAATGATCACTTTTATTTCACTTAATAGGGATCAAATTATAAGAGAGATATGTATAAGATACCTTCAAAGTTTGAGAGAGATACTACACAAAATAAGGAAGTTATTATGAAACTACAACATGTGGTCTATAAGGAACTACCGAACTTTTCAACATTAAAAAAGGATTTGAAGAGATTATATCATATGATCAAATATGATGGAATAAATCTCTCATTAGTTGTATATTCTAATAAGATCAAGAAAATTAATGTGAAACTACTCAAGATCATAAAATAAACAAGCTAGTTTACACATATTATGTGTATGGGCTACACTATTGCCATGATACTATTCAAATATCAAGTTTTCATGACGAAAAGATAAAGAATGTCATTGTAAATTAAGAATTACAATAATAAAAATGAGGTAGGAAATTGAATGTATGAAGAAAAATCAATACCTTGGTGAAGCAATATTATGGGCTTCATCTTACATATGTGGGACTCCTCCATCAAAAGGTTTCAAGTCAAGGTTAAAAAATGAAGAACACAAGAATTGGGGGTGTTGATCTCAAGAGGACCATGGTGGTCACATATTTGTCAACGGGGATCTCTTTCTCTTTGAAGTGAAACTCAAAATTAGGGTTTACAATTGATCCCATAAGTTACTTTTATACTTAGATCATAAAAGTGGATTTGATCTTGATCCTTGATGCCTTAGATCAATGGCACATGAGAGGCTTTTATCCAAGTCACTCATCCATATCTTATTACCAAGATCAATGGATGCGCTTTTGACACCCTTCACTTCTTAAATCCTAGGTTATAGTTATTTTACCTTAAAGCCCTTAGCTCCAT
Source organism: Amborella trichopoda (assembly GCF_054954075.1). NCBI lineage: Eukaryota > Viridiplantae > Streptophyta > Magnoliopsida > Amborellales > Amborellaceae > Amborella > Amborella trichopoda. Next base: position 5,736,834 of record NC_142347.1, on the reverse strand, counting down.
CTTTTATTTCCCATTAAATTCAAATTCATGTTTACACTTATGCCCATGGTTTTTAAATAATTTGTGAGAGTCAATAAAAGACAATGACATAGACATGAAGGTAATATGAGACATGCACACATGTGAATAAAATATCTTATGACACCACCAATAATATTTTAACAACATTAGAGTTTCACATGGTCAAGTCCATAAGGTGGTGCCACATAAAATACACACACATGTCTTAAATCATATGTGGATATTAATATTTAAATCAAATTAATTCTAAAAATACCATAATTTCACACATGCTAAATAAACCACATGTGTGAACAAAACACCATATGATAAAATAACTTACTTAAGTCACAACATTATAAAACGTAATGTTTTAGATAAACGTAATATAACCAAATGGCAAAAGACAACAATGCCTCCTACGCATGGGCATGATGTCAACATGACATCAGCACCTAAGGGGGGATGGGGGTGCCATGTGGCATCCCTATGGCCACTTGGGACCCACATGGCATCCCCATGGCTCATCTTTGAGCTTCATTTTGGCCAAACAATTTCAAAAAACCAATTTTTGGTATTTTAAAAATTCTAAAAAATTCTCCAAAATTTCCAAAACTTTTTCAAATGATTTTTAAAAATTATTACACATTTTTTTATTGGTATAAAATATTTTCTCATTAATTTTAGATTAATTTGGGTCAAAGGTAATGAGATTTCTAGACTTATAACACTAGTTGGAGTCTTCCATTGGGCTAACCTGAATGACGTTCAACCGGTGCCTCAAGCTGACCCAATGGACTTTTACTTTATAGTCTATGGCTGGAACATATAATTGGTCACATAAAAGTCATTAAACCAAAACTTCACATCACTAGGGGTTCAATAGATTACTGGTGCACCCCTGTGGGACGTGTTCCTACTCAAATACAGGGGTCCTCTCGAAGCACATGTAGACTAGCTCTTTCATGTCGGATAATATTACAAAAGAGTGGATTCCTTATACGACTATGGGTTCACATGCCATGGAACGGTCACGTGTCAGGATACATGCTCATATCTCATAAGTCGACCATTCCATACAAGGTGAATACTTTATCAAATACTCGGGGTCGATTATTCTCGATTGGATTCTCCAAGCTCTAGCTTATCACATCAACTATAAGCATTCTAATCAATATGGTCTTGATTGGGAGGTGACCCTCACACCTCCCTGAGAGTTTACACTCTCAAAACGCATACTCTGAATGCCTCAAATACTCGGGGTATATGAATCTGGGCCCCAGTGCGCCAAGCACCCAAATTTAGTTTCTCTCTCTAGGTCCCACTGAGCGAAAGATTCTTGGCTTTAAGGCCTTGAAAGGCCACATAGCCAGCAATCACTACGCCCAGGCCTTCAGAAGGTCATCTTTGCTAAATATGGGATTGATGTGATTGATATTTTCCCTAAAAATCTCAACACCAATCATTCGGCCTCAATGATGTGGAAAGGGATTAACTTGGTGCAACCTCTTTTTCTTGTTTATAGTAGAATGAAGGTTGGAAATGGATCTTGCACCAAATTTTGGTTTAGCAAATGGTTCGGTGAGTTACCCCTCATAATTTAATTTCTGGATGTCTATCGATGGGCTTTTGATCTCTAAGATGGTAGATGGTTAGGGTCTTAACTGTGTTTGGAAGGTTAGACTGATGATTAGAAGGGAGGGTTGATGAAGCCACGGAACAACAATTCATTGCCTTGCTGTAGAAGCTCAACTCTTTTTGCTTCTTTCCTCCTCAAATTGATTCACTAGCCTGGAAACTTAGCCGTAAGATCCTTTTATCGTGAAGCCAGTGATGATAGGATCTTTGATTTGAGTAACAAAAACACAAAGGTTACACACCCCTCTTCATATGTGGGAATGGTGTTGGAAGGTAATTTTCATCAATAAAGCCTAGCAAACAGTGGAAATTCCGGCAGTCTCAGAATAGCCCTGAAATAAGCCAAAATCTTCATGAGGTCTCTCAAAAGTATCCTTCCAAGTTTTGTCACATTCCAACATATTTAAGGTAGTGTAGACTGAGAAGCAGTTCCGGCAGAATCGGCCTCTAGCGCTTTGAAATAACCCCTATAACTAGAGTTACATTTTCGGTGTGTCAAATTGATGTGGGACTACTACTGTTAGATCAGGCACGGTTGAAAATTCCCAGAGCTCAAATTTTAGCCCAAGAAAACACTCCAGGAAGAAGTTATAGGAAAAAGAGTGAAACATGAGGGGTAGCACGCTATTCCCATGCGGCCACCCTGCAACTCCATGTCATGGAAGGGACAGTCACGACCAATGACTTTAGACGCTCATATCTCACTCGTCTCAAGTCAGATCGTGCTCAAATTTGGTGAGCATGTTCCTCTAGTCAAGACGAGCGATTTGATATTTGGCACGCCCCGTGACGACGCCTGAGCACGAAGAAAACCTAGAGAGAAGTTGCTGATTCGTGAAGAAAGTACAGGAAATTCAGCAGCGTCATGCCTCGCTCGAGGGACCAGATCACGCCGCTGTGAGCTCGATTGACGCGAGATCAATTCCATCGTGTGCATGAGGTCTCGGGCTACCTTTGACCCGAATCCCATACATGATGAATGGTTGGATTCTGCACACGAAGCCGACGAAGTAACTACAAATTTCATCGAGCTGCGTTTGTTGCCCCGTATTCGTAACAACATTCTTAGTGTAATTCAGAGAAGAAATCACCAAAAAACATCAAGAAATGAGTATATTATCGATCCAAAGTTTCAAGATCCATTCAAATTTCAAGTCACATGATCATACACTACAAACACAATCCATGGCTCAAAGTTGATATCAAATCGATCGTCATGCCGAACCTTACAAGAAAACAATCATTTTACGATCAACCGGGCATCAGAACGACCCTGATTCATCCAATGCAAGATCACACAAGTCCTAGGGCAGCACAGGAACTGTTCTGGAATTCTATGAATTGTTAGGAAGGGGCAAATCTATCATTTTGCACCTTATTTTTTAATTTCTTTTAATCTTAATTTCTAGCTATTAGGGTTACTTTTGATCATCTATCCATATTTGGGGCAAATTCTATATATACGTACCAGCATTGTACGCAAGAAAAGAGACCCACACAATATCCATCTCCTTGCAAAAGAGAGAGTTTTTACTGAATATAGTTTCTCTTTCTTCCCATTGTTGTGTCACACTTGTGAGAGAGAGTGAGGTGAGAGAAAATTTTGACTGGTACCCCTAGGTTCGAGGTAAGCCTTCTCTCTCTTCTTTTTCTTTTCTTCTCTCTGTCCTCTTTTCTCTTTTCTTCTCTTTCTTTTTCTTCTTCCCCATCTGAGCTCTCCTCAGAGGCAGCGTCGTGCATGCCTCTCTAGTAGCCTCACAGGTCACACATGGGGATGACAGTTCCATGCGCACGTCTCTTTCTCTGTCATTCTATCTCCTTCGCGAGGCCTACAGACAATGTTGCTCATTGCCATCTACAGAAGTATCCTAAGCGCCTCAACGAAGGACGTGGGTAACGAAGCTTTTCACCGCCTGCAGGGGCTTCACCCTGTCGCGTAACCATTGCAGACAACAATTCTCATCACCGTCTGCAGAGGGTCGAGGCAATACTCATCGCCGCGTGCTGGCTTCTTCCGCACTTCCATGTGCCCATCGTCGTGCGCCCCACCAGAAGTAATCGCCGAGAGACCTATGAGAAGTTATTGCCGTGCGCCTCGTTAGGAGCCATCACTGTTTGCTAGGGACATGTTGCCTCCTCGCGCTACCATCGACGATGCCCATTGCCGTCTGGATTCTTCCTCCCTCTGTTGTCTCTCTCTCTTCTCTTTTTCTCTTCTAACTTGACTGAGGGTAGATCTAGCTTAGCATCGCCATCTCAGTCTCGGTTTTGAGTAGTATTGCCGCTGTGCTAGTCTTGAGGACCATGCCTGTCTTGCTACGACTCTGAGTTTATAATTGTCCGGATGTTGTGCTAGCTTCTCCTCTCTGCTGAGTTTTTCTTATCTTTTCTATCTTTATCTAAAACTTTACGTTTCATCATGCTCTCACATGAACGTATGTTGCCCTAAGACAAGGGTAAAGGTGGGTCTCCATGACCCACTTGTCTTACAAATTAACCATAGAAGTGTTGTGCAAAAAGCAACAGGATTGCAGGTAAAGGGAGGCGATTTCGAACCAGCTAAAGCAGTTGGGGGGCTTTCTTCATGATATAAGAGGGCGCCCACGCGTGCCAACCGGAGTAAGTCCCGAACCGACCTAAAATTGGTTGGTATACTTGCCCTTGCTTTTGAGCAAGGTTCTAAGAGAGCAATCTCAAACCCCGGGTTCACTAAAAACCTGAGGTACGTGCCGCCAGATCATCTAGATCCAGAAGGCGAGATCGAGACACCAAACCAAATGGACTATAGATTTGGATGAGATTACAATATGCACTAAGGAGGTCCATTTCTAGTACATCAATAGTGAGAGGAATAGTGATGCTGACACTCTTGCTAAGTTAAGATCTTTGTAGTTTTTCTTTCCTTTTTCTCTCTTCCCCCTTGTTTTCTCTCTATCCTTCTATCTTATTTTCTTCCTACTCTCTCTCCCCCCGTGTTTCCTCTCCATCATTCTATCTTATTTTATTCCTTTTCTCTTTCTTAGCTTTTTCTTTTGCAACTTACTTTGCAATTTCTCATTCTCTCAATGAAATTACGGTTAAAAAAAAAAAAAAAAAAAAAAAAAAAAAAAATTAAAAAGAAGAAAAGAAAAAGAGATATAAGAAGAATGGCTACATCATGGATGAGGTTTAGTACAAAGGAAAAAGTTTAGGGAAAATATCTTCATATCCCTTTAGGTTTTATTTCTTGATAAACCTAAGGTTTCAAAAAGTATCTTCTAACGCCTTGGCCACTTTAAACCCATTTGTTAACCTAAACAAATATGAGAAAGACATGTTATTTCTAAACCCAATCATTTCTCTCTCTACACTTATATACCCCAAACTTATCTTTTCCTCTCTTTTCCTGTATTTCTCTCACTCTCTCTCTCCTCCCGTGTTTCTCCAAATGCCTCTCTCTCTCTCCTCGTGGTAACCTCTCACCTCCATGAAGCCCTTATTTCTCTCTAGAAGTTTAGGGTGATGGCTTTTAGAAAATACATGTCTTTTTAGATTTGTTTGGCCTAAAAAAAACATGTTTAAATTAGCTCAGGGGATTAGAAGAAATAAAATCTACAATTTTTATGCCCCAGAATATCTTTTAAAACCTCGGGTCTATTGTGAAATGAAACCTAAAAATAGGGCATATGGAGATATTTTCCCAACAGTTTATATAGAGCTGAGGCTCTAAACAATAAAATTAGAGCTCACAAAAAAAAAAATTTCTTAGAAGAGGTTGTTTTGATGCCCAAATATCCTCAAATTGATCATCTTGACCTCAAGATGCATGGACATGAGAAAAAAATGGTTTTCAAGTTTTGGAAATAGTGCATCTTGTACGTCATTTTTGAACCGTCAACTTTAGAGATTTTCAAGTTTTCATAGATCCGCTCCATCTACACTATTTTTTAAATTTTAAATTTTATAATTAGATATGAAAATATATTTTAAGGCTATAATATATTTCCAGTATTGAAATCACATTTCTCACCGCTATTTGAAGGTGCACTTTACTTTAATTGTTTAGAGCCTCGGCTCTACACAAACCGCACCCTTAGTACAATGCATGAGAAAGAAATATACTACTTCCCTGTAAAGAACAAAGTGAGTATTATGTACAGTGCATTGCAGTCCAGCCACTTGTGCTTCTCATCTCCGGTCCCTCTCTTCTTTCTCTTCAATACTGAGAAACAGTTTGGTTCCTTAGATTCAGATTTCTAGAAGTCACTTTTCCTGATAAAGGTTAGGTCAATCGTGCTTGGTTTGCTTAAAATTGACATTTATGTTGGAATTGATATTAGTCCCAATAATGAAAATCAATATATAAATAAATAAAATTGATAAACAACGTACTCAGATCTGTCCTTAAATCATACGAGAGACTTAAGGTTCCATACCAAAACATATAGACTAAGCCATCTGGTGACAGGCTGCCTTGAAAGTCCTCTTAGTGAATCTCCCTTCACTAATTTTTCATAATTTTATATGTTCTATTAGCTTTTGCACCATTATTAAAAAATAAATTCCCTAGATAAAAGGACTTGATAGGCCATATTTCCAACAATTGAGTTTTTGTGGGATTCTTAAATGCTCATTTTAAGCCTAAATTTTGGAAATCTCAACTCCTCCAAAATAGATGGAATTAACATTTTATAGAAATGCCGATATTAAAATTTTAGAGAGTGAAACTATAAAAAAACATAGAGAGAGAAAGTACATGAAATTTTTTAAAGAGAAAAATACATGAATTTTTTAAAGCGAGAAACTATCTCAAATTTTTGTAGAAAGTAACTATCTCAAACTTAAAGTTTTAGAGAGCATCTTAAAATTTCAAAAAGAAAAACTGTCTCAAATCTTAAGTTTTAGAGAGAGAAAGTATTTTAAAATTTTAGAGAGAGAAACTACATTAAAATTTAGAGAGTGGAACTAAAAATTTTTTAGAGAGAAATATTTCAAATCTTTTAGAGAGAAAAACTATCTCAAATTTTAAGTTTTAGAAAGAGCTTATTAAAATTTTAGAGATACAAACAACATCAACTTCTAGATAGATAAACTGTCTAAAAAATTTTAGAGAGAGAAACTATATCAAATTTTAAGTTTTAAAGAGAGAAAATATCATAAAACTTTAGAGAGAGAAGCTATATCGAATTTAAGATTGAAAAATTACATAATTTTTTAGAGAGAAACTATTTCAAAATTTTTAAATAGAGAAACTATCTCAAATTTTAAGTTCTAGAGAGAGAAAGTATATTAAAATCTTAAAGAGAAACTATCTGAAAATTTTAGAGAGAAACTATATCAAAATTTAACTTTAGAGAGAGAAAGTATTTTAAAATTTTATAGAAAGTAACTACATTAGATTTTAGAGTGAGAATGTACCTCAAATTTCTTAGAGGAAAACTATATCAAATTTTAAGTTTTAGATAGAGAAAGTACTTTAAAATTTTAGAGAGAGAAACTATATCATATTTTAGAGAGAGAAACTAACTCAAATTTCTTAGAGAGAGAAACTATCTCAAATTTTTATGGAGAGAAACTATATCAAAGTATAAGTTTTAGAGAGAGAAAGTATCTCAAAATTTTAAAGACAGAAACTATGTCAAACTTGAGAGTTAGAGAGGGAGTATCTAAAATTTTTAGAGAAAGTATCTAAAATTTACATTTTCAAGAAAAAGATATTCCAGGGAATCCAAACAATGAATTTGCATTTCCTAGTTTCTACCACATGCAATCCAAACAATATACACCATATTCTAAGAAATGCCAATTTCAGTAAATATCAATTTCAGGATAGGCTTTTCCATAGGATTGAAAAATATAGGGAGCTAAACGGGTGAAAATTGAAAAAAGTAGGGGTAGCAATGGATCCGGATCCGCCTGGGTATACCAAACATAGGTCCGATAATGGGCTCAACATTTCGACTCGGTAGGTCGGGTCTGGCTTCAAAACCTAGGCCCGAACATCATTTGGGTCTAGGTCCGGTTAGATCCGACCCATACCTGTAAACAATTGGAGATAGAATACTTCAAGCCCTATTCGTTTAGGTGCATTAAAGATAATATACATTAAGAACTCGTAGTCATCTTTAACTGGTAAACGACAAATCAGACGGCTTGAAATCAATGATAGGTGATTATGACTTTATTGCCAATAAAATGAGTATATGATGTTAAAACAAAGGGAAAAAATAAAATAAAAAAGAAGCTCATAGTAACGGTGGCAATAGACCCGATCAGACCCGGACTCGACGGGATAGACCCGGGACCCGATGGGAACGGGTATGAGTCCAACTTTTGGACCCGATAGATTGTGTCTGGATCCAAAACCTGAACTCAGATACTATTCGGATCTTGCTCCAGATCCAACTAGACCCGACCTGTTGCCACCCCAAGTGAAAAGAGAGAGAAAGAACAAGCTAAATGCTTTCCTTTTCAAAAATATATATAAAAAGAGAGTAGGCTTTCTTTTAGAGAGAGAGAGGAGGTAAAGGACAGAGGCCCAATAGCCTTTCTTTTAGAGAGAGAGAGGGGAGAGGGAAAGGGCAGGGAAAGGGAGTGCCCTTTCCCTGATCACCACAATCACTCACACTTATGCACCACTCAAAAATCAGTTAGGCACAAAAAATTACATTTTGAGAGAGAGAAGAGAAGAGATAGGAGAGACCCTTCCTTAGACATGTTTACGGGGAAAGTTGTGAAAGGAGAGTATATAGTCTATGAAGTTAATATGAAAGATGTATGTTGTAATCTTTATATATATCTACCCTTCTCCATGATATATAGATTCCAACATACGCCTTCCATATTAGCCAAATAGATAATATATACTTTAGTGTGAAAGTAACATGGAGGCTGACAAAATGGGATGGTCTTGAGAATAATTTAATTGTCGAAAGATGCGAGGATTTAACTGTTGTAGGTTGTTAGTTTTGGCGTAATTGTTCTGTCTCTATGTTGTAACTTTGTGCCCAGGTTTCTGTTGAAAACTTGGTATTTAATGAATATATAAAAGTGACTATTTCTCGTAAAATAAAGAGAGACCCTTCCATCGAGGCGATAACAAATGCACAAAGTCAACTCCTTCCCTTCTCAAAACTAGTAAAGACTGTCCAAGCCATAAGACGTGCACAACTCCTTCCCTTCTCAAAACCAGGAGAAAGAGAGAGAGTCCGTTGATCAGGATGAGCGGCAAAGAAACATTTCCGGTGAGGAGCATCCCAGGCAGCTACGGGCTGCCAGTGATCGGGAACCTCATGGACCGGCTCGACTACTTCAGGCTTGAGGGTCCCGATAAATTCTTCCGAAATCGCATGGCCAAGTATCAGAGCACAGTATTCAGGGCCAACGTGCCTGCTTCCGCTCCCCTCTTTGGGGGAAGTGATCCAAAAGTCATAGCGATCGTCGACTCCGCCGCCTTCACCACTCTCTTTGATGTCTCTCTGGTTGAAAAGAAAGATGTTTTGGTGGGAGACTATCTCCCGAGCCTCAACTACACCGGAGGTATGCGTGTTCTCGCGTATCTCGATCCGTCAGAGCCGCAGCATTCCTCCATCAAGTCATTCCTCATGCACAACCTGCGTAGAAGCTCAAAGGTGAGCTTGGCATTAGCTTTCTGGTTTAGAACTGGTTTTTCGGTTTTTCTATGGTTTTTCCCGTGTCTACTCTGGCTTGGGCCCTTGCCGAGCCTTGTCTATAGGTCCAACTCGGGGGTCTTAAAAAATTAAAACAATTATAAAAAATTTAAAAAATAAGAAATATATTTGTAACATGTTTATTTATTTTCTCTATCATTTTGGCAAGTGTAAACCTTCCAAACACCCATAACTATAATGAATAGTAATACATGTGGAATCTCAGCCATCAGATCTTCATTGAGTGATTTAAAGTATATTTAACTATTTTAATTTTAATAATTTTTCTATAAATCAGATTAAGATGAAATTTTGGACGTATATACTTAACACTATTGCACACCATATAAAAAAATACTTCCAAGAATTTAAAATGAGCAAATTTCCCAAGTCATTTTTCAAGGGTATTTCAATCATTTTATATTTTTGAAAATATTTTTTTATATTTTTTATTGTGTGCCCATTTTTTAGTACACACGTCTAAAATTTCAATATGATCTGATTTCTAGAAAAAGATTAAAAGTCATATAATCATATGTATTTTGCGCCACTCGATGCCTATATTATTATTCATTATAGCTGCCAAGTATATGGTAGCTTTTTCATTTTAACAAAGATGGGAAAGTATTTTGGCCATAAACACTTGTTTTGTATTTTTTCATATTTTTGAAAACTTTAAAAAATACCCCCAAATCACAAACTCATTTAATAAAATCTATTTTTTTTGCTACTTTTTTAATTGCATTTAGTTGCGTTTTGTTAAATTTCACATTGAATATATTTTTCCAATTTTTTGAGATTCTTTCGTATTTTTTATTTTTTAATACTTTTGCTACTAGGGAAGAAAATTTACATGGTTTGGATCCGAAACCCAAATTTTGGATCCTGGTATGGATTTAAGATTTAGATCTAGATCCAAAATTTTGATCTTAATAAGAGTTTAGATCGGATTTGGGTACAGGTGGATCCGATTTGGATATGACCCAGTTATTGAAATATCATATATTATTTTATAGGGAAGGGTTTCTATACTCCCCCTAATGTATAGAATTTCTATACTTCCTCCCATCCAGCCGTCCAATGTAGATCAAATAAGCCACTAATCGTTTGATCTCGATCTGATGCCTGAGAGTATTTTATTTATAATTTTTATTCTACAAATTATATGAATATGAAATTTTGTGTGTTCCATAATCTCAATAAGGAGCACCTAAAATAATATAAAAAATATTTTCAATAACATAAAATGACCAAAATACTCCTGACACTTTCAAGTGTATTTTGGTCGCCTTATTTTATCGAGAATATTTGTTTTATACTTTTTTCATATGCAAATTTAAGATAGGAGTGGATGCTCAAAAATTGGGGTCGAATTGTATTGTAAAACACAAATAAAAATAAACCAGTGTAGAGGCATGACCTTGTAAGTGGATCCATCTCAACTATTTATTCAGATTAGATCGTTAGATAAGGGGAAGTATATAACTTCTATACATTAAAGAAAGCATTGAAAGCTTTCCCTATTTTATATATACATATATGTTATATAGTAATTTTTGGTTATGTATTATTTTATTGATATAAAATAATGTACAAATAATTCTTTTGGATCCAATAGGGTATGGATTCGGATCCAAATCCCATGTAAACTTTTCAGATTCGGATACAGATACCTTGTCTACTTTTTAAATCGTAATCCAGATCCCAATGGATCAAGACCTGATCCAACCCTTTCTCAACCCTAGATGCTATAGTACTCAGCCCTTACTCGGACTTGGGAAAGTACTCGGTTGAGGCATGGGCCAAGTGGACTTTTCGAACATTGTTTTTCCCATGGCACTAATGGCGTTAGGATTTGTTTAGTTTTGGAATTGACGTATTTCTAAGATGTATTTCTAAGCTCTGATCAGTGTTCAAAAACTCATCAAGGCCAAATTGGACTCGACAACCTTCCGAATACTGTAGCAACTTGGATAAGTTCCTTGAGACTCAACGAGTTATGTGGACTTGCATTCATCCTAAAAAACTCGACTATTTATAAGACTTTGTTTTTTAACTAGGTTCGGGGTTTGCAAGAAGTTGTTTTTTGTTTTGGTAATTCAGGGGGGAAGATAGGCCCCTACCCATTTTTTGAAGTAGATTAGGAGTTGGATTTTTTTGAAAGTGTTAGTGGGGTGGTGTTAATGGTAGGAATGGAAATCACAATGTGGTGACTAGGTGTGGGGATGCTACCACCACGACCCCATCCCCATTCCTTCAAGTTTTCTTTTTCTATTTTCACAATCCTAGGTTGATCCACCTTGAAAATCTATCCCTGAACGTTTGTTTAGTATCTAGTGTTCTAAGACTTGTCCTCAGACTAGGAGACTACCCAAAGTGAGTTCACTTGGTTGAGTCTTGTGTGGACCAGCCAAATCCACTAAAAAGGACTCCCAAAATTGCAAGAAATGCAAAACTGAAGAAAAATAAAAACTTGAAAATTTTTAAAGTATGAAAAATTATAAAACAATTAAGAGAATTGAATACAAAAAGGAATTTTGCATACTTAGGTGCACTAGCCATTTGCAGCGCAAACTCAGTACAACACTAATTCGAATGTGCAAGTTAGTTCAAGAGGAAGGCTAAAAAAAGATAAGCTGTAGGCTCAAAAGGATATGGTTTGAAGTAATGTAAAAATAGATATGGACATATAGCCTTACTGAGGGTATAGACCTTGATAGAGCATAACGTTGTATTAGAATTCGTGTAGCCGACCCCAATTAGTTGAAAAATGGCTTTGATGATTACGAATAAATAAAGGCATTTTGGATTCTAAGTTGGATCCAGTTAATCCAAGCTCTTGAAATTGTTGGTGACACCCTATTTCGATGTTTAAAACCTTACAAATCCTTGATATAAGTGCTTCTTCTTGACCTTAGATTGATAGCACAAAAATAGGAGTAGGGTAAAATTTTCAAGGTGGATCGAACTAGGGTTGCAGAAATCTCAAAACAAAAAAAACTTCCACCAAACCACAGCTCAAAAAAAAGGGAATATGAGATTTACAATTTTTTCCCTAAATCTATTGTTTGAAATCAATAGAGGACGGAAAATACGCCCAGGAGTGAAGTTTCACAAATATCCGAGAGCAAATGAAAAAGCAAAATGGAAGAAAGTGGCCAGATTTCATTGCTCGCCTTCTCTCCATTTACATAATAAGGGAAAAATTATCAAAGTACACTTAACATATCAACTATTTAACATTTTACCCTTTTGCAACTACTCCAAGTCATGACCATATTTTTTTTTTTTATAGGTATTGTGAAATTAAATAAAAAAAAAAGAGTATAATGTTAAACGGTTCATCTCTTATGCGTATTTTAATAAATTTTGCACTTATTCATAATATGGACCCATCAAGTTTCTATGGATTAGCTAGAGTCCGCAGCCTGTTTCTCAAGTGCTAACTCGAGGTATCAGAATAACACATTTAACTCTGATGAGTGTAGTATGGGTCCCCAACTCGTTGGAGGCTTTGTAAATATTAGCGTATGGATATCTTGTTAGTATTGATATATATCATTATGAATGCATATCAGTATGGATATGTATCTGTATGGGTATATATCTCTTAATTAGGTGTCTCTTGATTATGATCAGATTAGTTAGTAATTATTCATAACTGTTGGTATTTATCTTTAATTGTTAAAGGCCGTATATTTATACGGGGCCTTGTATATTCTTAATTAATAAATAAAAAGAGAGTTATCTACAGTATTATGAATTTCTAACATGGTATCAAAGCCATAGGCTGCTCAACCTCAGATCTGAGCTTGCCGGATTTGAGTTCGGCTTCAGATTCGTCCCGACTCTTTGTCAAACAGCTGCATCCTCTCTGATATTGTCATTCAGACCTTGCTGCCATTTCCTTAAATTCGTGCTTCTTTGTGTTCTATGTTTCTCGTGTGTTTCTTTCGTGGGTCCCAAGGTAACCCAATCCTTGATCTCTCTCCAATGGATGAAGGTTCTTCTGTGTTTGGGAAGAAGTTTGAAAGCACGTGCACAATGTGATGGCTTTATATTCATTAAATCAACCTTTTGAGGGCTTTGCCTGCTTTCCCATCAGAAAGCTTTTCAAGGTTGCATTTTCCTTTGATTTATTGAGGAATTAGAGAGAAATAATTTTATTATGAGTTTCTTGTGACCACAACTTCTTTCTTGAAATAATACCCTGGGAGTTGTGGATCGGCATGTATTTTTTCTTGGCAAAACACACTTTGCCATTTTATCTCTCTAAGCAAAAACTTCAGCTCTCCCCTTTGTCCATAAACTTCAGCTCTTCTCTTTGTCTATGGTTAAATCAATCAATATTCTCAGTTTAGTGAGAGAAACTCATAGACCAAGGAAGCACTGCCAAATGCCTTCGAGTCGTGTTTCGACTCTCTTTCGAGTCTGTTTCGACTCTCTGCTGAGTTTGTTTCGACTATCTGACGAGTAAGTTTCGACTTTTTGCCAAGTCTGTTTTGACTCTGTGCCGAGTCGTGTTTTGACTCTCTGCAAAACAACCTTTATCTCTGTTCTGGCTTGTGTTCTTGGACTACAAGTTGCTAAATCTATCTCGGATCCACACCGAGTTCTGTTAGCTCTTCCAAGTGTCATTCTGTGCTTGTTGCTCAAGCAATCTATGCATGTGAAGACTTAAGGATCTAACTAGTTCGTTTATGAAACTAATTGTCAAACTCCAGCTGCTTTATGTAAATGTATCTTGAGTTTGAGAGGGAATGTTAACGTATTGATATCTTGTTAGTATTGATATATATCATTATGAATACATATCAGTATGGATATCTATCTGTATGGGTATATATCTCTTAATTACATGTCTATTGATTATGATAAGATTAGTTAGTAATTATCCTTAACTGTTGGTATTTATCTTTAATTGTTACTGGCCATATATTTATACGGGGTCTGGGATATTCTTAATTAATAAATAAAGAGAGAGTTCTCTGCAGTATTCTGAGTTTCTAACAGTAAACTTAATAGGATGGAAAGTCTGAATAACTCGGTTTATTATGAGTTAGACTAAGTGTGTTTGTTAACATTGGTGTCATTTATCGAATCCAATGCTTGTGTCCTATTAAGAAAAGGCAATCAAAATATCAAATTTGCGATATTTTGAACATCAAAGTAAGATTTAACCGAAAGTTTCAAGAGACTTTAAATAGCCAGTACATTTACTCACTTTTCTAGTTTCAAGGTTCCATTGGCATCTTGAATTGTTATGTTTCACTTTATCTTATTCTCCTATGTCTTCTTTGGTGGTTTATTGCTTGGTTTTCTTCCCTTTGATTGGTTCTATGGATCAAAATGTACCGTGTATGAGCTTTCAAACACTTGGTGGCTGTGGTTATACAATTCCATGGCACCTATGTAATTCCATTGCTCCAATTTTAATTTAGTTATTGAGAACCATTATCTTTTCCAATGCGATCAAAGTTTATGTGACTCTTTATTTTTAATTATTTTTGAAGACATGGGTACCAGAACTCCAGAGTAGCTTGGAGCCCTTATGGAGCACACTAGAGAAGGATGTAGAGGATAAGGGCAAAGTTAAGGTGCTGCTCCCCTTGCAAAAGTTCCTCTTCTCCTTCCTTTCCAAGGTACTGCTGGGGGCTGACCCCGCTGTAGATCCTGAGATCGCCAAGAATGGCCACTGCATAATCGATAAGTGGCTCGCCTCCATGCTCGTTCCGACATTGGGCACTGGAGGCGTGATCCCTTACCCTTTCGAAGAGCTATTGCTCCACAGTTTCCCTTTTCCCTTTGCCCTTGTTCGAGGTGACTATGAGAAGCTCCATGGGTTCATTCTCAACCATGCGAAGGAGGTGTTATCAATCGGCATTAACGAATATGGCCTCACGGAGGCCCACGCTGCACACAATCTTCTGTATGCTCTCGGATTCAATGCATTTGGTGGCTTCTCGATCTTCCTTCCGTCGTTGATTTCGTACATTGGAAAGGACCCTGGACTGCAAGAGAGGTTATGCTCAGAGGTACGGGATGTAATGAACGCACATGAGGGAATGAGCTTCAATGCAGTGTCAGAGATGGAATTGTTAAGCTCGACAGTCTACGAGGCCCTGCGTATGAATCCACCTGTGCCATTCCAGTATGGGCGGGCACGGCGTGACTTTAATTTGAAGTCGCACGACTGTGCTTACAGGGTACAAGCGGGGGAGCTGCTGTGTGGGTTCCAGCCTCTCGCCATGCGAGACCCCAGGGTTTTCGAGGCGCCAGAGGAGTTTAGGGCCGACAGGTTCACCAAAGAGCGAGGGGGTGAGGCCCTAATTCAATACGTCTATTGGTCGAATGGTCCTCAAACTGCGACACCCTCGGTGGAGAACAAGCAGTGTGCGGGCAAGGACTATGTCGTGGCCACTACACGCCTCATTTTGGCCGACCTCTTCATGCGATACGACTCTTTCCAACTCGACAAGGACTCATCATCTACCATAACTTCTCTAAAGAGAAGATCTTGAGACCACTTTGGTGGCATTCACTTGTTGCTTTTTTTAATGTTCACTTGGGACTTTGTAGGAATGGAATTCTGAAGGTAATGGAGTGGCACCCGTCACTCTAACCACCTATGCCTACAGCTCGTTCCTACTATGCGATTTGAATAAATATTTTTTTTTTGTTTCGTCTTTTTTTTACTTGATTAGTTGGATTGGCTCGCAGTCTGAATAATGATGATGATAATCATCACAACCTTTTTTTTTTTTTTTTTTCAACTATTTGGAGTGGATTACCTTAATGTAATTAATGTAACAACAAATAATGCCGTTTTAGTTGTTTGGTTGGTCATCAAGCTTTGCTTGCTCATTCAAAAGAGCATTTCATTACTGCTCTTTGTATCTTAAAGTTTTTTTTTTTCCCCCTTAGTTTTTCCCCATTGGTGGAGCTCTTTCTTTACTTCTCTCTTTATTTGGTATGATGGGTATCAAATACCGCTTGGGTTTTTCCAAATGGAAGTAGCACGTGACTCACGATGTCTTGTCTTGAGCCTTCAACAAACTACACTTCTTGTCTTGACTCTTCAATAAAGACAATTTACTTTAGGGGTTGTGACATCTTATAAATACATCATTTATGTTTTATACACGGCGGTCATAATTATTTCCACTCATTAAATGCCAATTTGGATATCTTGGGGTGAGTTACTAAGTGCGAAAAAATGTTATTTAGAACTTTGTGTTTATTCAATGACATTATCGCAACTACACAATTTGAAATTTAATAGACAAAAATGATTGTGACTTCCTTGTAAAAAATAAATAATCACTTTATAGACAATCTCATATATTAAATATTTTATATATTATAATGTTAACAACAATTTGTAATGAATATAATTTCGTTAAATTATCACCAATAGTTATCCATCACCATCCAACTTAATAAATTTATCTTTTATATTAATTTTCAATTCATTGCAATTGCTCCCCATTTGACTTATTTGGAATGCGTGTTATCATTGGGAGTGTTTTTAATAGAAAAGCTTTACAATATCACGATGAATTAGATAGATATTATCATAGTTATTATAGACCATACACCTTATGGAGATGGAATAAAGATAAAAACTAATTAACGAAGATAAGGGTGTCACTAATATAATTATCAAGACTAGACCAAATTGGTAGTGGTCAAATTGGTGGTGGTCGGTTTGCCAACTGGTACTTTGGCTGGTTTGGTTCAAGGTACAAACAGATTTTATCGAAAACCAATTAAAACCAACATTTGATTAGTTTTGGCCAGTTGGACATATCTGTCTAATGGGGTTGACTAGCTGAATGAAGTTGGGCAAATTCATTTAACAAATTTTATAATTGAGTTATGTTAGGGTGCTCACACTACATTCTATTTAATAATTGTACAACAAATTTTGGACATTTATATATCTTGGTTTTGTACATGAAGTATTTTTTTAGTAGCGATAGTCATTATGAAGGGTATGACATCACCTACATGGAGCATACTAGTGGTATTTAATGCTTCATGTGGATGATGTCACACCCTATGTGGGTTATGTCATACACTTCATAATGATCGAAAATTGTTTTTACTAAAGAAATATTGTATAATAAAACAATGGTACATAAATGCTTAAAATTTATTGAATACAATTCTAAAATGCTCTATAGTGTGAGCATCCTAACCTACCTTTTATAATTTTAAACTAGTATATCTAATTTTCCTTTCCTTCTTTCTAAAATCCGATTCAACAAGTTTGAGCAGTAGTTGGCC
Source organism: Amborella trichopoda (assembly GCF_054954075.1). Lineage (NCBI taxonomy): Eukaryota > Viridiplantae > Streptophyta > Magnoliopsida > Amborellales > Amborellaceae > Amborella > Amborella trichopoda. The sequence goes on along the minus strand of NC_142347.1, from coordinate 5,719,258 downwards.
CAATTTTGACTATATTAAACTCCCTATCGGTTCAGTGACCGGTCCAGTCCTAGTAACACTAGTCACTATGATAAAGAGAGATGGTTTTGCCATTTCCAAAATTTAGATTTTCCTACTATTTCTATTATTTTACATGCAAATCAATACAGATGTTGGCACTATAAAGGCTTATCCCTATTGTCTATCCTTGAGAAAAGTGATGCACCCACTTGCTAACTTGGTAGACTTCTCAATAATCAAAACTGGCGAAGCACCCTCACTCAAGGAGGATCAATATCTTCATATCTCTATTGAAAATAATTTTTTAAGTCATAGGTCTAATCATTAGGAGAACTCAAGCTGGTGGACTGCCACAACATGATATCCTGAGTTCCAATTCTACCATGAGTAAAGAATCTTTTTCTATTTATTGACTAAAAAATGAGAAAATAATAACAACTAAATCACTCCATTCTTAGAAAGACAAGAAATATATGAGAAGTACGAGCTTGTAGTGTGCAGCCCATGCATTGCACAGTCCAAGGGAGACAACGAAAGAGGAAGGCTAGATATTTATTATGGATTCTTTTTTTTTTTTTTTTTTTTTTACAAGGTTAAAAGCTTTCATTGCTGAATAAAATCCTCACAATAAATTATACAATTAAGGAACTATCTGAAATAACTAAAGAAGAGAATCGTACCCTATGTCTCGCCAATATATTTGCAGTCGAGTTGCCTTCTCTAAAGATATGTCGAATTCAACATTAAGGTCCAAACGCCATTCCATAATTTGTCTCCACCAGTACTTGAGCTTCCAAACTATTCTATGTTCCTTTCTACAGCCTTCAGCTATAATAAGATCGGCAATACCCCGGTCTCTGCAAAGAGAAAGCCCATCCCGCAACGCATATAACTTAGCATGATTTGCTTCGACAGAACTGCACAGACCTTCATAACTGAAGATAATCCTATGGCAAGTATCCCACAACACACCACCAAATCCAGCAGCCCTAGATTACCCAACGAAATACCATTAAAATTTAATTTAACATATCCTAAGGGTGGAGGGAGCCACCTACCTATACATCAAGCCTTGTGGATGTGTCGATGGATCATGCTAATCAGAGTACCCTCAAAATTCACAAAGGAAATTCCCCATCCTTCTTTAGTTATAGAAAACTATTTCCAAAGAGTCATAAAGATTTTATTCTTCAGGTCCTCCATCTCCAAACACTCACTATTAAAAGTTCTCCTATTCCTCTCCTTCCGTAACTCCCGTAAAATTCGTGCTTTGAAAATTTTCCATCTAACCCTACCAAAACTAAGTAAGCATGGAATCCTGAAAATAACACATAATATCCATAAGCCTACTCGGGATCACCAACAAGTAACCCATTTTCAGTTGCGCCCACATCCATGTTTGAAAAGCAAAAGGACAATGCAAAAATAGGTGATACTCCTATCTCCTCATCCCGTTTATAGAATAGGCACACATGGACAACAATTTTCCTCTTTTCCTCAGGTTATCCATTGTAAGCATCTTACCCTGCATAGCAAACCAAAGGAATGTCTACACTTTATGCAGAATTTCCATTTCCAAACCTCTTTGAAACAACCTTCCTGGTATCTCAGTTAATCATGGAAAAGTTAGTTGTACATGGATCTTACTATGAACACCCCATCATTCTCATAATCCCAAACAACCTCATCTTCCACTCAAACTGATAGCTTAACCTCCTCTAGCTCATGTAACATATTAGTCACTTGATTATATACAATATCTTGCATTCTACTATATATATATATACAATCAATCCGCGACACTAACCTATTAGGAAAATCAGTGTTTAAAAAAACGCCGAGTCACCGAACTCGTCCGGTTCGATTCGGGAATCGACCATAGACGGCTCGAACCGCTAAAAAAATCGGGAATCGTCCGGTTCTAGAGAGAACCGGACGATTCTGCACAGTGACTCGCCGATTCACTATACGGAATCGGTGAGTCCCGTGAAGAACACGGGTTGCATTGTGATCTTCACGGGATTCTTCAAAATTTGTCATTTCTTTTATCATTTTTCTTGTTTTTTTTGGCATGTGATCTAATTTGCAAGCTTTAAACAGCTTTACTCAGCTTTTACATGGATTAAATGGTTGAGAAATTTTGCGTTTTTGGATCACGAAACTTGCAATTTTAGGGTTTCCTCCTTTTCTTGTGTTTCATGCCAAATAAGGCATGAATCTTTCAAAATTTGTAGGCATTTTGATCGTAAAGTTGTTCATCAAAACCTTCTGTTACTAATTTATGATAATCGTTGAGAAAAACAGAGTTATTTGGAGATTGAAGGCTCCAGTTCACAAAACCAGGTAAGAAGTTTGGTTTTTTTTTTTTTCCGCCATATGATTAATTTCACTGCTTATTTTGAAGATAATGAGTTCAATTTGTAGGGTTTTTAATCTTTATTGTGTCTATTATGATTTAACATATTCAATTTTATGTAATTTGGCCAATTACAACATGAATTTTTAGATGAACACAGAGATGTCCGTGGAACCAAATTTCTGCTGTTTTTTTTTTTTTTTTCCGCCTTTTGATTTTTTGTTCATGATATATTAGAAATAATGTGTTAGATTTATAGCATTTTTAATCGTTATAGTGTTGTTTATAATTAGATGTATTCAATTTGATCTGATTTATTCAATTTGAGCTTCATTTTTTAGATTCAATGATTATTTGTGAAGAAAAGAATTGCGTTTTTTTTTTTTTGCTCAATTTAATCAATTTGATTTGATTTATTGATGATAATGTGTTTAAAATTTAGGGTTTTGATTCCTTATATTGTTGTTTATAAGAAAATGTACTCAATTGGATGTAATTTATTCGCTTAGAGGTGGATTTTTGAGTTAAAATGGCTTATATAAGATGGCTCTGTGAAGAACATAATTTTTTTTTTTTTTTTGTTTTCTTTTTTTTGTAATCCATGATCGAATATTTGTAATACTTGATCGATATTTTTGTAATCCATGATCGAATTGTTTTTTTTTTATAATCTATGATCAAATTTTTTGTTTTTTTTTTGTTTTTGTAACCCATGATAGAATTTTTTGTAATCCATGATCGATTTTTTGTAATCCATGATCGAAATGTTTGTTTTTTTTTCTTGTAATCCATGATCGAATTTTTTATTTTTTATTTTTGTTTTTGTAACCCATGATAGAATTTTTTGTAATCCATGATCGAATGTTTTGTAATCCATGATCTAAATGTTTTTTTTTTTTTTGTAATCCATGATCCAAATGTTTGTTTCTTTTTTTTGTAATCCATGATCGAATTTTTTGGTTTTTGTTTTTTTTGTAACTCATGATAGAGTTTTTTGTAATCCATGATTGAATTTTTTGTAATCCACGATAGAATTGTTTTTTTCTTTTTTTGTAATCCATGATCGAATTTTTTGTTTTTTGTAATCCATGATCGATTTTTATGTAATCCATGATCGAATTTTTTGTAATCCATGATCGAATTTTTTGTAATCCATGATCGAATTTTTTGTAATCCATGATTGAATTTTTTGAGAATTTGTGATTTTTTTTTTTAATCCATGATTGAATTTTTTTTTGTAATCCATGATCGAATTTTTTGAAAATTTGTGAATTTTTTTTTTTAATCCATGATCAAATTTTTTGAAAATTTGTTAATTTTTTTTTTAATCAATGATCGAATATTTTTTTGTAATCCATGATCGAATTTTTTGAAAATTTGCTGTACTTTTTATTTTTATTCTTTTAATCCATGATCGAATTTTTTGAAAAATGATGATTTTCCGAAAAGATGTGAAAATTGTGATAAGGTTTTGATTATCATGATGTATTAAACCCAATTTTTAATTTTTATTGTTTAAGTTTGCTGTACTTTTTTTTTTTTTCCATGATCGAATTTTTTGAAAAATGATGATTTTCCGAAATGATGTGAAAATCGTGACAAGGTTTTAACTATCATTAGGTATTAAACCATATTTTAAATTTTTATTGTTAAAGTTTTTGTTGAAAAAATTGTATGTTGATAGATTATTTATGCAAAAAAATGCATGTTATTATATTTTTAATGCAAAACTGTATTTTTTTATCTGTTGTTAATGCATTTTTTAGTTGGAATGACTGATGTTAACTGGCTCCTTGAAGAATTGTTTTTGTTATTAATTTTTTAATGTAAAAAATGTATGTTCTTGATAATTGAGTTGTAGCCATGTTTGGAGCTTGCATTTTGTATTATATTATCCTTAATGTTTGTAATTGATATGTACGAAAATATTATTGTCAATCGAGGTATTTTGCAATAACAAATAATAACAAATATGACTACATGAACTACCCCAACATATTATCACTACACATGGTGATTATTTTTCTTGTTGAACTGTCAGGTTAATTTTATACTTTTTACATCTTAAAACAGTTGAATCATGTCAAGATCTGCAGAAGACCCTGCATGGCAACATGGGGTTAGACTTGATCCCAACAAAAAAGACCAAATTATTTGTAATTACTGTCAAAGAGTGATAAGTAGTGGGGTACATAGGTTCAAGCAACACTTGGCAGGGGTCAAGGGAGAAGTTTCTGCATGCACTAGTGTCCATAGTAATGTAAAAAAACAGATGGCGGCAATTCTTAACGCTAACAAAGGTAAAAAAATTGCCAAACATAGGATGAATGAGGAGATAGCTAGTTTATATACGCCATCAAGCAGGAATGATACAGAAGAGCAATATAATACTGACCTAGAAGTGCAATATAATAATGAGCTGAACATGGCCACAAGATTGAGTTTACATGAACAATATCAGACGGAACGTGGGTTTAGAATGCCCGGTGGGTCTAACTCAGACATGCATGGTGGGCCTAGCTCAGACATGCATGGCGGGCCCAGCTCGAGCATGTATGGCGGGCCCAGCTCAAATATGTATGGAGCGGTTGGTGGCAATATATATCAAGGAGAATCAGATGTTGAAGAAATTGTTTCTAGGTTACAATTTTTTCCCTAAATCTATTGTTAAAGACCCATTTCTCTCAAAACTTAAGTTACAACAGATGACCCTAAAAGGCATGGTTAAAGGTACAAGAAACATGTTGGGGAGATATGTTGGTAAATGGTTCTATGATAAAGGGATTCCCTTTGATACAGCCAATAGCCCATATTTTCTACCTATGGTCAGTGCAATCCAGAGAGTCGGGCCCGAGGTAAACCCCCCGACAGCATATGAGCTCAGTGGGCCAATATTAGATGAAGAGGTGGATGAAGTTAAAAAGTGGATTGAAGAATATAAACAGAGTTGGCAAAAGACATGCATTACTCTCATGAGTGATGGTTGGTTGAATAAAGTTAGCAAAAAGGAGTTTTTAAGGTTCTTGGCCTATTCCCGAAAAGGTACAGCTTTTTTGTCTAGCAAAGACGTATCAGGGACGAAGAAGGATACAAACTTCTATGTACGACTATATGATCAGATAGTGGAGGAAGTAAAAGATAAGCATGTAGTCCAGTTATTACGGACAATGCGCGTGCATGTGTTTCTGCGGGCAGCAAGTTGATGGATAAGAGGAAGCATCTAGTATGGACCCCGTGTGCTGCACACAGCATCGATCTTATGTTAGAGGAGATCGGTGAGATCAAAATTGTGAAGGAGACTCTAGAGGAAGCAAGGTTGGTGTCGAGATTTATATACAACCACTCTAAAATTTTATTTATGTTTAGAGAACATTCTAAGAAAAAAGAGATAATCAGGCCTGCCATAACCCGCTTTGCGACCGATTACTTAGCTGTGGACTCCATTCGAGAATCTGAAGGTGCATTAAAGAGATTGTTTACCTGTGAAGAGTGGTTAAATAACCGCCTCTCGAAGTTCAGTACCGGTATAAAAGTGGACAACATAGTCTCAAATAGGTGGTTCTGATCTCGATGTTCCAGTGTTGTAGAGGCCACTGCCCCTTTGGTCACGGTGTTAAGAATGGTGGATGCTGACAAGAAAGCTACCATGGGTATCCTTTATGAAAGTATTGAGAGGGTAAAATCAGCTATTGGGGAGAAGTGTAATTTTGCTAGCAAAATGCTCGAGATTATAGAAAGGAGGTGGAACACCAAATTTGAACGTCCAATTCATTATGCTGGTAAATATATATTTATATAATTATAATGTTTCATTTTAAATCATTTTTTTATGAAATTGTAAATGACATTTCTCTACCTATATATTTTGTAGGTTACTACTTCAACCCAAAATTTTTCTATTTGACACCTAAACATCCCCACAAGATTATGGAAGGGGTCAGATACATTATTGCAAGGTTGGAGAGAAGCCATCGAAACCAAGTAGCAGCAATACAAGAGGTAATATTTAATGTTTGGGTAAGAACTTCATTGAGTTGTTATATTTGTGAGGAATAATGCACTAAAACGTAATAAATTTGTTTGAGCTTTCTATGTATAGGGATGCTATAGGATCCTTCGGAACTAGACTTGCCAGGAATTCCCGAACTATGATGGATTCAGGTTATCCCCTCGCTAATATTTTATTCATTCATATATTTAATCTTATGAATTGTTCTTGCCCTTACAATGCTTTTTGCATTTTAATCTAGCTGAATGGTGGGAGATATATGGTACTGATGCACCTCACCTAAAGACGATAGCAATCAAGGTGCTCTCCCAGACATGTTTTGCTACTGACTGTGAGCGCAACTGGAGTATGTTCCAATGGTTGCATACTACTAGGAAGAATCGACTCGCTTCTGAGAAGCTTCATAAACTAGTCTACGTTCATTATAATTTAAACCTCTGAAAGCGATAAATAAGAAGGAAGCTTGAAGACTATGGACCGATAGACTTAGACACAATATTTGTCACAGACACAGCAGACCAATGGGTAGTAGAAGAGTAGGAGCCAGTGTTGCACAAGAGAGCGTTCCTTAAGGCTATCGATGATGAAGATCTTGAAGAAAGTGATGAGCAGCATGAAAAAGGAAGCAGCCAGCCGACGTATCCACAACTCGTAGGAGATGTCAGTGATATTGCACCTAATGAGGGAGAGTGGGAAGGGGGTCTTAGAGAAAATGAGAGAGATGATGATTCTGAGGCCACCATATCCTAGCTATATTATTCACATATTGAGTCCCAACAGCAATAGTGTAGGGAGCACGATAGTGCAGGTGAGCATGAAGGATGGACAAGCTTCATGGATTTTGGATTGGGAACACAACAAAAGACTAACACTCAAGGATTTGGGAATAGTCAGACGCTTGCTAATATCGATGATTCGTTTTTAGATCGAATCAATGAATTGTCAAACGAATTCAATCAATGGCACCAACGTGATCAAGAAGAACAACAACGTCGTCTATCATTTTATTTTTAGATCGTACGTTACTAATTTTATGCTTTATTGTAGTTCATGTATGTTGATATACTTATTCCATGATAATTCTATGTCTATTCTTTTGTGTGATGTACATTAAATGCTGAATAGTAGTTCATGCAGGGAAATAACATATCAATATTCGCATATTCATGCAAAAACATTAAATTCTTAATGGAGTACCCTCATTTCTTATTGAATTCCTAAAAAACAATATTTATAATGAATTTTAATAATTTTTTCGGATTTTTTTGAAGCTTTATTCTGACCGATTCACCCGATTTTCGATCCTAATCGTTGATTCGCCCATCCGGATCGGTTTTTTGGGTGCCCGATCAAGGTCACCGATCCGCTTTTTAAACCATTGAGGAAAACATTTATATAAAAGGTTGCAACCTTACCTCTACTGCTACAGATGCACCTCAAAAATCCATCAGAAAATATAGTTTTAATGTTGAAAAACCCTTTGATTGATCATCTCGACATCGAGATGTATGACCATGAAAAAGAAAAAGATTTTAAGTCTAAAAAATAGTGCATTTTACAACATATTATCTATACCGTCCATTTTCAAGATTTTCATATGTTTATAGATCTATTTGATTTTAACCATTTTTGAAATTTTAAATTTTATAATTAGATATAAAAATTGATTTTGAGATAATCCTAAGAACATTTTACATCAAAATTATATACCATAAATTTTGAAGGTTCACTTTACCTCTACAGCTACAGATGCATCCGTATGCCAACTGCACCCAACCTATTACCATGAAAATGAGCTAAGTATGAAATCTTAGCTAAAGGATTGGAAACTCTAGAAAAAAGTTGTGGATAAGAAATTTTTAGAGGTCTATACCCCAACCATTTATAGAACCAAAAGAAATAGTATCACCTTGACTCACCATCCATCTTATATTCCTCATAACCAAATCTTTATAGCTAGAGTTGGCTTCCACCTAGAAGATGATACACTGCCACTTCTTGCAGCTCGTAGAATTGAAGTACCATTGTGAGTGCCATACTACTCTCAATAACCTTTGTCCTAAGTTCCTGAGTATCCACAATAAAAGTCCACCACCATTCAGCAAGAAAGTATTAACTAATTTAGTTTTCTCGAACCCAAACTGTCATCCCACTTTGGGGTACACACCTTCCTTCCCGCCCCAACAGACCAAAATTTTATGTCCTCTTATAATCCATGGAACCCAGAGGAAGTCTCTCACCATTTTTTTAAGGAGATTGGCTATATACACAATATGGATTCAATGGGGGGTTTTTGAAGTATAATGGGGTCATAGAGAGATAAATTCCATCAATTTCAAATGATTATATGACATTATAAATATATAATGTAATGGGTATTTATCAGTGTTATTAGGATTATACCGATCATCGAACTAGTGAGGGGTTTGGACAAATCAAAACTGGTTCAACTACTAATCAAACCGGTTGGACTATAATTTCCTTTTTTAAAAGAAAGGAAAGAAAACTAGACGTACCAATTTAAAATATAAAATATATTATAAATTCACCCGACTTCATTCATGTAGTTGAACCGATTAAAACCGACTGGTTAGACCAGCTAAAACCAATAAAAAATTGGTTTAGATTGGTTTTCAGCCAAACCCAATTTTTATCTTGGACAAAAATAGCCATGAGACTAGTCATACCACCAGTTTGGTCTGACCAATCATACCATCGGTTTGGTATGTTCTTGATAATTATGGTCTCCACTAACCAGCCATAATCTACGCAACTAATGTCATCAATGTCTTTATTTTCCACCATTGTAGTTAAAAAGTTAAGCAAGTTTTTTTTAGTGACGAATGTTTGTAGTCTTGCATTATATCTATTATATATTAAGCGAGAGAGATACCCCTTCTATTTTTGTGTCATGTGTCCTATTTTTTCTCTTTTTTAACAAATCTCTCTCCTTGCACGATTTCCTGTCTTTTCTCTCTCCCTTCCCCCCTTTTTTGGTGCCATGTATCCCATTTTTTTCTATTCCTTAATAAATCTCTCGTCCCGCCCACACCATTTTCTCTCTTTTCTCTCTCCCTCCCCCTTACACCTTTCTTTAAATCTCGTACCCGTGTTTTGTGCCACATGTCCCATCTTTCCTCTTTGCTAATAAATCTCCCACCCCACTAATGCTTTCTTTCTTAATAAAACTCCCCTCCCCCACCCTACACGATTATCTTTTTTTCTCTCTCTCCCTCTTACACCTTTTTTTAAATATCTTTTACTAAATTCTCTCTTATTTCTCTCTTATTTATATTATCTACCATTATCTTTTTTACCATTTCTACCTCTTTCCCCCTCTTTTCTAAAATCTCTCATTTATTTTTTTTAAATCTCCCATCTCTCACATATTTATATCATCTACTGTTTCCACTCTACAGTTTCTATCTCTCTTCCACTCTTTCATAAAATCTTTCTCTTATTTATTTGACTAAAATCTCTCCCTCTCAAAGATCTCTCTCATCGGTTTCTCTCTCTCTCTCTCTTTATTTTCTCTATCTTCAAGTAACTCCCAAAAACATATAATAAAAAAAACTCATTATTTATCTTTCCATGCCACATTGGCATTTGTATATTTTAACTATAGTTTTTATATTTTAAAAGTTTTTATGACTATTTTAGCAGTACAATAGTTTTTTAATGACAATGCTATACTTTTTTAATGTGATTTAGCATATCTATATTTTTAGGAAAAACCTCTTTCCCCTGTATTAATGTGATTTAGCATATATAATAAATATTATTATTAATATTAATAATAGAAATAAAATAAAATAATAATTTTATTTCTATCTCAATTTTGGTCTTTGAGTATTTTAAATATAATTTTTATATTGTAAAATTTTTTATGACTATTTAAATATTTTTTTTAATGTGATTTAGCATATACAAATTTTGATTCTTTATTTTTTGAGATAATTGAATATCTTTTATTTTCTAATTATGAATTTTGAATTATTAAAAATCATTCATAACTGACATGTTGTGATCCCATCTCCTCTACCTTTTTCTTACTATTTTTCATTTGCACTATGTCCGTCTTGATTCTTTTATTTAAAATAATATTAAAAATATTTTGGTCGCATTTAGTCTTTTTTATGACAAATAGTATATCTGAATTATTTCTTATGTTCATGCTTTTTAAAATAATTTTTACACTTCTTAAGGTAATGCAATAGGAAAAACGCGACCTATAGAAAATGCGCACGTCCCCCATTAATAAGCATGTATTTTTTATTAAATATAATCTATCTCTCTCACATTCAAATCATTATTTTCCATGAGCAACAAAAGGTTCTCAACCCAATTAAAAATGTACATATTTTTATTTATGATAATTTATCCCTCTCACTCAAGTTATTATTTTCATGTCTATTTTTAATATATAACATATTGGTTAAGAAAAGAAATATATGTTAATCTCACATCGCATCCCTAAATCTCTCTGCCCTATCTTATTCTTGAAATTAGTTATTGATTGATATATATAAATTTGTATCACTCTATTGTTTATAATAAGGTTAATACTTCTTGAATATGCCTTAATCGACTAATATATTAGATATAGACGTTAATAGGATCTAATGTCTTAAACTAATATATTGGATATTAGGATTAGAAAGACCTTGCATAAATTTATTTATTAGTTTTATTTATATAATATAAAATATTTTTTAAATGATCTTTATTATTTTAATTGTATGTAAAATGAATTCGTGTTAATTAATAATATATTAAAAATAATATTTTCTATCACATTTATTATTAATTAATAAAATATTCAATTGTGAAGATAAATCCATTAAATTCTCTCTGTAAGATCGTGTTTTATTGAAACTTTTTCAATGATAAATATATTTCAATGATTATTATTAAATATCACGTGCAACACACATGTATATTACTAGTATTTATAAAGTGAAAAGACTTTTGTAGGAGCATACTATTCATTTAGTCCCTATAGAAGATTTTTGCTGTTTATGCTCAAATTTGCGCCGATCTCAGAGTGAGATCGACTCAAATCTCTTCATGGAACGACTTAATTTTAAATTCAATAGAGAGAGTGCGGTCACTCAAATTATAAATTCAAGGGCATTGCATATCTTTGTAAATCTGGTTCTCTTCTAAGCTTATTATCAGTGCCAGCTCCGGAAGCCATTTATTAGATCTTAAAATGCTTGTAAAATTTAATTAAATCTAAGAATAAAGAAATATCCAGAAAAATAAGAATGAATAAATAAATAAATAAGAGAAAAATCACTTACTTGAAAAACCCGAAGTTGGGACCTATATCTGGACTGCATGTTGATTTAGATCTTTATTGTAGAGAGAATTTGAGAAGATTTGGCTTAGTAGCTTTAGCCTAAGGCTTTATAAGAACTTTTTTTAATTTTCTAAAGGTTTTCCCTAATTTTTTAGGGGTTTTAGGATTTTTTCTATTTTTCTACGTATTTTGAACGAATTTCTTAATTTTCGTATTTCTTTTTGGAGTTTTTTTAAGTTTTTAGGATTTTTTTTAATTTTCTAGAGGAATTTTCTAGGTTCTAAGGGAATTTTGGGGGATTTTCAAAATGATTTTCTAGGATTATTTGAGGGGGTATTTATACATTTGACCTAGGATTATATTTGAAATTTATGGGTCTAAAGTTTGAGTTCTATTCCAACTGGGAAACGAGTAATTTGGTCAATTTTTGGGCTTTTTCCGTAAAAAATCACCTAAAAAAGGTTTCCGGAATGTCAGGGACCGCCTTTGGCCTACTAGGCTTGCCCGACATGAGGGGAGACCGCAAGCATCACACCATGTGTCGCACTATAGAAAGGCTGAGTGTCGCACAAGACTAAAATGTCATTTTCCTAAATACTTTTCGTTGGCCATAACTTTCTAAACGTAAATTGGATTCAGTCGATTCTTGGACTATTAGAAATATTGCTACCTCCCAAAATTATGTTTAGTACTCTCAAATTTTGGGAATGTATTCTCTTCAAGCATGGGATCAAGTTTAAAAGAAGAAAATAAAATTTCAAATGAAGAGTATAGAGATAAAAAAAGGGAAAATATCTCCATATATCCTCTTTTTAAGTTTCATTTCATAACAGATCCAATATTTCAAAATATATCTTGCAGTATGGAGATCCTATGTATTATATCATTTAAACCTCTAGACAAACTTTACCCATTTTTTTAACTCTAACAAAATTTCAAAAGATATCATTTTTTTTATTCCTTTCTAAATCCCCTTCTCTCTTCTCATGTTTCTCTCCAAGCCCCTCTCTTTTAAAAAAAAAAATTGAAAAAATATCTTTTGAAAAAATATATTTTAATATTGAAAGAAAAGGAGACATGTTTGGGGATCAATACTGGGGGAGAGAGAGAGGAAAGGTTAAAAAATGAATACAATAAAGATGTCTTTTGAACTTTTGCTTGGGCTAAATAGATGTGATAAATTTGGTCTCAAGGTTTAAAAGATATAATACATAGGATTTCTATGTCGCAAGATATATTTTGAAACCTTGGGTTTGTTAAGAAATTAACTTAAAAAGGATGTACAAAGATAATTTTCCAAAAAAAAAATCACAAAATTGAAATTAGAATATCCAATTTTTGTAGAGCCAAATCTAAGCGTTAAAGAACTTACAATTAAGAAGAAACATAATATAGGCACCACAAAATTATGCAAATGAATTGCAAATACCTCTGGTTTGAAAATGATCCAAAGGAAAGGAACTAGCCTTGTAATTTATTCTCATTATGTTTGTATTAGGTGTCATGTCCTATTGTAGGAGGGACACCAATGAAATTTGCCCTAGTTAGAAGGGCCAATTTTGAAAGTCAAAGGGTGACGTGTCGATGAAGTCATCATCTCATACAAATAAAATCTCATGTGATGATTTTGCTATGGGTTGATATTTCCTCTTATCTCTTTTTAAAAGGGGATAAAGATGTGGTATTCTTTCCTTAATGGTCATTATTCTATTGACCCATACAAAAAGCAAAATGTGGGAGGGCTTTTGGGTTGCTTCATGGAGTATTAGAAAATGAAAAAAGTTTATATAGAGTTGAGACTCTAAACAATCAAAATAAAGCCAACCTCAAAAATTTCACTAGAAAATATTGTTTTGATGCCCAAATATCCTCAAATTGATCATCTCAACATCAAAATGCATGGACATAAGAAAAAACTATGGATTTCAAGTTTTGTAAATAGTGTATCTTGTAATGTATTTTGGACTGTCAATTTTAAAGATTTTCAAGTTTTCATAGATATACTCGATCTATACTATTTTTGAAGTTTTAAATTTAATAATTAAAGTTGCAAACATATTTAAGGGTATCAAAGATTTTCAGTATTGAAACCATATTTCTCGACAATATTTGAAGGTGAGCTCTGAAATGACTTTATGATAAAGCACGGTGTATATATTTTTTTAAAAAAATTTTACCCCTACACCGGCAAGATCACTTACAATGTCCAATTATAATCAAATCACTATTGAAATAAATAAAATAAAAAAAAAATTGGTTCTCAATTGCTATATCTTCAAATACAATTCTTTATTCAATAAATAAAACTAGACTTTATTGCTTTATGGAAAGAGAAGTAAATATTTTAAAAGGTAAAATTGTCGGAGATTACCTCAACCAGGCATAGTACACCCTACACGAGTCTTTTGATAGTGCTCGGGATCTATGATCGGTATGTTGATTTCCCTACTATGGAAAAAATCATTTTAAATATTACAAATTTGATTTTCCCACTGATCTTTAGTTTTTCTTTGCTACCTCCAAACCTCTCAATGTATCCCTTCATTTCGAAGAAACCAAGATGTTGTTATAGGTATTGTGTTTCTTCTTATTTTTGTTGTTCCCAGATCGAACACTCTTCATAAAGTGTATCCTACCTTGCCAGCTCTGTATTACCTCACTCTGAAGTTTTATTATAATAAACCATATGCATGTCACACTATAAAACCCCTTTTAAATGAGCCTTAAAAAGGTCTCCATTACTGGGAATCCAAAGATGTGCATTAACATGCCACATCTTTTAATTTACTGCAGAATAGAACATCAGCATCCAATGACAAAAATATGATGTATCTCAGAGTTTATCTTTGAATCCTTTTGAGTATTGAAATAGACTAAAAAATATAAAATACTGCTCAGTTCCATCCCTAAATCATGTCATATAGTAAGTCTTCATTTTAGTGACATTTACATCATAATACAATTTTCTCAGCAGAAAATCAAGCTGAGCATCTCTTAATAATAAAAAATTGTTTCTCTCAAACCTCAAAGAATATATTCCTGAAATCTTTTGTGTTGAAAACTAGATTCAAAACCAAATCATAACATCATGGTATGAATCCCAAATAATATCTATCTTCAGATAAATAAATAAGGTGACATACACATCACAAAATAACTCATACTGCAGAATTCGAGGATGAACAATGTCTAGTAATAATGTATTTTCTCTCTATCTTTGTAGAGTTTTCCTTTCAAACTAATTTTGTTTAAAAGTAGACACATAATGGTAGAACATAGATTTCTACAAGGCTCATATCACTCCATTAAGTAGGCTTGATAATTATAGTCTTTTTAAGTCTTAATGAAGAGCACAAATTAATTGTAGAAAATTTAGGATGACATCTCTTCAATCCAAAATTTTTATTCCTCTCTTCCCATAGATATTTCTCTCTGAAATAAATTTCATTAAGAACTAGACTTAAAATGGAAGTATAAAAACTTAGTGTAAGCCAAAAAATATTCTGTTATGAATAAAAATAAAATCTTGACTTCCAAGTCATGGAAATAATTTTTGTTGCAGAAAGTAACACTTGCGCACCCTTCAATGAATCAATCATATCTTTCAAACCACAAAGACTTTCTTGATGAAACGTTTTTTATTTGAAAGTTGACTCAATTTTATGAGTCACAATAAAATTTTAGCAATAAAGAAAATCATATCACTGGTGGAAAAAACTACGGATATCAATAGACAGTTCTTGGATTTTGTAGGGTCAAACTGACACCCTTCAATCATAAGTCCATAACTCTCAATTCCCTTATGATCTCTCACTGAAATTTTGTAGGTACATCCTACTCTCAAAGACACACAAAATCACTGAGTATATAATAGAGAAATACATGATTATCTTCTTCATACAACTGTTCCAAAATAATACATAATACTCATTCTACAAAGTGTCTTTTTCGGTGTTTTGAATATTTCAATTATTCTTAACAGGTTGTATTGCTTGGCCACAAACATCATTAGCTTTCTCATATCTCATTCCCAAGTTTTATCTCAACTCAATAATGAGAGAAGATATATAATGATATCAAATATCAACCTCGCTCTGATACCATTGAAAGGACTTTATGATAAAGCATGGTGTATATATTTTTAAAAACTTTTCTTTACCCCTACACCGGCAAGATCATTTACAACGTCCAATTATAATCAAACCACTCTTGAATAAATAAATAAAAATAAAATTGGTTCTCAATTGCTCTCTCTTCAAATACAATTCTTTATTCAATAAATAAAATTAGACTTTATTGCTTTATGAGAAGAGAAGTAAATATTTAAAAAGGTAAAATTGTCGAAGATTACCTCAACCGGGCTTAGTACACCCCACGTGAATCTCTTCCTTTCAATGGTGCTCGAAATCTATGATCGGTATGTTAATTTCCCTACTATGCCAAAAATCTACTCAATCGCTTAATCTTGATCAAGCCTCTTAGCTTGATTTTAGAGAGATGAGTGATGAATATGAAGAGAGAGGGAGAGATCTACTAGCAATGGGTTCCACCCCTTTGCCATACACAAAGAATAGAGGTGGTACGTGCCACCAAAATATGGTACAAATTGGAGAGAGAGAGATATGGTGCAACTTGGAGAGAGATAAAAAATTGAGGCGTGCCTCTCCTTTGGAAGAGAGCTAAATTCTGGGTAGGGAAAGATAATGGTTAAAGAGAGAGAAGAGAATATGTATCAATCTCTTTGATCTACCATCAAGATTCAAAGAGATACGCTAGAGTATTATCCTCCATTTCTTAAATTTATTCCCATCCAATAAAGAAAGCTTATATTTTAATATCTCAAATCCTTAATTATTGAATCAAGATTGTCATTAAATAAAAAAAGCTTATATTTTAATATATCTAATCCTTAATTATTGGATCAATCAATCTTAATTCAAAGATTTAGTAAATATCTCAAATAATCAACCTTATCATAGTTATACCTAAAAGATAAGCCAACCAGCACGTGAATGGGTAGGGCGTGTCACCCGTGTGGGTGGCACCTAATCCACATGTATTTAAATTTTGGGCCACATATTTTATGGAGGTCCCATATAAGTTTAAAAAATATTTTAGTTCATATTTAGAATTTTTAAATCATATATTTTATTTAGAACAATGAAAAATTAATTTCTCTTAATTTATAAATCCAAATGACAAAACTAAAATATCATAAGATTCACAAAAATTCAAATAAACATTCTAAAAATCAAATAGCATAAAATTAATTAAAATTTATTAATTTTGATGGGAATCAGATCCGTTAGATCTAGAAAATTATCAATATATGAGAGCTCTCCACTTTCAACTGCGAATCACGATCCGCCGAGCTTTCTTAAACTAACCCAGTAGTTTCCATCACCTTTTACATAACTAATGTCATCTTTAAACAACAAAATTTGGTTCTATTAAATTTTCTTAGTTCTCACAATACTCACAATAGATATTGTGATGCAGTTCTTCTTAGTGAATATCAAAATAGATTTTAGTGAATGATTTAGAAAAAATTCAAAGACGATAAGCTAGGACCAAGAAACATTACCCTTGAAATTGAAAGACTCGTAATGGAAAGTAAAATATAAATAATGTTAGACAGTTATGGTGATGGAACAGACACATAAGACATCTGAGTATTACACATCAATAATAACTGCGAATAATATAAGTTGTATCATGTATGAAGAGGAAGTTTTAATTTAGCGGCTTCTTTGGTTTCCTAAAGTTATTGAGAAAACACCAAAGTTATTGACATTTCTTTTCTTTCTTTTTTTTACAAATGCTGCGGTATCTTGTTAAAAATCGAGCATTGCGTCCAGGAATTACAAAATTAGAGACTAAAAAGGATTGCAAGGAAACACTAGTCTTGGCAAGCTCATCCACCTTTTTTAGGCACATGATTACATTCAATGAATCAATATCTGGCACCAAACTGACTTCAATTCCCACGACACCTTATGCTTCCTATTACACCACTTGATCACATGCAATGAGTCACCTTCCACCATCACATGAATACCAATATTCCTCTTTTTGAAAAGTTTCACACCATGGAGAGCCAAAATCTCTGCACGATTTGTAGTTGCAGTGCTAATAGGGCAAGCATAAGTAAAGATTGCCACCCCATTCCAATCTCTCATAACCCCTCCTATACTCGTTGTTCCTGGATTACCCAAAGAACTTCAAAGTTAAGTTTGAAAACCCCATTATAGGTGGTATCCAAATACTCGGCCTGCATTTTACCAAACCCGTTTGAAATAAATTAGGTAAATTCAACATGACATCTACTTCTGATACTCTCCACACCTCCTTTGTGTTAGACACCTAACACTACAAGGTATGTTTGACATTGTTGAGAACTCTATCAAAGGATAATACATATCCATCGAAATGTGCCTATTTCTTTCCTTCCATACTTCCCACATCACTACTCATTTCGCAATCTTCTATAGCACATTTGCCCACTTTTGGGAGATTAGGAAAAACCAACTGAGTAACAATCCCCACCACAGGCTGATGCATTGCCACCCTCACCCCTAAAATTGCAAAAAACCAACACCAAATTCTGGAAATAAAACAACAATGTAAAAAAGGTGGCTTCCCGATTCATCATCTTCCTTGCTCGTGAGATAGATTTTAGGCAAAATCTTTCCCCTCTTGATCAAGTTTTCTATTGTAAGAATTTTTTCTCCTGTCATAAGCCACACAAACGCTTAAACTTTGTGAGTGATTGGCTACTTCTAAATTTGAACAATTTGTAAAAAAGACCATCGTCACCTATCATGGAACAATAGCCTATAGACAGATTTTACAGAAAATTCTCCATCACTTTCCGCAAACAACTCCGTCTTCTAGATTACGAGGGATATACACTTCTCTGACTCCTTAAGTAGTGAGCTTCCCCGAGTGTATAAATCGTCATTCTTACAGTTAAACTTTCAGACCACTTGATTTTCCATAATCTCGAAGATTTCAGCAACCCTGGCATTAGGCTCTATGACCTTGACAAACATCTTGGGATAAGCAATCTTAAGTGGCACTTCTCCTAACCACTTGTGATGCGAAAAGGATATGCGAGTACCATTACCAATGCACCACCATGTATTACGGTCTAGCAGCGGTTTACACAAAAAAATGGATTTCTAGAAAATTGATCGTTGCACATTTCCCCTTCCACTACTGATCCACATGCGTTGTCTATCAAGACCATATTTAGCAATAAGAATTTGGTACCAAAGGTGGTCTTCGAAATGGAAAGTATACGCAAGTACCACTTACATAAGAGTGCCTTATTAACAAGCGTAATCTTTCTAATGTCGAGCCCACTTCACTTCTCGAAGGACACATTCTATCCCATTTAAAAGGTGAAACTTTTATCTTCACCAAATGCCCACAAAAAATTTCTCATCATCCCTTCAATCTTTTTGGCTACAGAACTTGGCATTCTGATGAACGACATTTGATATATGGGTAAATTTGCCAAGCATGATCTCAACAGGGTAACTCCTACCCAAAGATAGGATCTTAGGCTTCCAAAGCTCAAATTTAAATTGAGCATGCTCCACTAATCTATCCCATAACCGAAACTGAAAGCCTCGAATTTGAAATAGGCAAACCTAAGTAGGTAAAAGGAAAGTAGTCAACCTTACATCCTATAATATTTGCTAAGTCTTTCACCACCGCATCACTACAAATAATCCCTATCAAAGATGTTTGCTCGAAATTTACTCTCATAAATCGAGAAATATCGCTAATTTGAACCACATCTACCCCACAAAAAATAAACGTATTATTGACATATTGAAGATGAGTTATACACAACCCACTGTTTTCAATATTGAATCCTACGAAGTTACCCGTCCTCTCAACATTCTGGATCAGAAGGCTAAAGCATTCAGGATAGAGGGTAAATAGAAATAGCAACAAAGGATTGCTTTGACGTAAACATCTAGAAACCCGAAAGAATCCTTTAGGGCTTCCATTGATTAAAATCGAAAAGTAGGGCCAGCAATGAGGCTGGGGCTATAGGGCTGCCTTGTCAGGGGAGAGCTGCACCATATAAAATTAAATGAAAACAATGTCAAAAAAATAACAAAATAAGGAAAGGGTTGGAACAGGCCAGGCCTAACTAGACCACGTTGGGCCACCTAACCCATTGCCTCCCCTAACTCTAAGAATCATTGAGAGAGAGAGAGAGAGAGAGAGAGAGAGAGAGAGAGAGAGAGAGAGAGAGAGAGAGAGAGAGAGAGAGAGAGAGAGAGAGAGAGAGAGAGAGAGAGAGAGAGAGGGGGGGTATTATTAAAGCTTAAAAAGTGCCCAAAATCAAAATATGCTTCAAACTGAATTTAAGACTATCCAATTTGATCTGTTTCGCATTTGGAGAATTAGGAGGTCCAATTTTATTGTTTAAAGAATAATTTATACTAATTCAATTTAATTGAAAATTTTCAACTTTCAAATAAGTAATTTATGTCAATTTCAAATAAGTAGTAGATGTCTATAATAAATAAGGTCAGCATTATGCTAAGTTTTTAATTTTTCCGAATTATCACAATTTATTATTTAAAATAAAAAGAGGAATACTTTGCAGTAATTCAAATTAATTCAGGGTAAATGTTCTGACCAAGTAGGAATTCTCTTGCATAGTAGTCATGTTAACGTTTCCATCAAAATTATTGATTCTAAAGGAAATTTTCAAATCCCTTATTTTAAAGTAAAAGTAAAGAACATGGCGACCTAGTAAGTTTTTAAAATTTTAATTATGAAAAAGTTTAAATAATAATTATTGTGAATTTAAAATACAGGATTTATAGTCCAAATCATAGTTAGCAAGTCTCTTTTTAAAACAAGTTTTTTTTAAAAAAATATCCAATTTTTTGAAATCTGTTAAAAACTCCAAGTTTTTCAAAAGATCTTCAAAAAAATCATGTTTTTCTTTTAATGCAATCAATATAAATCTGTAATTTATTTTTTCAAAAAATCTTTTTCGATACAAATTTGTATTTTTTTTCAAAAAAAACTTCTTCCTTATAAATTTATCTATTCACTAATGTAATGTTATTGAATTTTGATTTAAAGATAAACACATTAATAGTAAGAGTAAATTAGGAATCTTGATTTAACAAAAAATTCCATCAAAAATTTCACTAATAAGTTCCCTTAAAAAAAATGTAAGAAAAATACAAGCAATATATTCCCCAAAAACTAAGATATCAAAATAATTGTATATCTCACAATAATAGGTAGAGTTAGAAGAAGAGTAACTCAATGAAAAATATTTTTTTAAAAAAAAAACCTGGGACATTCTCATAAAAGAGCAAGAGAGATATTCAATGATACCAAAGATTTATGCAGCTAAGAATTTAATGTGAGATTTGAATTTGCTTAAGCATTTTATTGTCATGCAAAGAGAAGTTTAATTTTTTTATTCTTTATTTATTTTTTATTTTTTATTTATTTTTTATTTTATTGATGTATATAACATAGCATTTTGAATGAACCACTATTTTACTTATTTGGATGTTTGTGTTTTATTTTAGTTGACTTTAATCCTATACTAAGGGTCTTTTTATTTATTTTTATGAACAATAATCTTATACCTTAGTTTACAGTTGATGTTATTTACTAGTATAGTTCTTGTTTTTGGTGTTATTGTTGTTGTTGTTTCATTTTATGCCCCTAATAAATCTATTAAATGTTTTGTGTTGCGAGTCTTGTGACTATAGAGTAAGCATTGTTGGATTTGTTGAGACTTTCAAAAAAACATTAGCCAGTATTACTCTAATTACACTAGGTAAGGCCATAAAATTATTGTTTAATGGCTTTAATGTATCTATGCAATAACTACAAATCATAATACTATATTGTGTCATTTTTAAATCTCCGATTTTTTCACTCCATTCTTTTGAGCCAAGTCCAAAATATTCACAATTCTATAACTTACCTTATTTTTAGACAATCCGTAATTTTGACCAAATTTTTTCCTCCGACTTCTTAAAACAAAACTGATTTATTACCTATCTTTTGGTTTGCCGATGCATTATTATTCCCCGACATGTATGAAGCAGAACTTATTGCTTTGAAAAATGGGGTCTCCAAATTAGAGCCACAACATAACAAACTTATAATTGAAGGAGACACAGTTAATATTATCAAGTGGTGTGATAACCGGTGAGCAACTCCATGGGCATGGAAATCTGTCATGGATGAGATCCTGTTTAGTTTAAGGGGAAAGGGGATCTTGTTTAAGCATGTTTTATAGAAAGTCAAAGACACTGATGAGTTTGCAAAGACTTGGGACTGCAGAGGACACAGCATCACCCTATTTTTATGTCTTTTCTCGTCTTCCTTTCATTTCACTTTATTGGTTCCTTACATAGAGTAGAAGTCAAAAACTAAGATTTTGGATGATATAAAAAAGATACGGGAGGATTCCTTACATAGAGAAGAAGTCAAAGAACTAAGATTTTGGATGATAAGGAAAATATATGATGGGACAAATTTGGGTGGGAGAGAGCTCAAGAGAGAATGTTAGAGAGAGAGAGAGAGAGATAGAGAAGCGAGAGAAGGCAACCACATATTATCAACGTGGTACATGTTTTGTTTTTTTGTTTTTTTTTTTTTTTTGGGTAATTCAGTATATTAAGAGTTATAATTTTTTTAAAGGAAAAAAATTATATGAAGAATCAACCTTATAATATAGAACTACGGATGCACCTCAAAATTCATCGGAAAAGGTAGTTTAAATATTGGAAAACCTTTTGATTGATGATCTCGACATCGAGATGTATGACCATGAAAAATAAAAAGATTTTAAGTCTCAGAAATAGTACATTTTACAAAATATTATCTACACCGTCCATTTTCAAGATTTTCATATGTTTATAGATCTACTTGATTTTAACCATTTTTTAAATTTAAAATTTTATAATTAGATAAACATTAATACTGGATTTTACAACATATTATCTACACCATCTATTTTCAAGATTTTCATATGTTTATAGATCTACTTGATTTTAACCATTTTTTAAATTTGAAATGTTATAATCAGATATAAAAATAGATTTTGAGATAATCTTAAAAAAAAATTACATCAAAATTATATACCATGATAAAATTTGAAGGTGCACATTACCCTCTTCACCTTAATAGGGTGGTATTAGTGATAGAAATAAAAACCACAATGTAGTGGATTAGGTGTGGAGTTGCTACCACCACGATTCCAACCCCTTTCTTGAGTGGGTACATGTTTACTAAGAGATAATTGACATATACCCAAATTGAAATGACAAGGGGTCCACCAGTGCATATTACGTGCACATCCAACTTTTCTTCTTTTATCTCTATGAGATAGCCATAGAAAATATCGCTCCCTAAGCAATAAAAGAGGTTGGTATGCTCAAATATCTTCAAATTGATCATCTCGACCTCAAGATGCTTGTATATGAGAAAAAAATGGATTTCAAGTTTCAAAAATAGTGTATCTTGTAGTGCATTTTTTAACCATTAATTTTCAAGATTTTCAAATTTTCATAGTTCTACTCGATCTACACTATGTTTTAAGCTTTAAATTTTAAATTAAAAATAAAAATATATTTTCAAGGCTATCACAAAGATTTTTATTTTTAGTACTGGAACAACATTTTTCGACTCTATTTAAAAGTGAAATTTACTTTGATTGTTTATAGCCACGACTTTATACAAACCCCATCCGTAAAAGATTGGCAAGAACTTTAGATATAAGAGTTTATGCAAGAAGTTGACCTTTTGACTTATAATGATCACAAAGGAGGATGAGAGATTGAATCATTTCTTTACATGTGTTCACCTTTTCCATTCGTTTACATGATGGGCATGCATACTATTATGCTCTTTTGGGAGCATAATTTGCTTCTACTAGCTCAGTCATACGACTTAATTGGCAGGATTTTTTCAATCTGAAATATTGAGAATCATTTAAGATTTATGATTATTCTCAAAAAAGAAAATTGAAATTTGAGTTTTCTAACAATTAGATTTTACCATCTAAAATTTGGATGGTCTCTATTCAATCTTGATTTTTTGGATAAATAGATGGTACAATTATGATTCTTTTTTATTGAGGTTAATAAATGGGTTGAAAAGGTTAGTTAAATCACCATGATTTGGGCTAATAAAATTAATTCTAAGTGAAATTTTATCCGAGGGAGTAAATGGAAATAGGAACATTAGATTCCACAGTTCAACTTTTTCATGATATCTCCTCCTGTGTTGGGAAACAAATTTATAGCAGATATTCAAAGAAGATACACTAAGACCAATAAGAAGCCTAAGACCTCATAGCCTTCCTCATTATTTCAACATTATCTTTTCATGTGAAAATATATACTACAATAATTTAAGAGATGTGAGCCATTTGTGTATCACCTAACCAATATCTATGGTCCCCTCCATGAGGAAGATATATGTTTTTTTGTCTTCATCAAAAAAAAAAAAAAAAAAAGTAATATGAGAACTCCTATGGCCTCCCTCTAATATGAGAACTCCTATGGCCTCCCTCTAATGCTGTAATGCTTATTGTGAGGGTCATTTTCCATTATCCGCACACATGTAACATGAGAATGATATTTTCAAGGAATTGTTGCAAATGAGACCCTTGCCTTTGCATATGGTAAAAAGTATCTTGATCTTGTGACGTGAAATCAGAGAGACTAGACTTTTTTATAAACTTTGAACTCAATCAATCAATGACACACCCCACTATCTGCTTTCCCCAAAAACGACTTTTGCTGCCTTCTTTTTATGTGAGATACGTTTGGTTTCCTCATCTATTTGAAGATGTGCAGGGCCAGCAATAAGGAAGGTCTGGGACAAGCCAGCCCTAGCTTGAGCCTGGACGTGGTTCCCATAGGACAGGCCTAAACCCCACCAGCCGGGCTGGACAACGCCACGATTGCCGGCCCTGTTGATGGGTTTATACTAAATGAGCACAAGAAAGTTTTCTGCCTAACTTTGGCATCATACCAGCCGTCCACTGCTGACATATGATGGCTGGGTAATAAGTTAACTAAATTTGTTGAGTAAATTTCCTTTTTTAATTTAATTACCTCTACATCTCTGGCCTAAGGGAGTCCATGAATACCAGCCAATATCCTTACAAAGATGCTTAAATAGGGATGTGATCATGAGATTTTGGTGTGCCGTATTCCGTCCCCATCCCATTATCCATCTTAGAGATGGATTCCAAAATAACCAAAGTTTGGGCGTCTACAAATCATGGATCTCGAAAAGAAAAAGACAAAAGAAGAGATCGTATACAACAAGACTATTTACTTTTAACACAAGAATGTCATAATTACTTAAAATGATGGCTTTTTATGTAACCCCACCTACATGTATGATATGTGTGACCCTTGGTTTCAACCATCGGATTTGAGTAGAAGACTGAGATGGCTTGAGTCAATGTCACAAGCTTAGTTTTTAACCACAAGATCTTGATTAGATGGTTCATAATTTTTTTTTTTTACAAATAACTTTGAAGCAGAAATTGGGGCATGCATAGATCTTATAGGGACGCACATGATAAAATATTAAAAAAAATATTTCTGATGATAAAAATTTACCAAAATACCCCTAAAAAAGTTTAGGGGTATGTGGTTCATTTTTTTACATAAAATAAAAAAAATTTCCAAGTTTGCCCTAATTTTATGATAGGACTTCCAAAATTTCATCCAAAAATATTTTATAGAAAAACAATGAAATAAAACAGTGTTTGACATGACATTGTGGTATGAACAATCGTAGCCATTCAGTTTAGATAGATCAAATGGCTAAGAAGTGGCGTCACATATAACTTATATGTTGTTGGGGTCACATAAAAACATTTGCCTCAATTAAACCCATTCGATGAGAAATTTGATAGCTTGGTTGTTGGCTATGTAGTCTTTCAAGGCCCTAAAGCCAAGAGTTTTACCCTCAACGAGAGTTATAGAGAGATTGAATCTGGTGTTAGATGTACTGGGGCCCATATTCATATACTCTGAAGCATTTAGAGTATGCGTTTTGAGAGTGTGAACTCTTAGGGAGGTGTGAAAATTACCTTTCAACCACGACTATATTGATTAGAATGCATCATAGTTGATGTGATGAGCGAGGGCTTAGAGAATCCAATCAAGAATAATAGAATCCGATTATTTAAAAAAGTATTCACCCTGTATGGAATGGTGGGCTCATGGGACATGAGCCCGTATCCTAACATAAGACCGTTCCATGACATGTCCACCCACAGTCATATGGGGAAGTCACTCTTCTATAGTATTATCTGACTTAGAAGAGCTAGTGCACATGTGCTTTGAGACACCCCCTGTATTTGAGTAGGAACATGTCCCACAAGGGTGGACTAATAATCTATTGAACCCTCGGTAATGGGAAGCTCTAGCTCAACGACTTTGATGTGACCAATTATGTATCATTGCCATAGACTATGAAGTATAGGTCCTTTGGGTCGGTTTGAAACACTGGTGGTATGTCATTCGACCAATAAAAGACTCCGACTAGTGTTATAAGTGTAGAGATATCATTTACCGTTGGCCCAAATTAAACTAAAATTGATGAAAAAATATTTTATATTGATGAGAAAATATGTAATAATGCAGAAAAATAAAAAGATTTTAAGTCTCAGAAATAGTGCATTTTACAACATATTATCTACACCGTCCATTTCAAGATTTTCATATGTTTATAGATCTACTTGATTTTAACCATTTTTTAAATTTAAAATTTTATAATTAGATATAAAAATAGATTTTGAGATAATCCTAAGAATATTTTACATAAAAATTATATACCATGATAACATTTGAATGCGCACCTTACCTCTACATCTACGGATGCATCTGCATGCAATTTGTACCCATAAAAGTAACTTATGAGATTAATTATAACCTTAATTTTAGTTTTCACTTCAAAGAGAGAGAGAGAGAGAGAGAGAGAGCCCTTGACAAAAATGTGGTCACCCATGAGACTATCTTATTCATTGAGTTTTCATTTGAAACCCTTCTATGGAATAGTCCCTCATATGTGCGATCAAACTCATACTATTGTTTCACTAAAGTATTGGTTTTTGTTTTTATATTTCAATTCCTACACCATTTTCATTATCAAAACTTGTTGTAATTCTTAATTTACAGAGTTTTCTTCATCTTTTGATCATAAAAATTTGATATTTGAAGAGTCTCAAAGCAATAGTGTAGTCCATACATATGGTATGTGTAGACTAGCTTGTTTAGTCCATGATCTTCAGTAGTTTTACTCTTTTTTCTTGATCTTATTTTTTTGAAATTTTTACTAATAATATACAACTGATGAGATGTTTATTTTATCATATTTGAGTATATGAAATTGTCCCTTCAGTTCCTTTGTCAATGTTGAAAAGTTCGAGTGGTCTCTTATAGACCATATGGTGCAGTTTTATCATAACTCTTTTATTTTGTATAGTATATCTCTCAAACTTTGAAGAGTTATTTTAATACATGTCTCTCTTATGATTTAATCCCTATTAAGTGAAATAAAATTGATCATTTGTTTCCTATTGGATTGATCTCCTTGAGTTATTACTATCACCCATGCCTTAAACAATATGACAAAATTAGGTCTTTAAACGGCCATTTCGTGGCCCGGGCACAAGGGGTTCGAATCAAGGCTTCCCCTATGAATATTTGCATGTTAATTTGATGTATTTACAATTATTAAGTAATTCATGATTGGCTAAATTGAATATGTTATGTGAATATTGAAATTTTTCTTTAATATTGCAGTATGAGCTTTAATATTATGCTTTATTGTTTATGTAAATTAAAATCTCATTGGATTATTATGATCAATTATATGATGTGTATGAGACATTGTGATAT
The DNA here is from genome assembly GCF_054954075.1 of Amborella trichopoda. NCBI lineage: Eukaryota > Viridiplantae > Streptophyta > Magnoliopsida > Amborellales > Amborellaceae > Amborella > Amborella trichopoda. The sequence goes on along the minus strand of NC_142347.1, from coordinate 5,691,659 downwards.
ATGATGAGGATAAAAAATGAAGATTGAATTATCATATAATTTTAGTATAATGAGGAATTGCAAATGCAAGTCATTTAATATTTTGTAGAGACGTATAATGTGAGTATTTGAATATTATATTGAGTTTAATTATATTTTTTAGTAAGAGATTTGTAAGGGACCTATGAGGGTTCAATTTTTATTATTTAAATGTGTATAAACCATGTTTGTAGGCTGCTATATATGTATTATGGTTTTGCATTAAAATATTCATGCATATAAACCCTTGAGTTTAATACAATGGAAATATTTTTAAAGATTGTATTTCTAGCCCATTGGTCTTATACCACCAACAAATGGTATCAAACCAGAGCTCTAATATGGTCCTTTAATCCTCTTATATTGTGTATAATGTAATTTTTAACTTGCATAAATACTTGATCATGATTGTCATGATTTATGTGTTTTGATTTTGATAATTGTGACTGCATGTTTTCTAGAACTGTTGTCTGTTTGTGAGAGAATGATATTGAATTAAATACTTTATATAAGAGAATTATATTTAGTAGTATTTTGTATTATTGAGTTTATTTTCATATAGAAAAGGTCTCATGAACATATTATGTATATTTTGAAAGTTATTGCAAGTTTATTAAAGTGTGTCAGATTTCTCAGAATATTACCTATGAACTTTACACTTTTGTGCGTGATCCTATTGAGTCATCTAATCAGATTATAATGTATGAGAGATATATTTTTCTCATAGAAAAATGAGTCTAGTTTTCAAAAAATTAAGCCTCATGGGTAAATTCCCCATATTTTGAAATTTATGGTTGTTTTACTACACTGGTATTATACTGTAAGATATTGACCCTCTAAGAACCATGTTGTTTGGCCCACTTCGGTCCATTATTATGTAATGATTTTTAAATGAAAGTTATCTTATTTTGAGTGTATTTTATCTGAAAAACAAGTCACATAATTATATGATATGTAAATTTAAAGTTATATCTATTGAAGTGGACCATGTTCATCCTAAAAAAAAATCAAGAAAAGCAATATTTGATATATCTAATGTGTAAGAAGGGCATAAGTACTTTACATTTTTGTAATCCCACCATGAAATATACGTTGTTGAAAGTCATTGTGAATTCTTAGGGCATTTTAAATCAGTGAGTGGGTTATATAAGCCCTAGGAAATCGTGAGTATGATTTTTAATACCTGATACCCGAGTTTTGGTCTAGATCTAGAATACTCTCAAATATTGTGTGATGAAGTTGACAACAAGACTAAAGACACAAGTAGAAAGATGAGACAATGAGTACAATTATAAAAGACAGTAAAAAAGGTGAAACCAAATCATGGATCGAAGACAAAGGTATTGTCACAATGTGACTTGGTCTTTTTAAGACCATAAGGTACGACTTCTTTCTACATTTGAACTTGATTTTAATATATTGATAATTCATTTTTTAGAAAACAACCATTTTGGTTTTATGATATCATGTGAGTAATTATTGATAGAATATCTTGGTGTATTATATGAGTTCAATAATTTGAAGGCTTGGACTTATCACATAAGCTATAAACATGAATTAGGCCGATACTTACATATTGAGATTTTGAATGCTTGTGTCCACTCTTATATGAGCTTAAGACATATAGCATATACTTAAGTAATTTGATTCTAGATCTATGATCTATGATTCAAATTATTGATACTTATGGCTAATTCAAGATATATAGCATGTGTAAAGATTGTACTTGTGATTGCCTGATAATTATGAGATACATGAAATGTTTATTATTTGTGAACTGTTATATGACTTGAGAACTCATGAGATATATCATGAGTATAACATTGACATTGACTAGTCCTTATGGTGCCTCAAGCTACAAGATTCACTAATTTGAGTTTTCCTAAATGATGAGATAAATGTGATGTATTGTATTATCATATTGTAAGTACTTAATGATACATGATCCCGGCATAATTCTTATGTGAATAAGTGAATGTGGTATTACATTATGGATGGCATATGAGAATTATTACATTGCACCTTAAGCTCAATGGTCATGAAAAATAATTTTCATATATGAGATAACATTTTCCTTATAATAACATGTTTTTCACTATTTTGAAAATTGAGATCAATCAAACCAAAATGCATCTTGAGTATGGATTGTAATAATTAAGAAATGTAATGAAAGAAATTTTATTTTAAACATTTCTTCATCTGAACGAGGATATTTCTATATTTAAAATGTTTTACCACAAGAGGATGTTTGAAACCATAAAGGGGATTCCACCTTATTTTATGTATTACTACTTTGTATTGTCTTACCATTAAAGAGTGATGACTATGCTAAAGTCCATGCTCGTTCCATTTTAGAGGATCACCATTAAAGAAGTTCTTTTAATATTATGGTATAACCACATAACTGTGTGTCATAATATTTTGGAGTATCTCTTAGTCATCAACCTTTGAATAAGGTTCTTTTTGAAACCTTTGAAGGTTTATTTAAAAGTAAATTGTTTTCCAAGACATAATGTCAAGTTATTTTGAAAGATAACCTTGTTGGTTTCAGCAGGAGCATCTTTAGTAAATCAAAGTAGTAAAATCATCCTCAAAGAGAGAACTTTGATATTGATTTTGGAAAAACTTATATCTCAAATCAATTTCACCCTTGAGAAATTTAGAAGAGGCATTGAATAAGAATTATTTGTAAATAAAACCCGAAATGAGTATTTGGCCTTTTATTTGAAATTGATCATTTTATGAACTCATGAGTCGTTTTCTTCCGCTGCATTGTAAATATTATTGTTTTTATTTAGTACCACATTGAGAAGTTTTAAGTCACTAAGAGATATGCCACTTGTAAGAGTTATGAGGCATCTCTTTGATATACTTTTGAATTTTTTATGATTAATTGTGTGACATTATAGTAATAGATCATCACTTGTCGATACATGCATTTCATACCATGATGATCATATGAATTCACTTTCACATGGATGATCCATTAAATAGCATCTACCCGTCTCTTAAAGGCTAATTGGCCTCTTAGTTGAGTACGTATAAGCCACTTAATAATATTTTTAATAGGATGTGAAACTTTATGTAGAGTAGCATATTTATATATAGATTATGTTATGATCATGTGATAGTCATACTGATAGTGATTATCTATGTATGGACCATATGCACATGACTTAATGGAATTGGTTATTTACCATAAGATAATTTGTGACATTAAATGCGAGAGAAATTCAATAAACTTTGATAAGTCCTACATTGCATGAGATATTATCCTAATTGATTCGAATTTATAATGTTTGGTCACTTGGACATGTATAAATGAATCTCCCTTGATCTTGAGATTAAATCTAATGAATAGGTTCATGATTGCACCTGCTAGCTATCTAATCCAAGTGTAATATCAAAAAGAGATTATGATGAAATGTTTGAAAGTCCAAGCATTATTCTTACACCTTGGTTTTGAATGAACGAGGTATCAGTCCATGACTAAGGAAATTTTGAGAACAATGCATAAGATTAAAATATGATTTTAATGAACTTTTATTCAAGTACAAATCTATATTACTTGAGAATTGATATAAACATAGAGTTGTGAACTTTTGAACACATAAAATAAGCCATACATCTTAACAACTATACTACCCATGCAAATGTCATAATTTTTTATATACCATATGTTCCAATATTTCTCTTCCTTTAGGGATACCTATTGCATTCTTAGAATATGTAATTGTTGAAGATGCGAATTACTTATACAATTAGCACCAAGTAGATTAGTATGCAAGGTATTGACGTGAGTATGATGTGAAATGTTGACACATAAACTACATGATGTTTGATTAAATATGTGCACAAAAGATACCGAACATGACATTAAAATTATGATTTGTAAATAGGAAGAGTTGATGACAATTTGCTCTTACGATTGCATATGTTTGACTACATTTGCTTTTATTGGTTCATGATTATTGATTGTATTAATGGACCATGTTGATTGACTATGCTTATGGAGCATACAATGGTTTATACTTGTGCGTAATATAAGATTGAGAAAGCTAACTTGGTTGTTGATATTTGCTCCCTTATTTGATATGAGTATTGCTTTTATGGTAGATAATGAATATTTTAAATTATTTCATTATGTATAAGAATGAGAGAGATAATCATTTATAAGGCCTCAAAAGGCCAAGTGGTAGAATGTTGGTTATATGGTCTTTCAAGGTCTTAAAGCCAAGAGAGTCTTATGCTTAGTGGGAGTTAGAGAGAGATTGAATCTGGGTGCTTGATGCACTGGTGTCCATATTCATATATCTCGAATATTTGAGGCATTGATAGTATGTGTTTTGAAAGTGTGAACAATCGGGGAGGTGTGAGGGTTAGAATGTCTCATAGTTGATGTGACATGCTAGTGCTTAGAGAATCCAATCAAGAATAACGGAATCCGAGTATTTAAAAGAGTATTCGCCCTATATGAAGTGGTGGGCTCATGGGACATGAACCCGTATCCTTACACGATATCATTCTATGGTATATACACCTACAATCATATGGGAAAGCCACTATTCTATAGTCTTATCTAACTTAGAAGAGCTAATGTACATGTGCTTTAAGATGACCCCTATATTTGAGTAGGAACATATCCCACAAGGGTGCACTAGTAATACATTGAATCCCCAATGATAGAAAGCTTTGACTATGCGATTTTGATGTGACCAATTATGTGTCTCTGTCATAGACCGTAGAGCATAGGTCCATTGGGTCGGCTTAAGATACCGATAGAATGTCATTTGGGTTAGCGCAATGGAAAACTTCGACTAGTATTATAAGTCTAGATATGTCATTTACCTTTGGTCCAAATTAATCTAAAATTGATAAGAAAATATTTTATATTAATGATAAAATATGTAATAATGTAGAAAAATCGTTTGGAGAATTTTTGGGATTTTTGAAAAAAAACATTAGAATTTTAAATTATCAAAAATGTGATTTTCAAATTTGTTTGACATAAATACCAAACAATGACATTCTATGGGGATGCCACATGGATCCCAAGTGGTCATGGGGATGCCACGTGGCACCCCCACCTCCCTACTCGTAGATGACATCATGCTGATATCATATCCATGTAGGGATATATTTGTCAATAATTCTTTTGTTGGCATTATGGTATTACATGTTAGCTTGTTATTTAAAGTGTTAGTTATTACTTAAGTTTGATTTAAGTCACGTGTTTTTTTTCGCTCACATGTGTCATTTTTAACATGTGTGAAGTTATTGGATTTTGAAAATTAATTTGATTTATATTATTATCCACATATGATTTTGGGGATGTGGATATATCTTATGTGACATAACTTGAATATTGTTGAAATCCTATTGGTGGTGCCATAAGATATTTTATTCACATGTGTTGATGTCTCATATAACCTTTATGCCCATATCCTTGTCTTTTATTGACTCTCACAAATTACTCAAAGACTATAGGCATAAGTGTAAACATAAATTTGGACTTAATGAAAAATAAAACATGGAGCTAAGGGCTTTAAGCTAAAATGACTATAAAGGTTTTAAGGAGTGAAGGGTGTCAAAAGCACATCCATTGATCTTGGTGATAAGATATAGATGAGTGGTTTAGATAAAAGCCTCTCATGTGCCATTGATCTAAGGCATAAAGGATCAAGATCAAATCCATCTTTATAATCTAAGTATAAAAATAACTTATGGGATTAATTATAACCCTAATTTGAGTATTCGCTTCAAAGAGAGAGAGAGAGAGAGAGAGAGAGAGAGCCCTTGACAAAAACATGGCAACCCATGAGACTATCTTATTTATTAAGCTTTCATTTGAAATCCTTCCATGGAGTAGTCCCTCATATGTGTGATCAAACACATATTATTTTTTCACTAAAGTATTGATTTTTCTTCTTATATTTCAATTCCTATCTCATTTCCATTATCAAAGCTTGCTATGATTTTTAATTTACAGTAGCTTTTTTCATCTTTTGGTCATGAAAACCTAATATTTGAAGAGTCTCAAAGCAATAGTGTAGTCCATACGTATTGTATGTGTAGACTAGCTCGCTTACTTCATGATCTTAAGTAGTTTCACCTTGATTTTTTTTATCTTAATTTTATGAAATTTTTACTAAGAATATACCACTGATGAAGGGTTTATTTCATCATATTTGAGCATATGAAATAGTCCCTTGAGTTCGTTTTTTAATGTTGAAAAGTTCGTGTGGTTCCTTATGGACCACATAGTGTAGTTTTACCATAACTCCATTATTTTGTGTAATATCTCTCTTAAACTTTGAAGGGCTATTTTGATACTTGTCTCTCTTATGATTTTATCCCCATTAAGTGAAATAAAAATGATCATTTGCTTCACATTGAATTGATTTCTTTGAGTTATTATTATCATATGTGTCTTAGACAATGGGACAAAATTAAGTCCTCAAAGTGCCCTTTCGTAGCTCGGGCACAAGGGGTTCGAACCATGGCGTCCCCATGTATGTTTGCATGTTAATTTGATGCATTTACAGTTATTAAGTGATTCATGATTGGTTAAATTGAGTATGTTATGTGAATATTGAGATTGTTCTTTAATCTTGCGGTATGAACTTTAATATTATGTTTTGTTGTTTATGTGAATTGAAATCTCATTGGATTATTATGATCAAGTGTATGATACGTATGAGACATTGTGATATATGATGATGATGAAGAATAAATATGAAATTATCATATAATTTTGATATAATGATAAATTGCAATTGCAAGTCATGTAATATTTTGTAGAGATATATATTGTGAGTATTTGAATATTGTATTGAGTTTAATTGTATTTTTTAGTAAGGGTTTTATAAGAGACCTATTAGTGTTGAATTTTTATTATTTAAATGTGTACAAACCATGTTTGTAGGCTAGAACATATGTATTATGCCTTTGTATTAAGATATTCATGCATTTAAACCCTTGAGTTTTAATACAATGGAAAAATTTTAAAAGATTGCATTTCTAGCCCTTTTGGTCTTATACCACCAACATTTGGTTTGTCACAAAGTTTGAAAACATTTCTTTTGAAGCTTGAGCTTGGTCAATGGAGTAAATGCATCTATTTAATTTCACATTCAATGGTTAAGATTACTTGTGACCACCTTGTACCTAAGATAAATCTCTTTGTATACTTTTCCAAACAAAGAATAATCAATATTTAACTTTTTCTTGTTGACCATTCATTTTAATTCTTTGGACATTATAATTTTTTAGTTGCAAAAATCATGAATCTATTTGGAAAGAGCTTATGTTTCAAACTTCCTAGTGACTTTAAGTTATAATCCCATCCATAAATCCATGAAAAATTGGGGTGGAGTTATGCATCTTGAAACACACAATAAACTTTTCCATATAATATGCTAATAATTTCACTTCGGCTTCTTCAACCACAGCCTTCAACTTTGGCCCAAGTGCAAGTAAAGAAAGCACCCTCGATTAACAAAATATTATATTTTTTTTGAAAATCCGAGCGAATTATTTATTACTACTAGCAGCCCATGTGTTGTACGTAACTGATAAATAATAAGAAGTTGCACGATTGAAGGTGATTTTTTGAATGTAATCATACGGTGCAAGAAGGAGCAAAGAATCCGTTGGGAACTTCGAGCCTGGTGCAAGAAGGAGCAAAGAATTCGTTGGGAACTTCGAGCCTGGTGGCTAGAGGTGATGGATTTGGTTGACAATGTAATGGCGTCATTTGCTCATGTTTATAGGGAGGCTAACGCTAATGCCGATACCCTTGTTAAAGGGGGAATTTGTATTCATAGCCTTTTAGTTTCTGATGATGTAATCTCTTTTCCGTAAATTATAATAAAAGTATTGATCTTGAAAAAAATAAAATAAAAATAAAAAGTGTACGGTTTGTAAAGAGCCGACGCTCTGAACAATCAAACTTGAGCCCACCTTGTTGAGAAATGTGGTTTCAATACTGAAAATCTTTGTGATAGCTTTAAAATATATTTTTATCTTTAATTATGAAATTTAAAGCTTCAAAAATAGTGTAGATCAAGCAGATCTATGAAAACTTTAAAATCTTGAAAATTTACGACCCAAAAATGCATTACAAGATGCACTATTTCCAAAATTTAAAATCCATTTTTTCTGATATCCATGCATCTTGATGTCAAGATGATCAATTTAGGATATTTGGGCACCAAAATAACCTCTTCTAGTGAAATTATGAGGTGGGCTATAATTTGATTGTTCAGAGCCTTAGCTCTATATAAACGTCTTCATAATAAAAATATAATCTAATAAAATCATATAAATATAATATTTCATATCATATTAGGCTATCTCATTAATAAAATTAAATGATAGCCATAAATGATTTTTTATACATAAAAGTTGGCAACTAAAATAGATAGTTTAAAGAAATCAAAACCTTAAAAAGTACTCAATTTTTTTTATAAAAATAATTTTTATTAATTAAAAGTCCTTCCAAACTAAATTTAAAATTTTAAACAATTCATTATAAAAAAATTAATAGCAAAGTATTAGAGAAAATACCAATATTTGAAAGAAGCTAGCCTCGCGGTCCACTTGGATCAACATTACTTATCATCCAAAGAAAGCAGAATTAATTCTAATTTCATGGAGAATAAATTGTAAAGTTATTCTATAAAACACAATAAAAAACTAATTGTAAAGTATTAGATAAAATACCAGCATTTGAAAATATGAAGTTAACTTGCCTCATGGTATATTTATAAAATGCATGGATAGGAATTTAGAAAATAAAATCAACACATACATTCCCACCAACTTGATGAGATCTACATACTTATTAAAATACCGAACAACTATAAAATTGAACTAATAACATTTAAATACCAGTTAATCCACACTCTCATTTTCGACGTGGGACTAATATTTTTCTCTATCTATAAAATAAAGCTTTGAAACCCACACTTTTCTCTCTCTACAAAATAAAGCTTTGGGAAAAACACACAAAACTATAGTGTTATTTTGAAATACACATTAGTATTTTGACCGAACAAAAACGCAAAACATTTCCTCTCCTATTTCAAAAAAACAACAAAAAGTAGGGAAACATATTATTTGCATATGATAAAAGCATCATTCGTTTTATACATTCACTTAGAATATACACTACAAAATCCATCAAGTACCATGGTTGCATATAACTTTGAATCAGGTTGTTTATCTCAACAGACCTATAGTATAATTCACAAATAATATTCAACTATGGTGTCTTTTAGCTGCCATCACTTTTTGGGTCTTGTGTTTATATCTCGATTTCATAAGTGCTCTAGAGACGAGTTCCATTTTATCAGAAACAGCCTCACCTCCACACTTATATAAGTGTGTGTATCAAGAGTGCCCCTATATATAAAACACTTCAACTTATAATCAATCCATAGAAAATATTAAGAGTAGTCAAATTCTCTTCAACAAACTCCCTGGTTATGTGGCTACGGATTTAAAGAAATCATTTTCTTTGAGTGAAATCAAAGAAGAAATCTAGAGTTTTTATGGTGATGGAGCTCCTTGCCCTGATGGGGTCCCACTTACCTTTTTGCTACATTTTTGGGAAGAATTGAAGCTGGATATTTCTTGATGGTAGATGAGTTCCATCATAGAGGTAAATGAACATGGGTATCAATACTGCATATGTTGCCTTGATGCGTGAGAAAGAGAAATAGAAAAATCTGAGCGATATAAAACCTAATAGTCTCATCTCTACTAATTACAAGATTACTGCCAAGCTGCTCGTGAGGAGGCTAAGGGAGGCGTTGCCTCTAGAAGTTAGTGGACCTTAGTATGCATTTATTCAAAGTAGACAAATCACTGGCTGCATCTTAGTTGCTCAAGAATGCATTCACTCCCGAATAAGATAGGGGTTATGTGTAAAGTGGTCCTTAAAAAGATTTAAGATAGAGTGGACTAATAGGTCTTGCTATAGATGATGTTGGCTATAAGGTTTCGAGATAAATAGAGAAATTAGATTTGGGGATGCTTGCCTACAACTCGTTTTTCTATTTTAATTGATGAAATCACTAAAGGAATTAATATAGTGGAGGAGATCATCAGGGAAAGCCCTTGTCCCCTGCACCTTTTACCATTATAGACGCTCAATTGTGTAATTAATGAGGGTCTACTTTCGGGCTTTTCTATTGGAGATAAGGTGAAGATTTTACATTTACAATACGTTGATGATATCTTCATTTTCAATGAAGTGAGTGAGATGAAAATCCATGATCTTAGATGTTTCCTTCAAATGTTTTGAGGTCATTTCTGGTCATAAGTCAACTTGGGAAAACTAAGTGGGTGTTGATTGTAGGTTGGCAAGCTGACGTTTCGAGCTATGTTGTTGGCAAGTTACTTATTAGATACTTGGAATTGAGGATTTCTAGGGTTGGGATACTGTGATTCAAAGGTTCAGTTTAAACTTGACATCTAGAAAGCCTAATTCTTATCTCTAAGGGGTGGCAATTTTAATCAAATCAACCTTTTCTAGTCTGCCTATATACGTCATGTCTCTTTTTAGAAGGGAATGGCTCATTAGTTTGTGAAGTGGTATGAGGGGTGTGATGAGAAGATTTCTTTGGGGTGGACGTATTGATATAAGACATTTAATCTAGTTTCATGGTATAAAGTTTGTACTCGTAAATAGGATGGAGATCTGGGAGAGAAGTTGCAATATATGAATATAGCTTTGATGTAAAATGGTGGGGAAGATGTGGGTTTTCTAATAAGCAGTTGCCCAGAGAGGTTTTGATAAGTAAATATAGTGCTCATAGGAATTCACAACCCATTCGGAGGAGATCTTCGATGACTTGGGCCTGATCGCTTTAGAAGGGAATTCTTGAATATCCTCAGAAATACTCCATGGCAGGTTGTGAGAGGGGATGCTATTCTGGTTTGGTAGCAAAAATAGATTGGGGATATACACCGATTAAGACCAATTAAAATTCTACATGTATTAGTACTCGGTAACATGTTCCCTTAATATGTCCCAATTAAGATTTCACCCATTGATGCAGACCGCCATTAAACTTTATTTTTGGAAGGTTTAAAACGGTATGATGTTTTAAACACCGAACTGACTAACAAGTGTATGGTATTCGTAGTTCGATGGTTTTGACATTGAACCGATCTATGACTATCAAAAAAATTAAAAACAAAATAGATTCAAAATACAATCCGATGTTTAAAACATTCAACCAAGACAAACTCAAAAAAAAAAACATAAAGATATTGGAAAGCAAGGACCTTTGTGTAAATACCATATATTTTGGGGCCAAACTGTAATAACAGTAAAAAAAATAAGAGTACGGATGTAAATTTCACATAAAACAAAGCTTTGCGATACCCCAATCAACACTACAGCTCCTTTTTTATAGTAAAAAGACATTTGAGTACATAAAAAAGTAAACACAAACTGATCATACGAAGGCCTTATTGGTCAAATATGGATCCATGAAGAAAAGTGAAAGAAGCATACAAACAATGATTTATGGGTATATTGTAAAAGAACCCACACATAAATGGCTTGGTTGGGTAGAAGTTCATTTCATAGGGCAGAGGTTGATTTCCCAGGCTTCGAAGCAATTTGAGTTTCATTGAATAATGTAGTTTTGAAAAAAGAATAGACCGGCCTTTGATGAATTTCTCCAAAATTCAAACATGACAACAACAACAAACATTAAATTTACATCAGTATTTGATATAGAGAAAGATGACAGAAAAGACTAGTGTCACATTCTCCGTTCTCGCTAACCGGTCTTTTCTTCTCATTTGTACAACTGTTTACATAGAAGTATTGTACAGTTGGGATGCCATTATACATAAAGCTGCATTGTATTTTACAGTTGTTGCAGCTCCAGATGTGAGGAGGATGATGAGCTGTATTTGCTCGGTTGAGGCGTGTTCATTCGAGACTGGCGTTTCGTGGGTACCAGTGCCTCATCTTGCTCGATATCTGCTAATGAAACAGAATCACTCTCTTCACCACCCTTAAAGACTGGATGAATGTAAGCATTGCTGAGATACCCTTTCAGATTCAGATTTGGGTCAGTTGCCCGTTCCAGTGTATCTTTGATCATTGCTTCCTGTGTATTGCAAAAGAGTATTGAGAGAGAGAGAGACTACTATGCAAAAAAATTTCAAATTTTGTGCATTTGTAAGAAGCAGTGTTACCTCGACACCCAAATTTTATCATGGTGCCGCGACATATCACACTTCCAAACATGATTGGGAATAAAACATAAAGTTCAGGCATCTGCCGCATCAGAGCCTCCACTTGTCCAACCACTCAGTTGTGAGAGTTACGAAAAGTTCATCATATATTATTGCATTTAAAATGCTAATTATGTGGACGTACCTTGCCATTAGAGCTTTTTAGGCTGAGGTACCAGACGCACGCAGACACTCATATTGATGTCCATGGCCTCAAGATAGCTATGCAAAATGAGTAAGGGTTTAAGTTTTGGGTGGATTAAGCTTAATCTATTCACAAACAAGTATATATTGCGGCACTTTCCACTTTCGCCCCTCAGTAAAAAATGAAGTGGTTTTCTTCACATGCCTGCAAGTTTCTTAAGAATAAAGTACAACAAAAGAATCACCCTTCCTCAATTTTTAACATCTTGCCAAAAGTGGGAACCCCGGTTCTGTTCCTCTTCCTCTCCCTCTCCCTCAAGCCCCATTCTTTCACAGTAGCAATCGTCATCTGTGATGCCTGTCAAACTAAATATGGTTCAGTTTTGCCTTCCTCTCACTCAAGCCTCATAGCCATCTCCATTTCTGACACCCATCAAACTCAGTATGGTTCCCATTTCTCTTCTCCATCTTCTCGCTCTCTCAAGGTCAAATAAAATTCCCTTGAAATAATCACACAGCTAACTTACTAAAGAGTTCAGGGATTGTGATAATGCAGTTGAATTTGTTTAAAATTATCCGCTTTCTTATTTGTTTCTGTTTTTTTTTGGTACCTAGGAACCTAGATCTGACCATCCAAAAATTGCAGGGTCTATCTGCATCCTAGGGCATTATTTCCTTGCACAAAGTTCCCAGGTGATTTTTCTCATCAAGTTCCAGGGTTTATATTGAAATTTTTCACTTTTCTAGATTGGCCACAATATGTTGAGTAGGTCAGGTCCACAAAACGTGAAGTCCTGACGATACTCCTTGCTAGGGTTTTGTTTCAGCAAGCAAATCCGCAAATATACAGTTTGCTCCAAGAAGCACATAATCTTTTCAGTTTATAGTGTCAAAGTGATATGTCCTCGCGAACAAGTGGATTTGTCAAAGTGATATGTCCTAGAATTTCTAATCCATGATCATCTAATCATACACTCATTGAAGTAAGATCAAAATAAGAAGTTGAAAATGTTAAAAAATGGGTTTGGTTTATATAAGTTGGCAACCTTGCTTGTAGTTATAAGGTTGCGATATTCTACACCATTCATTTTAATTAAATGGTGTAGATTTGACACGTCTTCTAAAAAATATCTAAAAGTGGCACGTCTTTTAAGATAGCATCAAATCTATATCATCCAAACAAAATACATAGTGTAGTTTGCAACCTCACTTCTACAAGTAAAATTGCAACCTTTTTTCTTAGAGAACATAACTCGTATTAAGAGTAAGGAATGACTACACAAACAGTACCCTAATTACAGGGTCAGATGGGTACATAAAAGGAAATTAGATATAATATTCTGCGCAAGATTCTTTGCATTCTCGATCAGACAACAGTGTACAAAACAGGTTTTCGATGCCAAGCTCAGTGGGAGCTGCTGCTCCATCTTTGGCAAGGGTATCAGCCAGTGAATTTGCTTCATGCCTGATATGAGTCCAGGAAACTACAATTGGGCTCATAATGTCGCCGATTTCATCGAAGATGTGAGCTAGTCTCCAAGGAGGAACAGCTGAGCCCGAGGCCCAAGCAAAATGATGGATATGGAGTCACCTTAAATGGCAATGTGATTGCCCCACTTAGTTCTATACAACCTCATGCATTCAAGCAGTGCAGTAGCCTTTGCTGTTGTGCTGTCGTTGAAACCAATGTGTTTGGAGAGGGAACAAAAGGTGTAGCCAGAGTGGTCCCTGAATAGGTCTCCGACCCCGGCAGGTCCTAGATCTCGTAGGGAACATCCATCGAAGTTAAGTTTAATTGATCCCGGTTGAGAGGGCCTCCAAAGCGAGGCCTGGGCCACCCTCGGGGTAATTAGGTGGCACAACTGGAGCCAGTTAAGCTAGAAATCTGAGGTGGAGAAAGCTCTAAACTGTTTGAGGTTCTTGGTCCAGAAAATGACCAAAGAGAACACTTTCTCCTTGAGGCTGGCTGCTGAGATACTTTCTCCTCTGAAGATTCTATAGTTTCTTTCGATCCAAATGGACCACAAAGTGGAAGAGACCATGGTCTTCCATAGAATGGTTCCAGCTTTGGGCCATAGGAGGGATTGAGAGAGGCTGAAAACGCCAGGGACAGAATGAGGGGTGACCCAAACCAAGCCAAAAAGTTGAAGGATATACCCCCAAAGGTATTAGGCTACTGGGCAATGGAGGAACAGGTGGGCATTAGTTTCTTCAGCATTTTGGCACAAGGACAGTGGTTGGGAAGAGGGATTCCTCGCATTTGAATTTGATCCACAGTAAACATCCTTTGGTAGATAGAGAGCCAATTGAAGATTTGAAGGTTAGGGGGATAAAGGTTACCCAGGCTTTGGCCGAGGAGGGCAAGGGCTGAAGAGGGCAGCGAGAAGATGCCATGCTCAAATAACACGAAGTGACATTGAAAAAACCATGAGAGGTGGGGGTCCAAATGAGTCTATCTGCCCCGTGTAAGGGAGGTAAATGGAGTGTAATAAGGCTTGAAGTTGGAGGAATGACCCCACTTTCCGGTCACTGAGGGTTCGTCTAAAAGTGGGTGACCAGGAACGACAGGAAGAGATCAGGGGGAAATGGTCAAGGATGGAGGCATCAATCAATAGCGAGCAGAAATAGGTCGGGGGAAAGAGTCCCTCAAAGGGGTGTGACTGACCCAGATGTCAGTCCAAAAGAGGGGGCGGCAGCCACTTCTTGCAAGAATGTGGGAATAAAATTTGAACAGGTCGTAGCAGTGAACAATGGATCACCAGTAACCAGAGGAGAGGTTATTGGCCTGGCATGGGGACATCTATCTGGTGGGATGAATCCTATATTTGCTATGGAGGACCTCCTGCCAAAGGTGTCCCTCCTGCGTGAAGAATCTCCACCACCATTTGAAGAGGAGTGCAGAATTAGTATCTCTCAGAATTCGGATGCCCAACTAGCCTGATGCTTTCGGCCTACAGACCTTGTCCCACGCGCAAGGTGAATTTTGTTGGCTGAGCCATCTCCAGACCACAAGAAGTTCTTTATAAGTTGTTCTAGGCAAGCTGCAATTGAGGCCGGGATGTGGAACAAGGACATTTGGTAGATTGGGACATTCTCGAGAGTCGCCTTTATTAGAGTTACTCTCCTAGCTAAGGATAGGAAGCGGCCCTTCCAACCAGCAAATTTGTGATCAAACTTGTCTATGATGTGTCCCTAGAGATACTTTTTGGGTTTCCCCAGAGACAGGGGTAAGCCGAGATACGTAGTGGGTAAGGGAAGAACCCCACATCCCCAAGAAAGAGCAAATTGGGTAACAAGATGGCATCTAGGGCCACCCATCATTTTTGTTTTGTTCAAGTTCACTTTGAATCCCGTGGCTATCTGGAAGGCTTTAAGGAAGAGGAGAAAGGAGTGGGCTTGATGCTTCGAGGCATCGCAGAAGACTAGGGTGTCATCGACATATTGCAGATGGGAAATGACAGGGCCCCCAGAGCCTACTGTGAAGCGGTCCAAAAGACCGTGACTGTACATCCTTACTAGAGATTGGCTGAAGATCTTGGCAGCTATGCCAAAAAGGAAGGGAGAGCGGGGGTCTCTGTGCCGAAGGCCTCTAGAAGAAGGGAAGAAACCTTTGGGAAACCAGTTGATCAAGATTGAGAAAACAACATTGGAGATGCAATTCCTCATCCAGCTCCTCCATTTTTGACCAAAACCCATTCACCTTAGATTTTCCTCCAACACTACCCAATCTAGGTGGTCATACACTTTCTCCTAGTCCAACTTGATGATAAGACCTGGCCTCCTTGCCACATGGCATGAATGGATGCATTCATGCGCGATAAGAGCCCCATCAAGAATTAGCCTATCAACCTTACATACACGTTTTCCTTAAAAATAGTTCGTATACTGGGTGCTGTTTGATAATTTTCCCATCACTTAGTTGTAAAAATGAGATACTCAGTGATGTAAGAACATGACACTTCGCCAGTTACCAAAATAAACATAAGTCACCCATAGACACGTGATACAAACAAGTTCCGGCATAAACTGGTGTTCTAATTTCAGCCAATCTGCCACTAACTGAAACCTGGAGAACAAGAACTCTCAATAATGCTTTTGACAAAACCAACTCATGGGTTGGAGAAGACATGATCCTATATTCTCCTTTTGCACCAGACCTGCAACAACTGATTGCACCAAGTTACCACTAAGGTAATGAAAGCCCATCGTAAATCAGTTATAGTACAGAGATCCAACCCAATCTGCATCTTGAGTGCACCTATCAAAATCTTTGTTCCTTCATTTCCTGGCATTAACTTACCTTTCCTCCTGAGTGTTCACAAGTCTTAGTATGACGCACAAGATATGTGTGGTGACGCACAAGATATGTGTGGCATCCACAAGCATGTATAAATGGGCAGATTATGATTATGGTAAGTAGATGACCTTTCCCAACAAGCCTCTGTTACCTTCAGTATCCTCAGGCCATTGTCCAAGTTTTGGAGTTTAATCTCTGCAGGTTAATCTACAGGTTTTTGGGCCGCTATACCCATATCCTTGATTCACAAGGACTGAAACATATCCTTTGTGTGAAAACTTAGAAGCTCCATTTTGACGAGCCTTTCAGCTCTCCAGGGTCTTCTCAATGGGCTTTCATCACAACTTCCCCAAATGGAGAATATTATCAATGTAGACCAAAAGAACATAGGGGTTAGTGGCTCAGTATGTCTGAAATTAAGACCAGTCATGATGAAGCTGAGGTTCAAACTTCAAAAATTTCTTTTAATGGATGATCACTTTCTTGAACTCATAAAACAGACTTTGCTTCCCTCACCGAGAAGGCAAGTGGAGGATGCATGTCTGCTTCCTCTTGCAGATTTTTGCATTTTAGTGATTTCTATTGGGGGAGCAAACATTAATGCTATTTATAATCTACCTTGTATTTTGGGGAAGGCCTCTGGCAAAGCATTGCTTTGTCGAATTTAAAGATCCATTTGGATTGCTTTTTGTTAAGATTGAGAGAGAAGACTGGAGAGAGAGAGAGAGAGAGAGAGAGAGAGAGAGAGAGAGAGATTAATATTCAAGCACAAGATTGTGAAAATAGAGATGTCTTTTCACACAATACAA
Source organism: Amborella trichopoda (assembly GCF_054954075.1). NCBI lineage: Eukaryota > Viridiplantae > Streptophyta > Magnoliopsida > Amborellales > Amborellaceae > Amborella > Amborella trichopoda. The sequence continues at coordinate 5,674,130 of NC_142347.1, read as the reverse complement.
ATTATGGGGCCATGTGCCCAATATATACACATGGATCCCTTATGAGAGTTATATTATAGATCAACATGCATAGGAGTTACAGCTGGAAAATCATCGAAATATAATAAAATATTATACGCATTTAGTACATTTTGAGTTTCCAAAATTGCATGGATATTTGGTCAATGTACATTATTACCATATGCAGGTTCGATAATGGGCATGAAACCTATAACATAGTACATTGCATGTTTCTTGAATGGCTCTGGGCCCATAACAGTCAATATAGATGTGAAAGTCGACCTCAATATGGTTGGTTCTTTCATTAAATATAAGATTTAAAGTAATATAAATTTCTGCTGGATTGTGATGGAGGGCAAATTATTGTTATTTTTTATTTTTAACCAATTTCAATGATTTATATTATAATTTCAGTTTTAGAGTTTATTTTTAAAGTTTTTATGGTTTTTTAAGAATTCTAAGGTTTTTTATATTTTTCATTTATGTCATGAGTAGCACTCACAAGCATTATTTATGAGCAGTGTTCACAGGGGTATTGTTCATAGGGGTAAAATTGTCATTATGAATTCTAAGTTAAGTTAGGATATATGGATTAATGTATTATTTGTTTGGACACTTTTTGTACTTTGAACATTAAATTCCACATATTCCACAAGACGTGTGTAGGGCCTTGAGGGGGTCATATTCCACATGACTTTTTGAAATTGAGCAAAAAGAAAAGCTTAAGCTTTTGGAAGCCTAGCTTGAGGTATGGAGAATAAAACCCTAGGTTTCTTCAAATGGTCCTTGTGTTTGGCTTTTTTTCTTGCTTATTTTACTGTTCCCTCAGTACCAGAGCCCAACAATCAGCAAGCATAGAACTGTAGCAAGATACTGTAGCATGGTATTGTCGGAAGTTACTGTAGTAAGATACTATAGCAGTGATTTTTGTGCCCTAGATCAACAACAAAGCCTATATCTCACTGATTTCAGCAAGTTTTACTTGATCATCTGCCTAGGGTTGTAATTTCGGCAATCCCATGGAGGCAAGAAGGGGCCGTACAAGGGAGGGTTTTGTAGATCCGTTTCGTGATCCCAAAGATGAGAGAATTGAGAAACTTGAAAGGTAAGTACAATAGCTGATACAGCAGTTCGCGAGCCTAATTAATGGCCAAGAGGATCTAAAGTACAAGCCTTTTCATTTTCACGCTCCATGTGTAGAGTCGACTGATAAGGATAGCAACCGGAGACCTAGACGTGGGTTGCATCACTCTAGGGTTTTTAATTTGAAGGATGAAATTTTTTATTTTAACACAAATTGCATGGAAAGTCAGCAAGTTGTATATTGGGATTCACCACCAATCTTTGATATACTCAAATGAACAACAAGATTTCTTAGGAGATCTGATCTATAATAAGGATCAAGATGATGGTGAAGATATTTTGGAAGAGGGTGAAGAATATAGAGAGAAGACAGCAGGAAGACTAATCAAAATCATGCCCATTGAAGCTCTCAATAATATTGAAGAGGTGGAGCGTTCAACAAATTTTGGGCATTGGAATCAAAGTAGTGCAGTAGAAGTGTAGTCGACTCAACCACAAATTATGGCCCTGATTTCATAAAGTGATAAAATAGATGTCAAGAATACCTCTAAAGGGCAGAAAATTGAGTTTGCAGTATCTTACATGACTTCCAATGGGATTTCACAAATAGCCGAATTTGATAAATTTGCATCGATTCGTCAATATGCATATCTAGATCCATTTCTTAAGGAATTCTTTTTACCATAAATAATATTTAAGCCGACAAAGAAAAAGAAAGTTGAATTCATCTTAGCACACTTCAAAACTCGAGGACGAGTTTTCTCCAACTACGGGAGAATGACGAAGGGCAAATTATCCTTATTTTTTATTTTATTCAATTTCATAGGATGTATATTATAACTCTAGTTTTAGGGTTTATTTCTAGAAGTTGGTTTTTTAAGAATTCTAGGGTTTTTATAATTTTTTATTTATTTCATGGGTACTATTCACAAGTACTGTTCACAGGTACTGTTCATCGGGATAAAACTGTCATTACAAATTTTAAGTTAATTTAGAATATATGGATCAATGTATTATTTGTTTGGAAATTTTTGTACTTTGAATATTAAATTATAATATATAAGAGGTGTTGGGGCCTTGAGTGTTAGGTTTTGTGGCCTTTAAAGACCTAAAGAGCTTGTAAATATGATGCTTTTACAGTGGAATATGCACTTCAGTGGGATTGTGTCGACTGACCAAGGGTTGGACGGTTTATGGCCCTGGTCATGTCCAAAATCCTTACCCCCTCTTTAAGAGCAAGTCTAGCACTTGTCACCACAGTGTAGCATTGAGCATGTGGCATAACCGAAAAATATTTGCAGTGGGTCATTCCTTGTTGAGATCGGAGAGATGCTCAGGGATGATGTTTATCGGTCAGGAGAACTGTGTGTGGTTATAGGCATGTGAAAGCAAGGGTCAAAGCCTCAACAACCATCAGCACGATATGTGCACATGACAGCCGCATTACTGGGAAGCAACCCTATGGAGGGGCTTGTGTACATGTGCATAGAGAGAGCCCCCTTTTGTACTGCAATGACAAGTGTTATACTTGCTCTTATAAGAGAGAACTGAAATCCACATTTTAGGATTATGATCCCACTGTTTTTTGTCCAACTTTAATAAGCCAATCATGGCTTCTGCGGTGAGTGGCATGCCTTATTGTTGTTATTTTTGACCCAGTAGTACCAGTCCACTCCTAGTATATTTCATTTTGATGTTATAACTATTTTTATAAAATTTTAAAATATTATTTCTACTGTAATATTCATCAAAAGGGGTGGTATGTGGTCCTCTAAAAAATACACACACGTGGGGCTGAAAATCCACGTGTGTGTGTTTTTTTCAAGAGTGAGGACCACATATCACCCCATTGATGAATATTACAACAAAAATAATATTTTAAAATTTTGAAACAATATATAAATATTATAAAAATATTTATAATATTAAAATAAAATATACTAAGAGTGGATTAGTACTAATGTGTCAAAAATAGCAACTCGTGTAATATTGGTACCAAGGATCCAGCCCACGTGTGTATATTTTTTTAGAAGTGGCGACCACATACCACCCCTAGTGGACCACATGCCACTTTTTTTTAAGGAGGCAAGCCACTTTTTGGGGTAAAGGAGACACAAGCCCCATATTTTCTTATTGTTGTTTAAATTTTGAATTGGTTAAGATAAGAAATCTATTTAATTTTAAATTGGATTTGGTTTCCTATCCTAGTGGGAGTTTTTAAAATATAGATTATCCTAGATAATGGGAGATTTAGATAATGATAAGATTGATTATATTTAAAATTTAAAAAGGAGTTGGACTTGGGTGAAAATCTAAAGGGATAAGGTTCATATCTTTCCACCCAAAATCATGATGGCTGATTTGTGGGATGGATGGTTCTAATTAAATCTCTCTCACCCCACAGATTTCCTAATTATCCTAAAGCTCTAGCTGGAAATTGGATAAGGCATAGATAGATTGGAATCCTATTCGAAATAGGAAATAAATCTTGTTTCTATTTAAACAAGATTTCAGCCCCCTCTCTCATTACAAGAGATTTCTCTCTCATGCCACATATTTCTCTCTCTGACGCCACCCTCTCTCCTCCTATTTTTGTATCACGCCATGGGATGGATCATTTAGGGGATGCGCTTTCACCTTTTGTGAGATATAAACCAGCTTTTTTTGGCTGCTTATGAGCACTTTGGTAGATTGGGACTATTCTTACTAGTTTGTCAAATCTAGATTAACTGTAATGATCATCAATCATGGTTGATTGCTTCCCAAGAAAATATTATGCTTGATTTCTGACATTGTTCTTCTCTCTAACTTGAAAAACTAAGTCATTTCCCAAGGTACTAATTTCTTGCTTTCAAAGCTTACAAAGATACCTTTTTTCTAATTTGTTTGGGTGAGAAGGATATGGAATATATTGATGTGATTTTTATGTGGGGTAAATAAAGAGGATATAAGGTCTAGGGTTTTCGCTACGAATGAAAAGAGTTCGGGATAAAACTTACCTATTGGTCAAGAAAAGCGAGATGATCTTGCTGAAAATATAAGGCTGCTAATATAGCACAGCTTCAAGCCCAATAAGGGGAAAAAATCATGATTCTAAGATTGTTAGGTATAGTTGATGTCCTAGTTTCAAGCCTTGTTTTGATATCATGTTAAAATTGAGAGAGAAGATAAGACAGAGAGTAATATTCAAGCACAAGATTTTGTAAACATAGATGTCTTTTCACACTATACAAATGGTGGGGCAATGTCCCCTATATATATAAATGGATTCCTTACGGGAGTTACAATATGGGTCAACATGCATAGATGTCATAGTAGGAAAATCATCCAAATATAGTAGAATACACATTTAGTACATATTGGGCTTCCAAAAGTGCAGAGACCTTTGATCGATTTGCATTATTACACATGTAGGTTTCCATAATGGGCACGAGGCCCATAATAGTGCATTGCAGGTTTCTTCAATAGCCGTGGGCCCCATAATAATCACAAGCACTTTTCAATTTGTATAACCTGCAAAGTCCAACTTTTGCTCCCTCTAAGAAATCACGTCGCACCTAATTTTTATCCCCTATTCAGAGATTCAGTTTACTTCCATTACCCGCCACCACTCTGGAAAGTGATAGCTATATCTTTTCAGCATGGTGTGAGGGTTCATGGCATCAAGAATTGGTGGATAATAACAATAATAGGCATTGTTTAACAATTGGTTGGATGATAAATAGCAGAGGAAGTGTTAGAGAGTATGGGACAAATCCCATGACGAGGAATATGTTACCTAACACTGGTAGGCTTATAGTACATTTCTACGTAATAAAATATAGTTATAGTACATTTCTACTTAATCGGAAATTTCCAAGCAGAATACAATATAACCATATACATGAAATGACCACAACACACTATGTATAATTTATTTATGGAATTCTAAGACTTACCATGATCATCAAACTTATCGAGGGGCTGCTTCTCTTCCTAGTAAAGAACAGGCTATGGATGAAGGAAAACAGTATTAAGAAGACCCAGACATGGGATCTTTGTATTTTCCTGAATGACTCCCTACTGATTCATAGTATCCAAGGAAAATAGTTTTTTCAGAATCGATGTTGTGCTCCATGGTGGCTAAAGACGACTGCAGATAATTGTTGTACCAGACTTTTCTTCTCATCAATGGTCCATTGCAAATGTTTTTCAAAAAGCAAATATAGTCGCTGATGCCATCGCTAAGAGAGCATCTGCTGGCCCTAGTGCTACCGTGTGGCTCCATCGACCACCAAATTTTCTTTCTTCTCTTTTAATACATGATTTGGCGCAACTGCCCAACTATAAGGTTGTATGATAATTGTTTTTCTCTGCTTTTTTATTAATGAAAAAATGGGTAGGGGGCCTTCTCCCCCACTGACTTACCCAAAAAAAAGGTAAGCATTCCCTTTCCTAGATGGGATTAGTATCAAATTCTCATCGTCATCTACATCTTTAAAGAGTTGAATGCTTTGACACAATAAATAAGCAAGTTGTCCTAACAGTTTGAATAAACATCAGCTATTCAATTGCTACCAGTGAGTTTATGGCAATCATAAGGAAACCAAGAAGGGAGAGACTTTATACTCCATGTGATAACCAAAGCACACTAATAGCCATATTAGCACAATTGAATGGCTGAAACATAAAACTACAATAAATTCATCCAATTATATAAATTTCGAATATTTGAAAGGTTGTAAGTGAGGGGAAAGAAAAAAGACAAACCTCTAGTGGGAACTTAACAAATGCCGACTCAAAACGATCCTTGCAAAATCTATGGAACCAAATGGTCAAAACTGGAAGTGCTAGAAGCAAGGGTGTTGACTGAGCAGCAAGCTTTGTACTTAGCAATCCCAATAATAGCAACTGAGATATTACTAAGGCAGTAATGATACGACCGTGGACATCAGGCCAGAATGCTGCTCCACTTTCATATTCTTGATTATAGACATTTATAACCTGCAACATAATACAAGGAATTGATGAGAGAGGAAACAAATGACTCAAAATCCATAACCAGATAATTGAAGAAAATGAATATAAATGAGAAAAAAATGCAAATTTAGGAAAATAAAGTTTCTTGTTAATGACATGGTCCTTCGATGATTTCTTAATAAACAATTTAAAGCTGTTTTCTCCGCATTTCAATTTTGATTTCTTAATAAACAATTTAAAGCTGTTTTCTCTGCACTTCAATTTAGTAGGCTAGACGATACTTATGCCCCACCTTAAAGGCACATGCTTGTCAATGCATAATACAAATAAATATGCCTTCCTATGTTAGAAAAACTAAATATGCAATACATCTCCCAACAATGAAGCAAAGCCATGACCAACACCAAATACCTGCTACCCAATCTGAACAACATATTACAATTACCCTACCTAGTAACCTATTTCCCCAATGGCTTAGAGATGGTTATACCCATATCCATTTTGGCGCCATAAAGCTAGCCCTAACTTTTCATGGAAGGAAAAGAATGGAAGCAGTTTCTCGAATTGCTTTGCTAGATTCTAGGTTTCTAGAATACCAGCATGCATGTATTGGAATTGTACAAAAAACCTTGAACGCAGGAACCATATTTGTTACCTTTTTCCCAAATTTAATATCCCTATCAAAGACCCTCATTTGGATTCAACTTTCAAAGTACAGTTACAAATTACAGGCACCAAACAGATTGAAACAGCCACTGTAGCTACACTCCATTATCAAATGGTGTACAGATTACAGAACCATGCTTTTGACATAGCTAACCCTTTATCCCCAGAACAAGAAAATACAACATTGTTTAGCAAAGTTGATAACAATTCCCAACCTGTCTGTCATTATATTCCTAGACAAATCTCTCGAAAAAGGTTACTGGAGTTAATTCCATCTACATGGGTGACAAACTATGAAACTTTTCAAAACCAAGATCAGTCATTGATGCAATCAGATTCTAGCATGACTAGAATGCCAGATCGAACTGTGCGGATAAATTTTCAAAATCAAAGGATAATAGAGAACCAAACCAGTGAAATATTTCCTACTCAATTTCAAGGATTACTACAAAAAGTCTCGGTCATTGCCTTTGATAAAACAGGAAAGCCAGTTTATGAACAAAACACTTCTGATGGCCATACCTGGTTTAACACATGTAATTGCTCTTCTTGTCTTGAAGAAGATTTAGATGATTTTCCAAAAAGAAAAAACAAGAAGAAAAAATCATCTCAACAAAAACTTCATCAAAGATATATGGAGGGTGATTCATCTGTTGGATTACTTGGAGAGAGTTCAGGAAAATGGGATTACTATGTAACATATGGTTGTTCAAACCCACATCCCAAATTGACTGTTTCAGATATCATCCCTTCAGGATGGGATGATCCAGAAGATAAACAGATTCCAGAATGTTTAGCTTTTGATCCGCAAAGTTCAAATTATACCTCAAATTTTCCCCCTCTTCATGATTTTGAGAGACCTCAAGAAAATGAAAAGCATATATGGAAAATTAAGAATCCCAACATAAGATATACTACTGGTTTACAAAAGACCATTTCTCCAGCCGAAGCTAGTTTGAAATGGCAAGCTGAGAATGCCAAATCTCAGAATTTAGCACTACTTCGGATAGAAGAGAAGCAAAATGCAATGTCTACTCAGATGCAGGGATTATCAGGTATAATAGTTCAATTAAAGGAAAGAATTCAATTGTTGCATGAAGAATTAGTGCATATCTTGTATACAGTGAAAGATATCAATGAGCAAACTTATTTGCTAGTTCAAAAAGGGTAAGAGAAAGCCTCCTTGGAAAAACAGCAGCAAAGCCTTGAAAAAGACCTTTGGAAATCCCAATACCAATCCCAATATCCTCAACAACAATACCAATCCCAGTTCCAACCTTTGTTACCAATTCCACATACTCAGGCTTATCCCACATTAAGAAGTTCTGATCCTTTTCCTCCTACGAGAACTCTTTACCCATTTTTACCATTAACAACTGTCCAACCTCCTATTGATTCCTAATTACCAAAACAAGAAACCCAAATGTTTCAAAATTCCGATACTGAATCAGATGTTGTGGCTTCTTTTGTTCCAGCTCAAATGGATATTCCTTTTAAACCCTTGAATGATATGAGTTCTTTTCTTAAGAACTTGACAAAGCAGCCTGAAGATAATCTTCTAAATGAAACCCACTCCTCAGATAATATGTCTGCTACATCTGAAGCATTTATTGAAGATACATCTTCCTCTTCTATGGATTCAAAATCCTTATTGATGATGAATCCTCCAGATCAGCCACCTGAACCTGACCCAGTTATGGAAGAAACCTCAGACCTCCTAACCACCAAGAGCCTCAACCAATCCCCACATATGGTGACTCATCCAAAGGCTTTACAATTGATGACATTCCACTATCTCGATGGAATGACAGATTCAGAGAAATCCAAGGATGGATGCATTCTGAAATGCTCAATCCAGCTAATATGTTAGCCAGTACAATTTCTAAGGTCATTGTTAGGTTAAGAGGATGCCTTTTTGACTGGTACGTAAGTCTTGGAGAATACAGACAAATGCAGTTGAGACATAGTGAGTCCATTATTGAGTTTCTTAATTATCTGGTCTCTGAATTCTCAGGCCCAGTGAAACATGAACAAATTGTTGCAACATGTTCAAATGTTGTTCTTTCAAGAGACAGGATCTTGAAAAACATTTTTCAGAAATGAACAAGAGGTACCATAAGATAGAACGAATTGATGATGTTAACTTGAGGCAATTTTACCTTGAATCTGTACCTCCAACTCTTGGCAAAGAAGCTACAAAAACAATGGAAAATCAGGGGCTCACTATTCAAAACACCAGTTTTGGTGAGTTATATCAATTTGTTCTCCATGCTTTAGAACGACTATGCAACCAAGTTGAATTTGTTAAAGAAATGGAAAAGAATAAGCATTTATTAGGAAAATCTTGTGATAAGCCATATCTCAAGATCAAATGTAATCCAGAAAAAACCTACTTGGAAAAGTGACAAAGACCTCAAACAAAAAAGGAAAAAGAAAAAATTCAAAAGATTTAGATATCTCAGAAGATCAAGATTTCGGGATTTCAGACACAAGAAAGGAGACAGATGCTATGTTTGTGGCAAAAAAGGACATTTTGCAAAAAATTGCCCTAATCAGAAAAACGATCCACCTCCTGTCACAAGTTTTGGATGAAGAAATTGAAGATGATCTAGAATCTGTATTCTCTCTCGATGATGAACCGACTCCAGAAACCCTATTGTCTACTGCATATTCAGATGACAATGAGGTAAATGAAATAAGCAACACATATCTCAGAGATATTGTCTCCACAGGAAAATCATGCACCCCAATAGCCTTGATCCAAATACTTCCTGAGCATTATGCCAAACCTTTGTCCATAACAACAATTTTTGACACAGGACCATCCGCTAGTATCCTAAAATCAGATTTGCTGCCAAAACAGTTTTGGGAAACATGTAACCAAACCTTTCGAGCTGCTAATGGTGAAAAATTTACCATAAACTAGATTAGCAAACCCATTTTGATAAAGCTTTTTCTAAAACTAGTTATCCAGCACAAACTGTTAGGATCCTATTTACCCAACAAAGAACTTTTACTTGGATTTGATGTCTTACACCAGGTAAAACTCCAGTGGACCTGCAAAGGATTACATTATAGGAACCTAACCTTACCTTGGATTGCCTCCTTAGACCAACCACACAGCCTAGAAACCATTCAACAAAAAATTTTGTCAAACTGCTGTGCTAATTCTTACACTAAGTTTCTCAAAAAATGTACAAACCCTCTTTGGAGAAAGCAGAATTTTTATGTTAAATTACCTTTCAAGAAGAATGAGGACATAAATCCCACAAAAGCTTCCCACAGAGTTTTTAATCCAGATCTTTTGGAACAAAGCTAAACTAGAAATTCAAGATTTGATAAAGGAGCAATTAATCGAACCTACCAGTTCTCCTTGGGCTTGTGAAGGCTTTTATATAAATAAAAGGGCAGAACAAATTCGAGGAAAACTTAGGTTAGTAATCAATTATCAACCTTTGAATGCATTTCTTGCAGAAGATAGATTCCCCCTGCCAAACCAAACTGCACTATTTTCTCAAATTTCTCATGCACACATCTTTTCTAAATTTGATTTAAAATCAGGATTTTGGCAAATAGGAATTCATCCAGATGATCGTCCTAAAACAGCTTTCTGTCTGCCAAATTATCATTTTCAATGGACTGTCATGCCTTTTGGTTTAAAAAATGCACCTATATATTTTCAAAAAGTTTTAAGCCACATTTTTTAACCAAACTCAACACAGGCATTGATATATATAGATGATATACTCCTCTTCTCTTCTGATCTTGATAGTCATATACTTCTATTAGAAAAATTCTATTCCCTGTGTTGTAAATATGGTATTATGCTTTCTGAAAAGAAATGTGTTTTTGCTACAACATAAATTGATTTCCTTGGTATGCATTTCCATAACGGAATGTATAAACTTCAGCCTCATATAGCAAAACACTTACTACAATTTCCAGATATTCTATCTTCCGTAATGCAGATTCAGCAATTTCTAGGAATTGTAAATTATATGTCCCCTTGTATTCCTAAGCTTGCTCTCTTCACTAGTCCACTCTATCTCCTTCTGAAGAAAAAAGCACCACCATGGACAAAAAAAAACAGACTGAGTGCGTTCTTGAGCTCAAAAGATTTTCTCAATATCTTCCTTCTTTAAAAATCCCATCTACAGGTAAAGGATTTTGCAAACTGATGCTTCGGATGAAATTTGGGCATGCATTTTACTTGAAGAAAAAGATAAAGAACGGATGATTTGCGGATATAAAAGTAGAAAGTTCAAAGAATCTGAACTTCATTACCACTCTACATTTAAAGAAATCCTTGCAGTTAAAAGAGGAATTGAAAAATTCCAATTTCATCTAATAGGACATTCTTTCTTAATAGAGATGGATCTGTCAACTTTTCTAAATATGCTCAGATTCAAAAACAAGATTCTTCCAAATCCACAATTACTCAGATGGGCAAGTTGGTTTTCCCAATGGAATTTTGAATATAAACATATTTCTGGAAAGAACAATATCTTAACTGATATGTTTTCTCGAAAGAAATTTTCTGAAGATATTGTTCTTCAAATCGTCCCCTTTTTGGAACCTAAAATCGGAATGGATGAGAATGAACCAAGAGATATTCCTAATGAAATATATGACATCACCCTCACCAAGACAAAGGAAGCACAAAATGAGACTATGCAACAAAAAATGCACGAAATATTAATCAAAAATCATGGAGAATGTTTTCAAGGAATTCGATGCCATCCTACATATCCATTTTTATCCTTATTCCAGACCAGACACTATTATAATATGCCAAAAGAAGGTCTTTGTTTTCTATGGTACCTTACCCAAAACCACCATATCTGTTTTAATTTCCATGTGCGAAATTATCTTACCTTAGACATTGTCATTTCCTACAATGGTATCAGAGCATCTATGCATCTATGCATCTAAATCGTATCAGAGCATTTAGATGCATAGATGCATGCTCTCTCAAACAGATTAAAGGAAGGGCATAAACAACTTGAGTAAGAGAAATGAAAGCTTATAAACATCATAAACAACTTGAAGGAAATCAAGCAAACATACCAGAAATAGAGCATAAAGAAGACCAAAGGAAAGAAGAACGAAAGTAGCACACCAAAGCAATAGATCTAGACTAAGAGGCTCTAAGCAGCTCTCTGAACTAAACAAACAACCTACAAGGCCTTTTATAGGCATCGGACTTGAAATCCGGATTCCAAAATAAAATAAAAATAAACAGGTGGTTGGACAGGTGTCATGAACAAGACAGGTGGCCGACATGAATAGTGGACATGTGTCATGAACAGTGGACAGGTGGCCGACATGAATAGTGGAATCATCCTTATCTTGAACAGTAGAGTCATCCTTATCTTGAACAGTAGAGGTACCCTTATCTTGAGTAGTAGAGTCATCCTTACCTTGAACAGTAGAGGCATCTTGAACAGTAGAGTCATCCTTTAATCTGTGTCATAATCTAAGGACAATCCATCTGAATCATAACTTGGTGAAGAATGGTTGGATGGGCTATGTGAGGGTCCAATATATGAATCATCACTGGAGCTATCAATTTGTCCCTCAGGGGGTGGAGGATGGTCAGCAAGCCATATGTGTAATTGATGCAGAAGGGCAGCACCTTGGGGAGTCTCATCATTCCATATTGTTGTTCCTGTATAGACATCCAAAGGAATCTATTCTGGCTGGATTCTGTTAATGTAGCACATGAGGATTTTTAGCTCTTTCCATAGCTCAGTTTGAAATAACTAAAAGTTCAGGAGATTAGAATCATACCATCCAATGGTTTGAATATGGGGGTGTTGGGTGATGGAAGTATGTTCAGCATAAATAGAAGATTGCAGGTCTAAGTGAAAGGGTATAATGACATAAGGTCTGTGATAATAATCAAAGGATTCAGTCCATTGATTATAGTGGTAATGTTTTAATAGGAATTTGTAACAGTTGAAAGCTCTAGGGTTGGGATGGACATAATTACTCCATTGTAGGAAATGACAATGTCTGAGGTAAGATAATAATTTTCGCACATGGAAATTAAAACAGATATGGTGGTTTTGAGTAAAGTACCATAGAAAACAAAAGGCTTCCTTAGGCATATTATAAAAGTGTCTGGTTTGGAATAAAGATAAAAATAGATATGTAGGATGGCATCAAATTCTTTGAAAACATTCTCCATGATTTTTTATTAATATTTCGTGCATTTTTTTTTGCATAGTCTCATTTCGTGCTTCCATTGTCTTAGTGAGGATGATGTCATATATTTCATCAAGAATATCTCTTAGTTCATTCTCATCCATTCTGATTATGGGTCCCAAAAAGGGGACGATTTGAAGAACAGTATCTTCAGAAAATTTCTTTCAAGAAAACATATCAGCTAAGATATTGTTCTTTCCATAAATATGTTTATATTCAAAATTCTATTGGAAAAACCAACTTGCCCATCTGAGTAATTGTGGATTTGGAAGAATGTTGTTTTTGAATCTGAGCATATTCGGAAAGGTTGACAGATCCATCTCTATTAAGAAAGAATGTCCTATTAAATGAAATTGGAATTTTTCAATTCATCTTTTAACTGCAAGGATTTCTTTAAATGTATAGTGGTAATGAAGTTCAGATTCTTTGAATTTTCCACTTTTATATCCGCAAATCATCCGTTCTTAGGCTATATGAATATTGTTCCACCATTCTGTTGTACCTTGGTCATATCCTCAATCAGATCATAAATAACCATATCTCTTCTCACTACTTCCATCCATGTCCCTTTGGGCCTTCCCCTAGCGCTTTTAGAGCCTTCCACATGAACCAAATCACCCCTCCTAATGTGTGTTGTATTTGGTTTATGCTGCGTATCGCCTATTGGAGCCACCGCTAAGTTCCCTTGTATGTATTAAATCTGAACTCTATCATTTCTCTTGCCACTCATCCATCTCAACATTCTCATCTCAGCTACACTAATCCTATGTACATTGGAGAAGCGGAGTACAAGGCTAAAATCAATAACTCCTCAAATCAAAGGACTGCCCTTACTTGGTAACTTGGGAGAGGAGGGGGGAGCAAGAGAGAGCGAGGGATGCTATCAAGAGAAGATTGAGATAGAGTGGGTTGGCAACCAATTGGAGAGGGTGTGGGATGAGAGAGAGGGGGCACACTACTGAAAGAGTGAAATGAAGAAAGAGAATGGGAAAAGTCGCCTGCACTATAAGGGTGACATCATGCACCATCACAATGTGCTAATATAAGAACGAGAGAGAAAATGATATAGAGAAAAAAGGAAAGAAAGAAATGGAATAATGAAAGACAAGGGCCACGATGGTGGTGATGCCATCAGGACATGATAATCATTTTTCAAATGAAATAGTGGGGTTCATACATCATGTGTACATACAAAATGCTATACCTTTCTCTCAGCATCCATGATTTTGCATCATGTCATTTTGCACTTCAATGATTCTAAATGACATGAAATTTTGGACGATTTAGATGGGACCATACTTATGATCATCTTAGAATAAATTCACGACACCGATCTCAGCCAAGAGTCCAAGACAATGAGAACATCGTCGTCTGATCAAATGTTATGGATGACAGTTTCAGCTGAGGATTTAGACTACACCTCCCAGATAGCTAGTCACGATCCCGGGCAGCATGGTACATCTCTTGAGCAATGGGTGCAAGTTTCTAAGGCACCATCCATAATTTTTTGTGCTCATGGGGATCGTGAGTGTAGAACATGATAAACGGGCAAGAGCCTCCACCTTCTAGCAATTGGTCCCATCGAAATAGTTGAAAAAGATTTGCCATTCAAAATCACCATCATGCAAAAAACAATGCAATGCAAAATAGTAGGGGGTGAAATAAAACAGGCTGCAAGTGTCAATAAAATAAAACATGCCGCATTTTTAGTATTTACATTTATGTTTTGGCTTGTGAAATACTAAAATTGTAAGTAGCTGAATCAACCCAACGTGTATCTGAAAATGCCGATAATATCCTATTGACATCATCACCATCATTATTTTGTCCTTTCACTATTTTAATTTATTCATTCTTCATTATTTTCTCTCACTCTCATAATAACACCATCATGAGGGCGATGTCCACCAAGCTCTTTTTTTTTTTTCCTTTCCCCCATTCAGCAGTGTGCACCCCCCTTCAAATATCATGACCCTACCGACGGGCAGTCTTATTTTTACTCTCTCTCTCTCTCTACCGACAGTCAGTCTTATTTTTACTCTCTCTCTCCCTCTCTCTCTCTCTTTCTCTCTCACTCGACATGCAATGTGTAAGTTTTAATACTCGTTATAATTTTTACCATGAACTTTTGTTGTACCATGTTTTTCCTTGCTTTTATTATTTTGAATTTTTAATTAGTTTTATAGTTTTTTGTTTGCTGAGGGTATGGCCCTTAATAAAATAGAATAGTGGAACAAGACTTGCGCCGACCCAAATAGATGGGATAATGCTCAGATGGCAATGATGAAGACAAATCAGTTTTATAGTCTTTTATGTTTAAAGAAATGGTCCAACAGCTGTTAGACCAGTTTTCTCCAGACCAGCCCCTTCCACAGTTTGAGCAACGGTCCGGTCCTTGTAACACTAGTTCAAGTAAATACTCACCCATGTTATGTGTGTTGGGTTTTTGTGCCCATTTAAAGGTCTTATGAGAGCATGTAATGAATTATATGATAGTGGAACAATGAACTCTAGTGGGATCATAATTCAGAAGGACCGAAGTTGGCAATATTGATGCTGAGAACTCAAACTAGACTTGACGAGCTAGGCCAGTTGAGCTCTGAAACCCTATGATACCTGGGCATTTAACACAACCAAAAAGGGTTAGCAGGGTTTATCCTTGATGAGGTCGGAGAGATGCCCAAGGTAATAAGGGACAATGTGACCCTTCTGTGCGATTGGTAGGCCTAAAAGGACAAGGGACAAATCCTTATCAAAGACCATCACTCTGCATGTACATATAATAGCCGTACTGGGAAGTGAACACCATTGAGCGTGTTGCATTTATATGTACTAAAGATAACCCCCATGCACCAATTGCATTGTGTGTACAGAGGTCTATGTGACTTAGGCTTGTCCCTAGGGGGAACTTATAATACATAGATTAGGATTGTGTTCTCATCACCTATTGGCTAGCTTTGGAAGTCCAATCATGAACTCCTGCAATGGACTGTAGGTCATAGGAATTAATGGGTCAGTTTAAAAAGTGAGTGCCTCAGTATTACGCATTTTTTCTTAACAAAGTTGGATCTTATTCCCATCAAATTAATTTAGAAATAATTAATTTGGTTATCAATGACTTTTAGATTATATAAAATAAATTTTTAGAAGTCCCTAGATATTTTATTTTATTAAAATTGATTTATGAATAAGCTTAAACTATATTTTCGAGTATTTAACTATTCAAAAGGAAAATGAAAAATACTTAATTGTTTTCTAAAAATCATTTCTTGCTTTTAAAATTATTAAGACATGTGGGAGCCCATTATACTTTAGGAGCCTCACCTATCTAGCACTTTTTATGAAGGTGTGGGGTCCATAAGTGCCTCCATGGGTGCATGCCCCACCTCTCTCCCTATCTTTCTATTTTGTAAAGGCTTGTGTCATAAGCCACTCTTTTGATTGTAACAATATAGGAAACTTTTGAAAAGAGGATAATTGAAATTTTCAAAAGTAGCATGTGCAAAGAATGATTGGAAATAAAAGGAAAGTGCATTATATTTTCTCTACATTCCATATTTGATGGGATTAGATTAAGCAAGATGAGGGATAAGATTCTAACACCTTCCATAAAATCATGATTGCGAATCAATGGATTGTATGACTAAGATATCTCACCCTACAGTTCTCTTACGATCAATGGTCTAGATCAAATCTCCATAAGGATAGTTAAACCCAACAAACCCTAACCTTGACCTAAAGCTCAATGGGTTGTCTATAAAATATCTCACTGGGTTGTCTCTTCTACACTACACTTAACCTAAAGCTCTCTCTCTCTCTCTCTCTCTCTCTCTCTCTCTCTCACCCTTCAAACGTGGCATGCCACCCTCTCTCATCTTCTCTATCTCTCTCTCTCTCTCTCTACCTCTCTAACTCTCATACACTCTCTAAACCCTATAAAAGTGGCACGCCCTATACTAGATATATTGTTAGAGGTGGCACGGCCCACTTAGAGAAAAGAAGAAAAAGGCCCAAACTTTGTTCCACTTGCTCTCATATTCTTGACGGGTTTCTAGCAAATGCTTCCCAAAGTTGTGAGATCTAAGAAAGACATTGATCCCGTGCACCATCGGTGGAGGAGACCCAGTGTGGGGTGTATCAAGTCCAATTGAGGTAATTTTTTGGCATCTCTTTTATTTTACTACACTTTATGTTTCTTATTCCCAAGATCAAGTCTATGTAATTTTTGTTTATATAATAAAGAATTGTTAAAGTGGTAGCAAGTGAGAATCCATCTTCGGAGTTTTATTTGTTTATTTGAGTTCTTATTGTAATCTTTGGAGTTATGTAAGTGTGCTAGACAGTTTGGAAAAAGAAAAATTTTAAACTATATAAACCGTGCCAGTTCACATTGTCCGCTTTTATTGGTATCCGAGCAATAGTTTCTTGCTGCCACTATATTGTTTTATGTTATTATTTTGGTACTTTTGGGACAAGAGAACATGGCAACAATAAGTTTCATTGTTGAAATCTTAAAGACCGAAACGTTCGATGGTACAAACTATGCCTCATGGAAGCGCAAAATAGGCTATGTGCTCTATGAGGAGGGTTCGCACAATATCCTCACTAAGGCTCCACGGTCTCAGCATAGAGGGAAGGCATCTTAGGCTATGAGAGATGCATATGCCGAATGGGAGCGAAAAAATACACTCGCACGGATATCCTACTCGTGGCTATGCACTACTCGTATGCATCCAAGTATGAGCCAATTAAGACCGTGCAAAAGGGATGCATGAATGGCACGAGAAGGAATTTGCTGATCCTTCTCTCATGAGGAAGACTCTTGCCATGAAGAAGTAAAATGATTTGAAGATGGCCGAAGGAGGGAAGATAGCCGAGCATGTTCACGCGCTCAAAGCTCTTATTTGTGAGTTGGAGGCAATCGAGATGCAGCCTAATGAACCCATGAAGTCGTTCACTTACCAAATACTCTCTCCTCCTCATGCCTTCCTTTGCTCCTAGGCTAGAGGAGCTTATTATTTGCTTAAAGCCGAGGAGGAGAGAAAGAATGCACACAATGCACCAGCACCCAAAGATACAGTGCACATGGTAAATTCTAAACCTTACTTTAAGCCAAACAAGGGTAAGGGGAGGTTCAATAATAAGAAAAGGAATGAGGAAAAGAAAAAGGGAGAGAGAGAACAAGAAAATAATAGGGGAAAGAGAGAAAAGACAATGCTTTGTGTACAAGAAAGTTGGGCATATAGCTAAGAATTGTTGGTTTAACATAAACAATGGTGAAAATAGAGAATATGCATGTGTTGTCGTTGCGAGCATGCTAACCAACCCCAATGAAACACAAAGCATCTTTATGTATTGACTCAGGTGCTACAGCCTACATGTCATACACCAAAGATTGTTTCCGCAATTTTAAACCTATGGGGCAGAGTAAGCAACATATCTACATGGGAGGAAACCAAAAGACCAATACATGTGCTTGAAATGAAGAATGGGCAAATTGTGGTCCTAAAGCAAACACTTTATGCTCCCGATATTAGGAATTGTTTGGTTTTAGTCCCAAAGATGGCTAAGGCTGAGTTTGTCACCATCTTCTCTGCTGATAAGGTGACAGTTAAAAACTACAGTGAAGTTGTTATGACTGGTCTTCTCAAAGACAAACTTTTTATTATTGAAATAAAGGAAGAAGTTACTTATGTCTCGTCTCCCACTCATGAGAAAGATGCTTTTCTATGGCATATGTGCTTTGGGTACATGAGTTACAAAAGAATGGAGAGATTAAGAAAAGATGGTATTTTAGGAAACTACAAAGGGGATTTATTAGAAGTGTGTGAATCATGTGTACAAGGAAAATTAATAAGGAAAAATTCTATCGGGGCACAAAGAGCTTCTAATGTTTTAGAAATCATCCATAGCGACATGTGGTCCCATGAATGTGGCAACCAAAAGCCGCAAAAGATATTTCAGCGCTTTTATCAAAGACCACTCGCGATATGCCCATATTTACCTTATGCACTCAAAAACTGAAGCCTTAGAACGATTTAACAAGTACAAGGCCGAGGTAGAAAACCAAACAAGCCAAAAGATAAAAGAAAGGGCGGAGAATACTCCTCACATATCTCTAGCGACTTATATGTAGAGCATAGTATTATTATTCATCAATACACCATACCTTATACTCCCGAGCAAAATAGAGTTGCCGAGAGACACCTTGGTAGAAATGATGAGAAGAATGATGGGGAATGCAAAGCTCTCCCTTGACTTTTGGGGAAAAGCAGTATTGGCGACAGGATATATCCTGAACTGTGCACCCACTAAGGCTGCTCCTCTTACCCATCATAAGATATTCACTGGTTGTACTCCATCCCCTAAGCACCTAAGAGTCTGGGGCTGTTCTGCCCATGTCCTAATCTCATATCAAAATAGGACTAGACTTGATCCCAAGACTATTAAATGTGTATTCATTGGCTACCCTAACCATAGTAAGGGGTATCGATTCTACAACCTTGGGCAGTCATAGAAAGCCAAGCCACCCACGTCTTTGAGGACAAGTTCCTTGAAGCAAAAACTAGTCGTAAGCAAGCTGATCTCTAAGAGATGGCTAGTGACAAGGTTGTGTCTCGAGAACCCAAATCACTACTTAGGAGAAGTAACCGTATTAGAAGACCACCCGATTTCTTCACCACCTAGGAAATACTATGAGAGAGTTGGGGATGAGCCAGATCATGAGCCTACCACATATCAAGAAGCCATAACTTGTCCTAAAAAGAACCACTGGGTAGAAGCCTACAAGTCCATTACCCAAAACCAAGTCTGGGAGTTAGTATCTTGACCTCAAAACTGTAAGGCGATTCGCCCAAAAGGAAGGGATTGACTATGATGAAACCTTTTCTTCTGAAACTTCCATCCATTAGAATCTTAATAGCCATAGCTGCCTATTTTGACTTTGAGGTCCATCAAATGGATGTGAACACAGCCTTTCTCAATGGGGAATTAGAAGAAGAAATATACATGAAACAATCTGACGGTTTCGAAGAGAAAGGAAAGGGGAACCTAGTTTGTAAACTTAAAATATCCCTTTATGGCCTAAACCAAGCATCACCCCAGTGGTACATCAAATTTCAAGAGACCATGTCTCAAGCGAGGTTTACATCGAATGAGGAAGACTACTTGCATTTATAACAAGGTCAATGGGAATGATGTTGTATTCATATCACTCCATGTGGATGATATGCTAATAGTTAGTAGCTCAATGGTCCTTGTGTTGGAAACAAAAGAATTCCTTTCATGACACTTTGATATGAAAAATCTAGGGGAAAACTTCATATGCGTTAAGCATCAAGTTAATAAGAATTGAGAAAATTGAACCATTCAACTTTCTCGAGCAACTTACTGCAAAAGAGTACTGGAAAAGTTTAAAATAGACAAGTGTAAGCCCATATCAATCCCTATCGATAAGAAGACGAAACTTAGTTCACAAACGTGTCGTAGAGAGGATAACGAGAAAAAAGCCATGGAAAGAATCCCGTATCGCAATTCAGCAGCATCTCTGATGTATGTCATGTCAGGAACAAGACCAGACTTGTCCTATGCTATGAACATCATTAGCTGGTTCCAATGCAACCCTATGATTGAGGATTGGAAGGCGATTAACTGAGTTCTAAGGTACTTAAAAGGAATTGAGAACTATGTGCTAACTTATGAGGGAGAATCATCAATTGTTGTGCAAGGGTATATATATGTGAGTTACCAAGGTGACCCCGATGACAAGAAATCCACATCAGGATATGTGATGATTGGAGGTGGTGATGTTCCTTGGAAATCAAAGAAACAGAATGTTGTGGCATCATCCACCATAGAATCAAAATACATAGCATGTTGTCTAGCAGCCAATGTGGTTGTATGGATAACGAAGTTTCTTACTCGATTACAGTTTGAGCCCGTACAAATGAGCATGAGTAAGGATCTTCTGCAACAGCCAAGCCGCAATTGGTGTGGCTAAGGAACCACAGTTTCACAAGAAATCCAAGCATATCAAGCCATGTTATTATCATGTTCGATATGAAGTACAGCTTGGAGAGATCGAGATCACATATTCCCACAGAGGTAATGGTTGCAAACCCTTTGACAAAGAGGCTAGTTGCAAATGCTTATGTTAAACATGTACATAGGATGGGGCTGAGAGAGAGAGAGTAAGGCCTTTAAAGGCCAAGTGGGAGATATTGGGTTTTTGTCGTCATTTAAAGGCCTTACAAGATCATGTAATGAATTATATGATAGTGGAACAATGAACTCTAGTGCGAGCATGGTCCAGAGGGACCGAGGTTGGGAAATATTGATGTTGAGACTCAAACTATGCTTGAACAGCTAGGCCAATTGAGTTCTAAAACCCTAGGATACTTGAGCATATAGCACATCCGAGAAAGGTTAGTAGGGTTTCCCTTTGATGAGGTCGGAAGATGCCTAAGGTAGGCCTAAAGGGAAAAGAGTCAAAGCCTCATCAAAGACCATCACCCAGTATGTACATATGAAAGCTATATCGGGACGTGAACAACCATTGAAGGTGTTGCATGTACATGAGCTAGAAATAGCCCCCATGCACCAATTGCGATGTGTGTGCATAGGTATGTATGACCTAGGTTTGTCCCTTAGAGGGGAAACATGTAGTCAATAGACTAGAATTGTGTTCTCATCACCTATTGGTTGGCTTTGGTAGTCGTATCATGAACCCCTATAATGGACTGGGGGTCATGGGAAATATTATGTCAGTTTGAGAAAGTGAGTATGTAATGATTTAAAAAGCGGACTGCCCAGCGCCTAGGCGGTCCATCCCTGGGCGGCTGCCTAAGCGGTACGGAACCCGCCTAGCGCCCAGCCCTGGGCAGCCGCCCCAAGGCGGAAATCCATTTCAGTGGGGGAAATTTGGTCATTTTTCCTTGTTTTTAAGGCCCAAAATTTAGGGTTTTAAGTTCATTTGAAACCTAAAACTTGTTTGAGCCAAATTTAGAGAGAGAAAACCACAAAAAACTAGATTGTAGTGAATTTTTCAAGATCGAAGGGTTACTCAAAGTTAACCAAAGTTAATCAAAACATCACCCATTGGTACTATATTTACTTTTTGATGTTTTGCAAAGTTATTAGGGGGTGTTTTAGAAGATTTTGAGCATTTAGAAACATCTTTGAGGTAAAAGTTTGAAGATTGAGCAATCAAACTCAGTTACTCAAAGTAAGTGATTTTTTTTATTACTTTAGCCTTTAGTAATTTGCATTATTTTTTAGATGTCTTCTTCGGGATCTAATAACAGTGATGATCCCGGATGGAAATACGATTATAACCCAGATCCTAATGATGAAAATTGCATAAGATGCAATTTTTGTGAAAAGGATACAAAAGGGGGCATAACCGGTTAAAGAAACATCTTGCCGGTATCAGGGGGGATGTTGCCCAAGTAAAAAGGCTCCTGATGTTGTTAAAGAGGAAATAAAGAATTTTATGAACTTGGTAAAAATGAAAAATGATGAGAGATTGCCTCTATAGTAGAGATTAGGTCTGGGGTTCGAGTCAATTTTGATAATGATGATAGTGATGAGGAAAGGATTGGGGAGGGATGTCATGAGGTTGAGCAATCCATTATTAGGGGAAAGGGGAAGGGAGTTGTAATTGCTTCTGGTTCTGGGACTAAGAAGCCTCGTGTTAGAGGCCTTATGGATAGTTTCTTACCTCGGCCTGACCTTAAGATTGCAGGAAAGAAACCAAAAAAGAAAACCACCATTGAAAATAGAATCAAGAAGGAAGAGAGAGATAGAGCTGCGTATTATTTGGCTGCATGGTTTTACGAGGCGGGCAATCCTTTTAATACAGTTCGCTTGAGCAGCTTTTATGCTGCCGTAGAAGCAATTGGCCAATTTGGCCCTGGGATGAAACCCCCAAGCCCATATGAGCTTTCAGAGCTTTTTTTAAAAAAGGCAGTGAGTGCCACAAAGGAAGCTGTAGAACTTAAGAAAGATGCATGGGCTCAGTATGGGGTTTCTCTTATGAATGATGCTTGGAGTGATACGAAGAGAAGAAGTCAAATGAATTTGCTTACGAATTGTCCAGTAGGGACTGTTTTTTTGAGGTCTATTGATGCCTTTGATCATATCCATGATGCCCATTACATATTTCAAGTGATAGATAAGGGAATCAAGCAGGTTGGCGAGCATCTTGTTGTACAGGTTGTCACAGACAATGCTGCTGCTAATGTTGCTGCATCTAATTTGTTGCGCATAGCATATCAAGGAATCTTTTAGATACCATGTGCAACACATTGTATAGACCTCATGCATGAGGCTCTTGGCGGTTTAACCGAGATATCAGGTGCAGTGAAGAAGGCCAAGTATGTTACAAATTTCATTTATAGCCACCATATCACCTCAGCATGATGCGTATCTTTACAAAGAAGAAAAAGATTGAGGCCTGGGGTTACGAGATTTGCAACCAGGTACTTATGCCTAGATAGCATACATTCGAGTAGAGTGCAGTTGAGGCAAATGTTTACCTCGAATGAGTGGAGAGCATGCAAGTGGTCTAAGGCTCACGTTGGGAAGAAGGTGAGAGATATTATACTTTATAAGGCTTTTTGGCGAGGTGTGAAGGACGCTCTTAAAGTATTTTGTCCTCTTATCAAAGTCTTTCGCATGGTTGATAGTGACAAGCCTTCTATGGCCGATATATATGATGCTATGGAGAAATACAAAAGAGAGATCGCCCAAAATTTCAATGATGAAGAAACCCGCTACAAGCCTATTTGGGAGATTATTGATGATAAGTGGGATAAGCAGCTACATCGGCCACTGCATGCAGCTGGTTATTTTTTTTACCCAACTTTGTTTTATATTGACAAGGATATACAAACAAATGACACAATTATTGATGGATTTAATAAGTGTGTAGAGGTGCTAGTCCCTGATCTTAAAATGCAGGACATTATATGCGTTGATGAGCTGATAAATTACAAGTGCTCATTAATGTCTTTTGGGAGTCCAATGGCGATGAGGCAAAGGACCAAAATTAATCCATGTATTAAATATTATTATCTTAAAAATATTCTTAAGTTCATCTTCATCAAGTTCAACTATTCAAGTAATCAAGTATTTATATTATTTATTTATTATTTTTTTTATTTCTTTTCAGCCCATTGGTGAAGCCAACATGAGCGTAGTTCTCCAAATTTACAAAAGTTGGCCATTTGGATCTTAAACCTAACCACTTCTTCATCCGGTTGTGAGCGCAATTAGAGTACTTGTGAAGGGGTAAGGCCATTAGGGTAATTTGTATAATTTTATAAATAATACATGAACCATAGATATTAGATTTTAATTAGTTCACTTTCATTTATTTTGTTAGGTTCATACAAAGAAAAGGAATAGGCTTGAATCAAAGAAGCTCAATGACCTTGTCTATGTCAAGTACAATCGATTCTTGAAGGATAGATTTGTTAAGAGAGATAATAGAAACCCCATCAGATCAAAAATATGGACAATGCTATGGAGTAGTTAGCTAATGATGATGAGGTTGAGGGGCACGAAGGATTGACATGGGACATGGTCATGGATGCTTCAGGGACATCAGTTGACCCTCCAAAGGCCACTAGAGCTTCTACATAGAGAACATGGGTGGAGGAAGAAGAGGCAGATTCACAGGAAAAGGAGAAAGACTAAGTCGCAATATGTCGAGCTCTTTTGATTAGGGTGTGGGGCCCACAAGTGCCTCCATGGGT